>NW_024713129.1:603330-698330 GCF_018991925.1 Homarus americanus
ATTGGTACAGGCGGGGAGCTTATTATTGATTTTATTAGTGCTGAATACAGTCTTAGTTTGTTTTGTGTATTTAGGTTTTGGAATCTCCAAATTTTTTAAAATTTTGCTGAGTATTTTTTGCCTTTTTATTTAATGAAGCTTTGGTATCCGGTTAATGTTATCTTCAGTCCTAATATGGTACCTTCATTGGCATATGGGTATATTCTTTCATCCACGATGACTGGTTCGACCTTTTATTTGGCAATTGGTATGATTCTAAATTTGTTAATATTTGTTTTAATCTTCCATTTTCTTTCGCAATCATTTGTGTTCTTTATTGCATGCGCAGTATGGCGTGTCGTCATTGCCTCTGACTTCTCAGGGTATGATATGATTTGTGTGATGTCATCTGCGAAGATGGTTTGTTCACTATGATATATTATTTCTGATATGTTGCTCGTATATGGTGAATAGTGTTGGGGACAGGATGCCCCCCTGGGGCACTCCACTTTCGAGGTCTAGGGTTGGCCCTAGATACGTACCAATTTGCATCTGTGCTCTTCTGTTTCGGAGGTAGTCACACAGGATTGTCTCACTTTCTGCGGGCAGGGGTAGTTGTAAGATTTTGTACTGTAGGCCTGTGTGCCACACTTTATCAAAGGCTTTTGCTACTTCTCTCAGGACAAGGTTTACTTTGTTTCTATGCTTTTTTTTTTGGCGATGATTTCTGTTATTATAACTATTGCAGTTTGGGTTCCTCTCCCTCTCCTGAAGCAATATTGTCTTGGGTTGTGTTTATTATTTGTATCCAGGAATTTTTGTAGCCTGTTGTTTATTATGCGCTCTAGGAGTTTGCCAGTTATTTCTAGTAAAGATATCGGTCTGTTATTGGTTATTTGTTTTGGATCCTCGCCTTCTATGGGAAGAAGATCATTTTAGCACATTTGAGGGCATCGGGGAAGTAACCGGCTGATAAGGCTGAGTTGTATATATTTAGGAGTGATTGTATTGATCTGTTAGGTAGGTTTAATAGCATATTCCAGGGGATTTTTCTTTAAATTTGCGCAAGCTGTGTAGTATTACGTCGTGTCCTATGAATCTATTGGGTTTTAATCTATCTGGATTTCCTGTATGGTAGGGCGTCAGTCTATTGTTTCTCTCTGGTAACCAATCTTTAATGGCTTCTTCATGTTCTTTGTCAAAGTTCTCATTTTCTTCTTCTGATATTCTGAATATATTTTTCCAGTCTATTCGAACGGCCTTTTTTTTTCCTGGCCTGTATAAAGTTATTCTCCGTTTTGGTCTTTTATGTAGTTTACTGTTTGTTTTTTGGTGCCAAGTAATGTGTTTATGTTTGGCCAGAATGTTTTTGTGTCCTTTGTCGTTTCTATATTGATATTAGACTGTTCCATTTTTCTTTGTTAATCATTATATATTCTTCTTAGAGGTCATGCCTAATTTCCCTTACGTTTTGGAGTTGTTCTCTAGTGGGTTCTGCTTGTTCTAAATATGTCCTTATATTATTGTATTGTACTTGAAGCCTCTTTAATACTTCAGTGGCTTTATACTTGGAAGGGTTCTGTATGTCATTACTGGGGTTGTTTGGTTGATTCCTTGCTTTATAGTGCTGTGTAGCTTATCTAGTTCTTCGCCGATTTCTTCAAGAGTTGCTTGTTTTACATCCAGTAATTTTTTGTATTTTATCCAGTCTGTTTTGCTCATCTGGAGTCTTGGTAGTATTTTTATTTGTATTGGGCTGATAGAGATTGTGAATATTATCAGGATATGATCACTTGGGGTAATGGAGCCTTATTCTATCTGGTAATTTAGGAATACTTTGTTGCACATGATTTTTGTCGGTTGTTGAGACGCGGTTTGGTCCCATCCATGTGGTGAAGTACGGACTCAGGTGTAGTAGTCTTCCGGTGTTTATTATTCTCTCTAGTGCTGCACCCATGTTGTTATTGTTTCCATTGTTAAATATTCATTAAAATCTCCCAGGATGTACATTGGGATATTGTAGTTCATTAGTTTAAGGAGGTCTTCGATAGGGAGGAAGAGTCTTCTTTGGGCAGATAAGTTGTTGCAATTACTATTTCGCCCTGAGTTGTCTATAGCTTGATAGCAAAAGAAATCACGTTAAAGTTGTCTATTATTATATATTTGATTCCCCTTTTCTCCGCTACTGCCACTCCGTCGTGTTTTTGCCCACTTTTGTTCGATTGGTGAGTTTCATAGTCTATTTTTTTTTCGGTTCGCCATGTGCACCCATTAGTATTATGTCCGGACTGATTTCGTTGTATATGCTGCAAAATTATGTTTTGCACGTGTTCCAGTCACGGATATTGTGCTGCAGGATCTTGAGTGGTTTCATTTAAAGATAATCCATTATTTATTTTTCCTTGAGAGCTGTAGTTGAGGCGGTAATCTCAATTCGCGAAGTCCCGATGTTTTTCTATTTAATTCTGCTGGTGAGATTACAAAGAAGTCTTTTGTGCCAAATTGTATTTTGTCTTTCTTGATCATTCTCCATATGGTGTCTTGATTACACCGTTCATCGGTGTACTGACATACAATATAATTTGATTTAACTAAGTCCTCCATGAGTTTTCCCGGAGGTTTTTTGTGTGGTGGGATTGGTATTTGGGATGTTTGATGTCTTCAGGTATTGGGGGGTAGGTGTTGTTTCGTTGTGAGCTTCCTCCTTTTTCTTGGTCATTGTTTTCCTCTTTTGTCCAGTGCCTTGTGGTATTCTTGGGTCTCTTGGCTTCTCGTTTGTTTCTCCGGGTTGTATGGCTTTTTCAGACTCAGTATCGTGGGTTGTAGGTGTTGATGTTGTTTCTTTGGGAACGTCTAATCTCTGTCTAAAGTGTTCAGTAAGCTCTAGAGTGCTGGTGGCGTGTAAGAGGTTTGTTAACTTTAGGTTTGATGGGAAGTTCAATCGTGGTATGTTGTTTATTTCCAGCAATCTATTTTGTTCATCGTCGTAGGACCCTGGAGCTATAATGTTGTGGGGGTGAGCATGTAGCATGCGCACCATTACCTTGAAGTGATCTTTTTCGCTAAGGTTTACCACCGTGTCGATGGTTGGCTCTGTTGCTTGCTTTACCACCCTCTTTGCTATTTCTACATATGTATATTGACCTTTGTTCTTTAATTTTGCTCTTCTGCATCCTGTTTGTATTTTATGAGAGTCTTTTTAATAGGGTAGGACATGGCCATGGTTGGGTGGGTGCGGTATACATCTCCGTTCCTTTTGCAGTTTACACAGCCTTTGTTGGTGTTATTGCACTGGGTATAAACATGCCCTTCCTCTGCACAGTTGGAGAAGTATTTTTTTATAATTTTCTGTGCAGTCCTTTGTAGAATGTTCTTCAAATTTGTATCACGTGAAGCATGTCAGGAGGCTTGTGAATTTTTCCCTCTCTATTTGGTGTGGGGATATTAACATGCTGCATGCTAGGAAGCCATTTTGGAGAACCCTGCTTGCCAAGGGCGTTTCTTCGGAGCAGATCTTTAGTACATGAGTGTAGTCTTTTATCTTTATTACCTCTTCTATCTTAAGACCTTCATTTCTGCTCTCAATATCTGTCTTCAAGAATCCTTCCTTTTCCCCACCTACTTTAAGAATCAAGTTTCCTTACGAAAACTGATCTGGCTTTAATTAAGCTCAGGAGGCATGACCACACTAAGTCCATTCCTGGCAAAAATTTGTTTTGCCTTTCTAGTAAGCAGTTTTATCGGAAATTGTCATGTAAATAGATAAGTAATAACCATTGCAATAAACATAATTGCCAACTAGACATAATCCTGACAGCTCTGTCCTCTTGTTCAACGTTATTACTGTGCAACCCATGTTGTACTGCTCCCCATTATACTTATGTTTTTCAATTCCACTGTAATTTATGTATATATAAATATAAATAAAATGAAATAAAATAAACAAAATAATAAATAAATATAATTAATAAATATTGAAGTGATAACCGTGTTAACATTATGAGATGTTCTTATTACCACCATGTTATTGTACTATTCCAGTTGATACTAAATGTTACATAATACTTCCTTGAGATAAATATAAAGTATATATCAGGTGCCTACAGGAGAGCTCAGGTTCTCAACTGGCTCAGCCATGTTAATATTGTTATTATTATCCACTCTGTATCTGTGTTTTTCTGGCTAGATAAACAGTTTCAATTCAATTCAATTCATTAATGTTCTGCAATAATGGATTTGGTCAAGTCAGGCCACTGGAATTGTGTGTGTGTGTGTGTGTGTGTGTGTGTGTGTGTGTGTGTGTGTGTGTATGCGCGAGCATTGGTTGAAGTAGAAGGTGGTCCTAAGAGGCGTGATTCAGCAGCGTACCCCTAGACGAGGTCGGGCGTGGGGCTGTGAGGCAAGTTGTTGACTGGCGCGCGGCTCACTGCCCAAGAAAGCCTTTTTGTGTTCCCTGCCGCAATGATCCCACTATTATGTCTTTTCTTTTTTCTTTCCACCTTCACGTACGCCGTTTCACTCCACTGACGTCGCATTCTACGGAGTTTGGGAGGGAGAGGGAGAGAGGAACTAAATAAGTGAGGAGAAAAAACGCGATCTTGAGAGTGAAGAAAGAAATGAGAGAAAAGAGAGTGATAAATGATATAAAGAAAGATCCAAAGGAAAACAAGAGCAAAAACATTCTGCTGTAAATCCCCCTCAACTCACACAAACTCAGCATTGGTCACTGAGCTACAAAGTGCTAGATTAGAGGTTTTGGTGGTAATCATTGTCTACAGCAATGAATTCGATAATCTATGAGCATAATAATCTATGATTATTATAATACAAAACTTATTTAACTAGCCTCTTCCTGTCCGCTGGTGTAGAAAGGAGTGAAATGAACTTTATTTACATGATGGAGCACATAACTGCACAACATATCCCATGAATACAATTAACAAATAATATTTACCAAGCTTAAAATGATACTGTCCAAAGTGTCACTTGACAGCTGAAGTTACCGAACTGGGAAATATTGTGATAATTTACTACCTAAAGGAACTTTGTTGAAAATTTGAACTATTTTGAACATAGAAAAAATTCAGGAATTATCCTCTGTAAATATAGATGGAGAAAACCAAAAGGTCTGATACTGGATCTCAAACGTACATAAGTCACCACTAACCCGACAGATCCTGCTGAGTGTTAAACAGCCACAGTGAAAAGTAAAATACAGTCAATGAATATGTCTTACTTCAGGATGCTGGGCCTCAAACAAACATTATCATTGATCCACTGTAGGTGTATTAATAAATTTGGTAATGAAAGTTTGTTTAAACCTTCTATTAAAATAAAAACAAGTTGGAATGGGTCTTTAAGTCTGGCATAGGTCTAGGCCAGGTGTGGGTGTAGGCCAAACCTGAGTCTAGGTTAAGCGTGTGTCTACGTTAGGCGAAGAACTAGTCCAGGCTTGGCTCTAAATCAAACATGGGCCTAAACCAGACGTGTGTCTAAGCCAAGAATGCGTACAGATGAGTTGTGTCTAGACGAGACATTAGTGACCAAGGGTGGAGGTCAACCTTTGTGAAGTAGTAGATCCACCAGATGTGGTCATGGGTCCAAGTCCCTCGAAGATGTAAGCTCGGGCCAGTTGTGAGTGTAGGCCTATCCGAGACTGACGTAGGCGTGAACCCATCTGGGCGACTCGTGGGCGTAGGACTGTTTGTGCCACGTGTAGGGATGGGTCTATGAGGATAATTCGTGTGCATGGGTTTATCTTGGACAGTCGTGTGTTTGGGCAGCCGTGGGCATGGTTTTTTCTGGGCCTGATGCAGGTGTGGGTCTCTCTAGCACAGTCGGGTCTGTGTTGTCGTGAGCGTGTGTGTCCACTTTGTATCATTATTATATTTATCTCGTTGGTTTCTTATTTGTACCACCAGGCGCAAATAAGTTAACTGTGGTAATGGTCAGCGCTTACCTCTCTTAATGAATAAACAATCAATGCTTTCAAACCACTCAACCCGTTCTACACTGTATCTTGTCGCTGGTGGTGATGGAGTCAGTGACTGTGAGGATGTGCTATAGATGAACGCATTTTAAGTCAACGAGCGTAAAAAAAAAATAGCTTTCGATTCGTGTCATCGTGTACTGTTTACACCAAAGGATCAATACTATAAACCAGACTCTTTAACAGACAACAAATCTCTTCAACTTCACGATTGGTCAAAAGAGAATCAACTGAAGAAAGCGTGGGAATCATTTCTCAGAACGATTACTTGAAGTAATTTCAGAAGATAAATGACTGAGGTTAGGTTTCATAATCAGTATTATTCTGTAAGTAAATAAACATCAACCGCAATTTACTATCTTATTCAATTCTAGAAGGCAAGGATTTAATTGATAAAAAATAGGAGAATATTTTAATAAATATCTCAATAATAGTGATAATAGTAATATTAGCAGGAGTAGTAGTTGTTGTAATAATATAAACATAATAGGAAATTAATAATACTAATACTAATAATAATAATAATAATAATAATAATAATAATAATAATAATAATAATAACAATAAGAAAGGGAACTTGTGTCCATATATATGGACGAGTACGACATAACTACCAAGACAAATCCTAGGCCATTACAGCTCCCTTGTATTAGAGGCTGTAAGACGTTAACTCGTTTTTTAGAATTATGGTGTAATGAAAGTTGTTTAACAAGGTCGTCAGCTCGTAGTATATATATATATATATATATATATATATATATATATATATATATATATATATATATATATATATATATATATATATATATATATATATATATATATATATATATATATATATATATATATCTCCCACATAATCTTATTCTTTGTTCTTTCCGCCTTTAATATTGTACAATCTTCACATTTCTCATTAGTGTGTACCATATGTTTAGTTTTGTCACGCTCCATACCTTTTAGTGTAGTTTGTTTATCCTGTAATTACCATTTTCCACATTTTACTTCTACCCTGTTATTGATAAATTCATTTTTCCCATCTCGCCTATATTACTTTATTGCTCAAAAAAAAAAGTATGTGAATTTTTTATTTTCTTCCTTTTCATGTTCCACAATTTCCCTTTATTATTTCGTTTCTCTTTTTTCTCATCCGTATATCACTCCCCTTATCTGTTCTCTTACCAACCATATTTTCTTATTCCATATTCATTCTGTTGTATTCTTGGCCTCCCCATACACCACAATAAACCAGAGTTCGGCGCGGCCAGTCAGCGTGAAATATTTGCTTTAAAAGTGATATCAACTCTTTGGTGTGTGTGAGGTAAGAGGAGGCTATTTGTACACACAACCACTTTAACGCCGGGGATTTGAAAACGATTTGTCTGGAGATAAAAGCGATATTTAACCCGCGCTGACCTTTACCTGGCCAGGGTAGGAAGGGAAGAGAGAGGCAGGAAGGTAAAAGAGAGGCAGGAAAGGAAGAGGGATGCAGAAAGGGAAGAGGAAGGTAGGAAGAGAAGAGGGAGTCAGAAAGGGAAGAGGAAGGCAGGAAGAGAAGAGGGAGTCAGAAAGGAAAGAGGAAGGCAGGAAAAGCAGGAAGGGAAGAGGGAGGCAGGAAAAGCTGGAAGGACAGAAGGAGGCAGGAAGGGAAGAGGGAGACGTGAAGGGAAGAGGGAGGCAGGAAAAGCTGGAAGGAAAGGAGACAGACAGGGAAGAGGGAAGCAGGAAGGGAAAGGAGAGGCAGGGAGGGTAGAGGAAGGCAGGAGAAGCGGGAAAGGAAGAGGAACGCAGGAAAAGCAGGAAAGGGAAGAGGGAGACATGAAAAGCAGGAAGGGAAGAGGGAGACACGAAGATGAGAGGGAGGCAGGAAGGGAAAAGAGAGGCAGGGAGGGAAGAGGGAAGCAGGAAGGCAAGAAGGAGGCAGGGAGGGAAGAGGGAGGGAGGAAGGGAAGAAGGAGGCAGAAAGGGCAGGACGGGAAGAGGTAGGTAGGAAGGGAAAAGGGATGTAGTATGGAAAGAGGATAAGAGGAAGGAGAGGTGGGAGGAGTTAGGCACAGCGGGTTGGGAGAGTGTGCGGCACAGAGGATGGAGCCGTTATTAGATGGAGGTGGAAAAAATGTGACAATGTGATGGAGGGAAAAAGAGAGAAATCGGGAAAGGATGAAGAAGAACAGAATGAAAGAATAAAAAATGGAGAGAAGAAAAAGCAATGATGAAAAAGGGAAACTGGTTGTATGAGAGGGAGGTAAGGTGAAAAGTTAGGAATGGGGGAAAGAGATGAGTGTGAGAAGAAATTTAGAGGAGAAATAAGTATAGAAGTTGATTGAAGGAGGAGCGGATAGTGCAAGAGTACAGAAGAGTTATGTGTCACTGGTTGTAATTTGAATGTTATTCTGGAATAGAGGCCAGATAGAATTGACCTGGGATAGATACAGCATATTTTCCTTTGCTAAAATCTGTTTGAAATTATTATTTTTTTTTTTGCAGTTGCATATACCAGAATATATGACTGGAATACTGCCAGGAGTAAACGATGTTATCGCCACATAAGACATAAATAAACCTAATATTTGTGAGTTGACAATAAAATCACATTAACAAATGTTTATCTGTGTTACAGGTGAGAGTCGTCGTGGTTCTCTACGTGACTGTAAGGCGAGCCCCGTCATGATCTGCTCGCCTTTTATAGTAAGTGCCGTGTGTAGGTCACTTCTAGACACGTCTTGGTCGCTGAGTCACTGATAATAGAGTGGTGGTGATACGTATTACGGCCGAGAATTCCGAGCAGGACCACGACCGGCGAGGGTGAGGACGTGGCAGTGGGCCTTTTGTTTTCAGAGATGAACGACTGATCTTGGTTGTCTTGTGTTTGGTTAAAGTAATATTTGTCCACATACCATAACTAAATTAAGGACTGCCTTGTATGTTTTCCCCTAATTTCTCTATTCTCTTAATATTTAAGCATTCATTAAATTTAAAGGAATAGAATTCTATGTTTACGCATAAGTAAGGTACTGTTAAAAAAAAAATGTAAACTTCAGGTACGTACTTCCCGTGTAGCCATCTAGTGTGCTTAGGCTAAAACCTAGTGAGCGTACCAGCCGCTGTGAAGATGGTGTTGAGCTGCTGTAAGCCTCTTGCCCAGCACAGGCCGTGTTGTCTGAAGCGTCGTTATGATGTCGGTCTTTCTGGCAGCATTTTATTTTTCGCAATTACCTTTGTTTTCTTATTCTGACACGTTTCCTCCTTTCTATGGTTTTAAGACTATTTCCTCTGACCAAAATTGAAACGACGTTAAAAGTTAGTTTGTCTTGTACTATGATTTTGATGTAACATAAATATCTGCCCGGGAGTACTAATGCCTAGTCGAAAATTAAATGTTATCCACCTAAGATTCGGCGGTCTTTGAAATGGATGGAGATGATCTGGTCGTGCCCTGAAGGAAAGGTTAGAGTTCACTTTATGTGACAACAGTGCAAAGTGGCTTGAAATGACACTGCAACTGAAGTGATATATCGGAAGATGTCAAATTTAGAGTTAATATATATGGGTTCCTTATTTAAGAAGACAAATAAGACGGATTGAGTGTGAACAAAAGATCTTGGTGTCTGGGCAAAAACAAGCAGACTGCGTGTGATGTGTCAGTCAGCAAGACATTAGTTAGGAATTTAGAGTGTATGCCAAGTATAACATACCAACAGAATATAATTTCCACTAATACGACTACTACTACTACTACTACTACTACTGCTACTACTTGTTTTTTGTTTTTGTTTTTAAACGTGGCCTCCAGCCTCCCCCAATGGCCACACCTTCGCGGCCATTTTATTACCTTAAAATTAACTATCCTAATACATAAGTAGCTACCCTGGCTGTGTTGAATTAGTTGAGCTACAGATCTATGGGGCATTCAGTGACTGTTGCCTCAAAGTCGATATCTGCGACTTTTCGGCTTTAGGGTCGATGCTCTCGTTCTCCTGAGGCAAAGCCATGCAGACCAAAGCAGAGAGAAGGACAGTCGACATCTCATCCAGGCTGTAACATAACTTCTGGGCTGCTGCTTCTGTTCGGATAGCACCTCCACGAGTCTGGCGTAGAAGCATCTTACACTTGGTCCCATCCCACCAGAGGCTGTGAACCCCAAAGGAGTAAAGCTGCCTTGATCAACGTTCTGAATTCTTTCCCCGTATTCCCTTGTCTTGTCGTTCTCGTTCCTCCTGTGCGCAGCATCGAGAGCTAAGTTACGGTGACATGCGGCCATGGGATAAAAAATCCTGATGTCGAAGAAGGCTCGCTGTCCCTGCGTCAAGAATCCTCGAGCACTGACGTCAACATGGACTTCGTTGGATGTGTTTGAAGTCCTATGCTGGAAATTCTCACAGTCCAATGGAAGGAGGGTCGATTCCAACATATTTGCTGTGAAATCCCTTACTTCGTCATGCCTCATGCATATGAAGCCCCCTTTCTTGCACACCATGGCGTGATCGACGTCATAGGAAGAGCCACACCCGCATTGGGAGGGCAAACCTTCTACTGGCCTACTGTACCTTAGAGCAATGGCATCTGTAAATTCTTGTTTATTGAGACTGAAACCATTTGCCCTTGTCGGTAACGTAGTTAACCAGTTCGGGGCGCCCACCTCCTGCGCTGTAGCTACTTTTTTTTTTTTTCAAATTCTCTGGTACTTGCAGCAACAGTTGCTGCACCTTATCACTTTGGACGTGCTGTTGTTCTGTCGTAATGGACCTTCGAATCTTGTTTACTTCACTGGTATCCACCTCACCTGTTGCGTTCTGAGCTATTATGTGGTCAATGAGGGCTGCCGTGAATTTATCTGAGTTTTGATGTTTTGTGGCAGCAATCTCCCCTGGATTGGTCAATCCCATTCCCCCAAGTCTCGGTGGTAGTGCAAGGAGTGATCTTTCTGCTGGGGTTAAGTGAAGGTGTTTCACTAATTTGGGAATGAAATTGACGCTGATAGCTTCTTCCAGAGGGTAAAGGGATAGTGCGCATCAGGTAGTTCCAGCGATGCTTGACTCTATGGGTGAATGCCGCAAAAGCCGCATGTGGCTCTGTGTTTGCAATATCAGACAGAGCTTGGATTTCCCTAACCCACTCATTCACCTTTCCCGTTACATACTCGGTTTTGAAGTCCGTCGTGCCGAGTACTGCGCCTAGGTGTCTTTGGCAATGCTTTGTTATTTTGACCTCACTTCCACCGAACATCTCCATTGCCCGTTCATAGTGTTCTGGCTTCACAATGAGGAAGGACTTGCTGGCGTTTGGGTGGTACCCTATTTGTGGACCTTGTGATGTTACCAGGTCCCACCATTTTTTTATTTCCTCCTCTTTTCCTGCTCCTGTAAGGTCGTCAGCATACGCCAGTTGCTTGACCTCGGTTGTTTCAAATTTTATTGTGTGTTGGAGTACGAATAGGCCTATTGCGTACATTGCCATTGCAACAAGGTCCCCGTGCGTTGTTCCTTCATTTGACTGTATGATGGTATCACCTCTTAGAGCCTTGGTGTTCACAAAATAGACGTCTGACGGATTCCTATAGGTGTTTTCAACATACATTGCAAAGCTTGGACACGTGATCTTGATGTTGTGCAGTGCGGCCTTGCGGTTAAATATGTTGAATGCGTTTGAAGCGTCCACCAGATGAACGGCCACACAATCACGCTGCTCAAATATCGTTCTCATGGCATGAATGGCAGCTTCCGCCCCTCCAGCCTGGTGGCCAGCACAAACTTGCAGGTTCCCTGCTGCTGCCCTGACATCATCCTTTACCACCTCCATTATGCATTTTCCGATGATCCGCCTCAGCACTTCCCCCACTCCTAAAGGCCTACATCCTGGATTCTTATCCAGGGGAATGAGGCGGCAGGCCGTCAGAGCATGGAGGTGTTGGCAGCACGAGGTTGCTAGCTTTCTTGCAAGAGCGGCAATGGCAGTGCAGATATCATTTGCTACTGTGCCAAATTTGTTAGTGCTGAGGATGACTCTCCAACCGTTTGCATCCAGACCTGAAGGGCCAGCCCCTCCCTGAGTTTTCAGTACCTTTTTCCACACCATCCCTCCTGTTATTTTCTCGAACAGGACAGCATTTGGTGGGATATAGTCACCCTGGAACCTGATGCCTTCATCTTCACTTGCAGGGGGATGTTTTTCCATTAGTTGATTTAATGTTTCTCTGTTTATTGGCAGAATACCACCGGAGGATTCCTCTATGAGAGATCTTACCCCCAAAGACACTTTTCCCACACACATTTTGTTTCCAAACTTTCTTGCAACGTCATCGGTGTTTTGCTTTCCGTCTCCTATAAATTTTAGTCTCTCCTGCAGTGTTCTTGCTTCACATAGGAGATCATCAAGGGCCCCATTCTGCCACATTGTCAATCTTATTTTCATTGCTGCCACATTTTCTTTGTGCTTAGTCTTCGTGTGTGTCCTCTGACAGAATAGATGTGGTATTATTGCCAGTATTTGAAGAGCTAAAGGGGCAAGGAAGCAGTCCTGAGTGTACTCAGTTATGAGGCGACCACCTGACAATTTCTGAGTAAGTTTCTTTAACCCATATGTCTGCATTTTCCATCGACATGCCATTCCACTGTGGTGGCTGTCTCTCATTCACCTCATGGACATCAGCTACTATTGGAGCAGCGTTTATTGGTACTACATTTTCTGGTTGAGTAGACTCACTGCTATCATTTAGGATATCATCGGGAGGTTGGGTCCTGGCGATATTCATTGTGGCCTTCTGTGTCGACTCCCCGCCATGTGGGTTCCGACAAGTGTTTCCCTTTCTGCAAACCACACATGGTCGGTTGTTTCTCTCACAATCACAGCTAGTGCAATTTTGGTTCTGGCTAGCACAGACGCAACAATGTCTGTTACCCGGCATAGTGTTCCGCACTTTGGGCGACAGTTACGTCCGCCTCCGACATCTGCTTTGGTCCCATACAGAAGACGAACTAGTTCTTATGAGGAAAGGGCGGAGAGGGGACATGCTGGACTGCTGTGTCCGGGTAGTAGCGGCATAAGTGCGCGCGTGGGTGTGTAGGCCACCCCACTGAGGGCGACAATCCACACATCAGAATGATACACTGGGAGCAAGAATTGTCACACCTAAAACTTGTTTTTATATCCTTGGTAGAAATAACCACTATTTCTATGGTCGTGCTGAAGTAAGATTAGTTATATATACTCACTTGGTCGGCTGTCACTACATGGAGTGACCGTAAAATACTTGGCCCCATAGGGACGAGAGTCTTGATGCCAACCCCGCCAAAGTAGGCCTATCGACACTGGCACTATCACCTGATACCTGCACCATTGATTTTTTTTATTTTGCCGCTTACAGCGGCTACTTTATTGTGCACCCCACACTCATCCTGTGAGCGTTAGCGCAAAAGGATTACAGAGTAGAGTTTATAATAATTCACCCCCGTTGTCAGGATATTATGGCACTGAATATTACACAGTATTTCAATTACATTAATTGTTTAGTTCTATACATAAAGGGTAACTTATTCACAAATGCGTGAGTACAGGCGTGTGAGGCAGTATGTCTGGCCTCACACTTTGTTATTGACATTTGCGTGAGAAGCATTCAAGCACATTGTGTATTTGGTTCTATAAATGAGAACTGATATAGTTATATTAGTTAGTAAGTGCAAAAAAAATGGATACAATCTTAATATGTCGGCTCTCTTGCCATTAGAGATGAAGTGTTGTGCCATTTCACACACAGTGTGCTTGGACCAGTCCCTAAAAGGTTCTATCTTCACACAGTCGAGGACGTAGTGTTCAAGTGTGTGGCCATATGTCTGGCCACACACTTTATATTTAATTTTGTTTACATCTTCTTGAGGAACATACTGCCAGAGGTACTTATTTAGCGGTTCAACATCTTGTAATCTAGTGATCTTGTTACTTGCTCCATATATATGTTTCACTTGATAAATCTCATCATAGTAAACTATGGATCGACTAGTGCCTGTTTGCACTTATCTACTTACGTCAAATTCATCAATAAGTTCTTTCCTAATTACAGTTTTAAGGGTTCTTTTTGACAGACCCAAATTGTATTCAACGGTGTCTTTGTTAGACGCGAGTTTGGCGAGGGCATCAACTGTCATGTTTTATGAGGCCTATGTGAGAGGGGATCCACAACAGTTTGACCTTGACACCCCATCAACAAGGTATGCATATTTGTGTCTGGCTTCAGAGACAAGCGCGTGACAACTTGAGTTGAGGGTGCCAAGGGCAAGTAGTGAAGATAGAGAGTCAGTGATGATGAGACTGTCAGTAACAGTGGTTTCAATGAATTTAATAGTTGTGAGTATGGCAACCAATTCAGTTTGTAGAGTGGATGCCCAGTTGTTAATTCTAACTCCTTTCTCAATTATATTACCTTCAGGTTGAGTCACAACAATAGCACTTCCAGCCCTCCCACAGGCGGTGTTAAGAGATCCATCAGTGTAGATGGTCTGTGTGATATTATCATCAGTCTGTAGAGTGTGTATGTGTTCAAGAGCTCTCACTTTGGCAGTGTGTTGGAGATAAATGCTTTGTATAATTTAATTTTTTAGGCGGATACGTCGGTATTGTGATATCGAAGGGAACTGTCCGCCAGGGTGGCAGAAAGCGCTATTGTGTCTCAACTTTGTACAGGTGATCTAGCCCAAACATCTTCATATGTGTAGCTGTAGTTTGGATCCATTTAGACTCACCGGTCCCAAGGTTCATACATTCTAGCAATTTTAAGGAAACAATGTTATCAAGATCACCACGCAGGAACCTCAGGGCTATCATGAAGTTGACTTCAACTATTCTATCTTTGACAATGGGTATACCTAGTTCTTTCCTCATATTAAGTACTTTAGTGCTCATGGGACATCCTAGGCACCAGCTTTCCCACAAAGCACTCCCAACTCGCTTGGTGATCGCCAGTGAACACACGGAATATTTGCGATTAATGCCGTAAGGGATGAGAAGAACCTTCGGTGACAATGCTTAGGGTGACATCCGATATTCATCGACACACTGTGAAATTCCCGCTCCCACACTCCGAATATGTCCCCTCAATAACACTTTAGATCAGGGAGGACACTCCACCACGCCCGTGCCACGCTGGCCGCTACTATATGCAGTAGCAGTCTTCCAAGAGAGAAACCATCAAAACGATGAACTGAGCATGCATATGGTTACGATATTTCCTTTCTTTGGGCATGTAGAGAAGTTCTCCCTGAAGATCGTGCTTGAAAAGTTCGAACAGTTGATATCAGATCACACACTGTGTTGTTCCCTCCTTGCAGCTTGGGATTGAGAGCATTGAGATGAGATGTAATATCTGTTAAAAATGCTACAATTTCCATTTTCTTTTCATCTTGAAAAACTCTGATAACTGATTTGCCTTGGCACTCGTTTGGTCTTCGATGAAATTTTGTATCTCTTTCCTAATGGCCCAAAATCGATCCAAGACCTTGCCTTTACTAAGCCATCTCAATTGTGCAGGAGTAAATCATCATACCTGGCACTGACTTCTGTCTACAAGCTACTAAGTAGGCGATGCTGTAGTGTTGATGTTGCTTGCAGGAAGTTGACAAATTTCATCAACTTTTCCATGACCTCAGCGTGCTGAGGTCCGCCAATTGAGTACCCCTGGTATATAGGGTATATCAACTATTAGACAGGAGTGTGATTGAACAAACCCTGATGAAAGATGCAAGATGGGACGATGTACATATGGTGTTAAGATGGCAGAGAAATTTAATGGGATATTGTCTTGATATATGAAAGAGTGTGTGTGGGATGAGGAAGTTGAAGGTGAATGCCAACATGTCTGAAAAATAGAACTAAGAATAGAAAGAGGTTAGAGCGAGTTCAGCATTCCATAAATATGGAGGATATTTTTTGTGAGGTTGTGGTCATTTAACTAATAGTTCTATAAGAATTCTAAAAGATGAGGATGTTGTAATAAATGCGTATTATTTCTGTTATTTCTGTTTACATACTATTATTATTTATAATTTCTCTGCTTCTCTTCTTTACTCTTTCTCTTTCTTTCGGTAGGTGAAGGAAGGGAGCGAGGGAGAGGAGGAGGAAGTAGGCCTGTGGTTGAAGGAGGTCGGGGTTTTCCTGTGGTCACTCCCCCCACCAGAGGGTCGGCCTGGGCACCCATAGAAGGGGAGAATAAGGAGAGAGGGGAATAACTGGGAAACGATATCTAGGGGGAGGGGGATAGGGCTAACATGTAATAACTTAAACCCAGGGAAAATATGTGATAGTTATGTTGTTACTCATGGTCACTGTATCACTGTATACCACAAAGACACTTATGAGGAATATTCTACTCCATACACAGGTGAAGGGAATTGAGAACTATTCTTAAAGGTTTTTCGTTTATTAATGGACAGTTAGACTTTCAAAACACTAACCTATTGTCTTAGCTAGTTAAACGGAGTCACATGAATTACAATACATTTTCTGAAACGGATAAAACCTTAAGTGTACTTGCTAATTATTGTTACCCTACTCACCATCGACACCCGCCATGTTCAATGACACACACACTAACCTAGACTGTCTTAAAACAATGACGTCCTTATGGAATGCCACATGCTCATGACGTCACTTCTCACAGTGGGAACACTTGGGCAGGTCCTTTGTTTCTTAACTGAATTTTCATACATATTTTCTCGAAAACAAGATATAATTTACTCTGAAATCATGATACTGTTACAGCTTCCCCTGGTTGCTTATCTGAGAAGTTGGGAGATGTTGACAAAATATTTCGCAATTTTTTTTCCTAATCCTAGCTAGAAATATCTTAACTTAATTAGCACAATAATCAAATTGACAATATAAATTGTCACAAAAAGGTATGTAAGTAGATTTTTTATTATCATTTATTGGGCACCCCGGACCTCCTCCCCCACATCCTTGTGTAAGGTGAAGCGCAGAAGCGTTTACAGGGCCCAACAGGGAAGCATGCTAAGTTCATGCTTGCCTTATGTCTCATGAGTTAAGGGCGTAGAAGCCTGACGAGTCAATGGTTTATGTCTAAGCAAGTTTTTGGAAGCTCCAACAACTTGTCCAAATGCAATATAAAAAAGAAAGTCAGTAAAGAAATCATTCTAGAATAAAAATCATTAATAATGGTAAATCAAAATAATCTCATAAAAATTCAATTCAATTAGGCATCAATTCAATATAACAAATTCAAGACCAATCAGGCATGAAATTCCTGAAAACAATTCATAGTAAAATCATTCAAATGGGAAACAAAAGGCTTAATTACCAGTCATGCAGGAAACGAATATATAGATGATGGATTTTATTGTAAATTTAATTTCTCTCTGTCTGGTTCTTATTAAAAAAATCATCTTCATGAATCTTCAACATCAATTTTCAAAATGACTAACATTTCAACATATTAATTTTCAAAGTCAATTTACAGAACTTCTCAAAACATAGATTTTCTTCACTTATCATCTTAATTCACTTTTAACTCTGGTTTTCATTCTCGGAGATGACTCCACATATACTGTTCATTACATATTTTGCTATATCATGGATCTTATCCCACGTACACACACATACATCTTATTTTCTGTTGATCAACTGGTCTCTCATCTCATAATTGATGATGGTACAGTCCCGGACTCTTCCACGTTGAACACCCAGCTAGACGACCAGAGAGGTAGAATCAGCTGACGATCTGGTAACAGTGTGTGTACAGGGTGGGAGGGCTTGGGGAGGGGGAAATATAGGGCGACTTCTTGAGTTGCGTGTTGCATAATATAGTCATATTTCATGTTATGCATTACAAAGTGATGGAAGTAGAAGGGATTATTAAATTTAGGAAAACGTTTTTTCCGGTAGTATTACAATGTTTGATTTTTTTCACTGTAAATGGCCATTTTTAATCTAAAGTTCGAGGCCAGTGAAACACGCGATCTTAGCCTTCCCGCACCAATTCTTAGTAAGAATAGCATGTGAGAACAGGTGCCAGTCAATGGTTGATGTTGACCAAATATTTAGTTATAATACCCATTCTTATAATAAACTTTCTTTTAGAGGATAGGAATATTGCAATAAAAATAGTATGGGAAGTTGTATAGTTACGTGAAATGAAACAAGTAGTGATTGTTATCATAACGGAAAATAAACTAGTCATATATTTTTGATGAGAAAATAAAGTATACAAAATTATATTGCATTTTTTCACTCAGAAGTATGAGTGACGACCTAGTGAAAGCGAAACTCATGAGAGGTTGCTGGATATTTGCTTTCACGAAGGCTGTCCTAATAAGTGACGATATGATCGAGGTGTATAAATGGAAGTCAGGGCTAAACAAAGGTGATATAACAAAGGTACTCAAACTATCCAACCAGGAGCGAACTCGCAACAATAGTTTTAAATTAGACAAATTTAGATTTAGAAGCGAGATAGGTAAACATTGCTTTGGAAATAGAGTAGTGGATGAGTGGAACAAGTTACCAAACGTCATCATTAACTCGAATACAATGGATAGCTTCAAACATAGGTGGATGGATATATGAGCGATAGGGGTTGGGTGTAAATAGGACTGCAGTTTCCTCCATTCTGATGTTCTTATGAGGATGGACTTTGGCATCAGATATCATCGACGGAGGAACACAGTGCCAGCAAACTTGTCAACTTGTCTTGGTTTGTCGGCATTAGGCACTGGACTTCTGGAAAAGGCTTGTTTTCACTGATGTAAATTCTTCACTTTAGTATCCTGTCCACTCACCTTCTTTGCTGATAACGGCATTACGCACCTACACGTCATTGGCCACCACTTGTCAGTATCTTTCGTAGCACCATACCACTAGAATCACCATATTAAAACGATAAGTGTAAAGAGGTCATCTTGGTTTACCCGGTGCATGGTTAGGTCGAAACGTGACTTACGACAGCATATGGTTTCATTATATTTTATTAATGCTTCCATGAAATATAATGTGCATAGAAGAGCAGTTGAATCACCTAAAAATGTGTCTCAGCTTAAAGTTATTTGTCGGATTTGGAAAATAATTATAACAAAGAAATTGGTCGACATCAATCATTGACTGGCACCTGTTTCCCCATACTGTCCTTACCCAAGGAAGGGCAGCAGTAGTGCGGGGAGGTAAAGGTTACGTGTTTCTCTGGCTTTCGAGCCTTAGATTAGAGATAACCAATTACACCCCAATAAATCAAACAACGTATACCATAATCACCTTTTCCACTTCCATCACCCTTTTGTGTGCTAAATAATATATGATTACATTATGCAACATGGAACTCAAGTCAAATCAAATTAAAATTCAAAATCAAAACATTTATTGACAAATACATCAAAAGGAGCTGGTTAGCATGCTAACTAGCCCGCCCAAAACTAGTCTTAACAAGAGCTCTTTAATGTAGTATTATTCATAAATCAGATATGTATACAACAAATAGATATGCATGAAATCTACAATCTTATGGTAAACTTATAGAATTTTTTCGTAATATTCTTAACCACATTTTTGTTTATTAAATAACAAACCATCTCTGTAATATCAGTAATACCATCACCCCTAAATTCTGAGAAACAGTTACATTCCATAATGTAATGATATAATGTATGGGACTTTACATAGCCACACAGTTAACAAGGAATGCCATCACTTCCTTCAATATATTGCCAATCATTTTTGTATCCAAAGCGTAGTCTCATCACAAATGTATCATACTTAACCGAAGCCTTACCATAAGTAGAACTTGTAGAATTCAAAACTCGAACATAATGTTTCAAACTACTACTACCACCGTTGTTAAGAATTTTCCGAATAGTGTCCATTTCCCGTTGCTGTCGGATTTTTACCATTCCAGATTTTCTTCTTTTAATACCCAAAATACAATCGTATTCTAAAAATACTTTGCCACACCCTTGCTTAGCCAAATCATCAGCAACCTCATTCATATATATACTACAATGGGATGAAATCCACATAAAACTTAAATAATATCCAAGTGATTTTATGTCATGAATACACTTCTTACATTTTAAAACTAAATCATCACTAAGAGGCACTTTAGAATTTAGAGCAAATAGAGCGCTTTGACTGTCAACAAACCCAAAAACTGTTTTTTTCCTCACAAAGGCATACTTAAGTCCCACATATATAGCATAAAGTTCAGCAGTGGTTCTGGAACTTATATCCCAATTCTCTTGGATATTCTTTCTTCAACACTAATACCATATTCAAAAAATTCCCTAATAACAATGCCACATCGGGCCAGATTCCCATTAACTGAACCGTCACAGTATACATATGAATAACATTTTCCTTTTGGGACTCAGATATTTTCTCAAGGTGTATTTGCCGTAACTCAAAAGGATTACATTTTTATTTAACTCTAGCTTATCCATTCTTACAGATACACTCTCTATGAACCAAGGTTTCAAATAAACTTTGTTCGGCAAAGGTACACAAATCTTCAATATTATATTTACACAACATCTGACAAAGTTTTTTGGTATACGTATTCATCTTAAAATTACTAGTTATTGCATTAGTAAATTTATCAACAGCAGACTTCAGATAACCATCACCACGCCTAATAAGCCTTAGAGTAGAAATGACAGTCAACTCCCTAATTCTGTGTATTATGCTCGGGACATTTGGCTCCATCCGCATAATCTCTATTCTTGTTGTCCTTGGACAACCAAGCACAGTCCTCATTGCTTCATTCTGAATAAGCTCTAATGGCCTAAGATCTTTTCCTGAGTAAGAAGCTAGAACTGGAGCTGAATAATCAACGATACTCCTAACTGTACTTAAGTACATAGATCTTAAAACTGGTATACCAACACCATTTGCTCTACTTGACAAAACTTTCAGAGGTTTTAGCCTCGCTGTACATATATTTTTGACATAAGTAATCTGATCCTTAACATTATTATTTATACCCACAAACATTCCCAGATATTTGTAACTGGATACTTTTTGCAAATTTATTCCATTTAGCCAAAATTCTTTTCCATTTACTGCCCTTGACTGAAATGTGGTTTTATTTTCATTAATGACCAGTCCCAAGGAGAGACAAAGATACTGCAGCTGATCAATGACCCTAGACATATCTTCCTCATTCTTACATTGGATCAGAATGTCATCAGCATATATGATTACTTGGGACTCGCCCTGGAGTTTGTAACTAGCTATTCTGTCCATAAGAATATTAAAAAGCATAGGGCACAGAACGCCACCTTGTGGGGTACCCAACCCTAGACTTATTTCTTCCGATTCATGACCTTGAAACCAGACACCCACTTTTCTGTTAGTTAAGTAACATGTAATCCACATCCATAATTTCCCTTTTATACCTTTACTTACAAGACTTTTTAAGATCACTTCCTTATTTGCCTTATCAAAGGCACTTTTAAGGTCTACAAACAGTCTACAGTTGACATAAGCATTACTAAGACATTTAATCACACAATCTGTAGTGCTTTTACCCTTTAAAAATCCAAACAAATTACTAGACAAGAGACCATCAATAATCTATTTAATACCATTCGCTCCATCATTTTAGATAGACAAGATGTTAAGGATATGGGTCTATAATCATTATTGCCCTTAGGCACAGGAACAATGAGTGCCATTTTCTATTTCACTGGCAGTCTTCCATACTTATAAGTTAATTGATAGCATCATAGGTTAGACCATCCCTGTCAGGAGCACTAGACTTCCCTTTCTTTACAGCATTCCGACTTTCATCCTAAGTAAAAGGAACACAGGTTTCCTCACTTACAGTACTTTGGATATTCACCAACCTTCGCCTCATAGATCTTCAATTCCTCATGCAAATCTGAGCATTACTTGGGAGACACTCATAATTAGATGCATACGCCCACTTATTCATTAGTTCATTAGCTTTGGCGTTTGGATTGGGATGAACACTAAATTTCTTTTTGACTCCTCTTACCTTATTCACACCATCCCAAACCTGATTCAAAGATTTTGATTGAGTGATCTCTCTCATAAACCACTCCAATACATACTTCTCGCTTAGTAATTTAACTCTGTTGTACACTCTGCCACTTCAATCAGAGTTCCCGGTTTTTTCATTTCTAGGATCTTTACTCCACTTACTATGACATTTCCTCAGTAACTTATTCCACCCCTTTACAATCTTATCATTATAATACCTAGGCTTAGGTTTTGTGGTATTCCCATACTGTTTCCTTGGCTTATTCAAAATGGAATCAATCACTCCTAACAAATCATCATAGAATATGTTTTCATCTTTAATTCCAAGCTTTTTGTACTCTTTATACCACTCGCCGACTTTTGTTACAAATTCACTATGTTGGCCTACTGTTATTGTATACCTTTTCCTATTGTTAACATAAAAGATTTTGTTCAAATGAAACTTCACTTTATTTGCAAAGTGATCACTCAAAAGCGTATCCACAATATCCAAATTTTCATGCGCATCTAACATATTAAAAAGTATTGCATAATCAAGTCTACCCCCTTTAACATGTGTCGGCTCACCAGCTCCAAGGACCTTAGCATCTTCTATAGAGTCTAAGATATTTTTCAGAACCATTCCATTATGTTTTTGAGAACCTCTACTGCCAAGATTGTTATGCCTAGCGTTCAAATCACCAATTAGTAAACAACCATCAGCAAAAATAATGTCCGGCAGATCATCAACTGTCAATGAATCCGCATGCACATAAACATTAGTAATGAACAGTGTAGCATCTTGAAGCGTAAAAATAACACACAATTACTCGGTACCGTTTATTTTTAGAGCGGAATGAAAAGATGCTGGAATATCATATTTGATATAAGTCTTCAAACCTCTACAATTTCCAGTCAAATCAGCTGGTAATTTAAAACCTTGATAACCTCTTAGTCGCAAAGATATTCCGTTTGTCCCAACCTCTTGCAAAGCTATGACACCAATACTACTAGAATGAACCTATGCAGGAAGATCCGTTAACCTTTTTTTTAAACTATTAACATTCCAGGAAATTAACCTGACATTTTGATCCATTAGAATATACTTTCTCCCTTATATTCTTCACCGAAATAGGAGCTTTCTTTTTGACGTCGTCCAATAGATTTTCCATATATTCCAAAACAGAGTCAAGAATGCTCGTCAGATCACCAAGCATTTCCTTGTTTACTACAGTACATTCTCTTTAGAAACCTAACGTAACCTAACGTAAACTAACCTAACCTAACCTAACCTAACCTAACCAACTCTATTTTCTAACAGACTATGATTACCATTTTGCTCTAGATTGCTATCCACAATAAAAATATTTGATTCCATCTCTACTAATGTTTCATTTTCTTTTAAACTATCTTTATTAACAACAGCAACATCACTATATGGCACAAGATTCACCAAGAATTTCTTGATATCCAATACTGCTTGTTTGAGCTCATCAATCTCCTTACGGAGTTCTACTGGAATGTTAGGGGCCGGAGGCTGTGTACACACTCTTTAGATTACAGTTACCCATAATCCTCAGGTATCTCAGGTAAATCCCAAACTCAACCATATATTGTGAGACAATGTGACATCCAACAAGGGGGATCTAATTCTTCCTTAATCTGAATATCTAGAAGTGAATATCCTTCACTTTAGCATTATCACATCTCTAAGTGCCTTCATGATATTATTCAACGCAGTGCCTGTCTCGTTAATCCGAAAGTAACCCATGCAGGATAGCGAGAGAGATGGCTATAGGCGGTTATGCCATGGAAAAGGTGTCATTAACTTTCAAATACATGCTACAGGTGTAATAGCAGTGGACAGGTCACTAGGGAAGGTCTTTACAGAAATCCTATGATCTAATAACTAAATACAAACAGAAAAACAGGGTAAGTGCAGGGTGAGGAGGTATGGGTGTGTGGCAGGGGAAGTATCATGTGGATATGGAAGGCTGGACGGACAGCGAGTAAGTGTGAGGGGCGAGGGGAGGTGTAAGGGTGAGGGAGCTGTTGGTGGAAGCGAGGTGAGGTTAGGGTGAGGGCGGGTGGGAAGAGAGGGGTAGCGGTGTTGAGGGCTGGGCACTTGAGGTTGTCCCGAGAGGTAAGGTGTGGCGGGTGAAGAAGTGGGGACGGGGTGAGGGCTGCCTTGTCCTGTCTCGTCCCCGTTTCCCCATCATTAGTCGCTTACCTTATTTCATCTCAAAGTGTATTCATGAAACAGAATGATAGCATCAAAACACTTCAACATCAAAATCAACCTCAAGATTATCTCAGTAAACTCAACAAGAGAAACAATTATCACTTTCTAAAATCTATTATTAATATCAAATACAAAATTTGTAAACGTTAAAACTACGTTTTGTGGGCGTGGTCGAACGGTTAAGGCACGCAGGACGATGGTTTATGAAGTAAACCACCATTAGTCACCATTTGTAATAAATGGGTAATATTTTCTTTATTTCTCTATTTACTGCCATATTTACTGACACTCACCAACCTAGAGTGCCTTAAAACAAAGACGTCCCTATGGGACGCCACTTGCTCATGACGTCACGTCTCACAGGCTCTCCTAATTGGTTCAGGCCTAAGGCACTCACACTGTCATTGGTCAGTTTTAGTGGGAACACTTGGGCAGGTCCTTTGTTTCCTTACTGAATTTTCATACATTTTCTCCGAAACAAGATATAATTTACTCTAAAAATCATGCACTGTTACAATGTTAAAATCCTTCAATAAGGTGTTGAGGGAAAGATAGTCTTCAGGCTCTGGCAGTGTCTGCTAGACACTGTTCAAGAGTGTTTAGTATGGACGACATGCCTTATTAATAACAGCAGAAGAGTTCATGTTGTGGAAATGGATATTATAAGCTGAGGATGTTGTGTAAGTTGAGTAGATAGGCGAACTAGTAAGGAGGTCTCTGTTAAACGTGTTATGGATACAAAGGCTGGCAGATCTGTAAAGTATGATGTTTTAAGATGGTATATGTATGTAATTGATGACTGTGGGAGTATATGAAGAAGAGTTTACGAATGAGATGGAGGGAAGAAGAAGCTGGAATAGATAAAAAGTGAAGTACCAGGATAAAGTAAGAAGTGTTAGCCTGAAGGTGTCACTGAACATGTGTGTTGGTCGATGTATGAAATATTATATTATTTTGATATACGTATATTTCATCTGGAATTTTTTTTATCTTTATTCATACTTATTTACCTTTTTTTAAGTTAATTATTTGTATTTTAATTATTTCAATTTCATTTTATGAAGATTTAAAGAAGACAAAAGACATCGTGAAGTTTAATGAATGCCTCATTATAATGGATCATTTTAACGCAATAGTTATGAAGGGAAAGTAGTACCAGAAGTAGGACCACACGGGTTGGGTAATGTATGTGGGATAATTAAAAAGGAAAAAAAAAACATGGTTTAAACAACACCCTCGGCATCTCTATACATGTATATCAACCCAGAACAATGTAAATAACATTGTCAGGAATCAAATAGATTACATTTTCATTCAAGAAAGATTCAGAAATTCAATATACCGAACCAAACCAATCCCGGGGCAGATTGTGGGTCAGACCACATCCCAGTAATGAGAAAAACAATGGAGAAAATCAAATGGGATTTAGAGGTCAAAACAGAGGCAGGGATAGAGTATGATATTGAAACTGAAAACAGATTTTCATTGTTGCTAGAGGAAGACTTTGATGAAGAAAATAATGACAAAGAAATAACATTAGAGAGAGGGAAAAACTTATAGAGCATAGGAGGAATGAGGTGAGAAGTGAGTTGATTACAAAATAAATTTTAAAGAAAATGATTAGGAGAAGAGGCAATGAACCTTACACAGAACTTGACAGAAAACCTAAATGGACTGTAGACAGGCCAAATAAGAATTTTTAAATAGGAAATGCAAGAAGGTAGACGATGATGACAGAAGATAACTGTAGGGAAATGTAAGAAAGATAAAACAAATAAACCGGAAAAAGGAAACAAACGGTGTGGAACTATTTAAACCAAAAGCAATAAGATCCTGTTTGAGGCAGAAGAAGTAAAAGAGAGATGGGCTGAGTACGTAGAAGAACTATGCAATGATAAGGATAGAGTAGAGGAAAGAAACGAAAATAAAATAAAAATAGAAATCCCAATTGGAAAATTATAACGCTTGTGGGGCGGATCAACTCCCAGCAGAATTTATAAAACAAAAGGGCAAGAATGGGACTAAATAGTTGACTAATATATGCAGCTATACGTACTTCAAATGACACCTTCGCAGTGATGTAATCAAATCATTATTTGTGTTATTATAAATGTAAAAAAATATAAATAAAATCAACTGTGGGTGCAGGAACTCTAACCTGGACCACTAAGGTTGGCAGTCAGGCAACTATCCACATGGTGGTCCGGGTTCGAGTCCCTGCACCCAGTGAAAATTATTTACTTTGACTTTTTTTTTTACGGGAATTAGCCCACCCGGGCACAGGTCACTAACCCACATCGGCGCCTGGGGAACAACAACAACAACAACAACAACAACAACAACAACAACACCAACACCAACACCAACACCAACACCAACAACAACAACAACAACAAGTGGGAAAAAAATCAAAAGTGAGGAACAGTATATGTATGTTGTGTTGTCAAAAGTAAGAGAAACAATTGAGACCCTGCAATTGTGTGTAAATGAGGTAGAAAGTCAGATCAGCAACCTGGGACTTGGTCACAATTTCGTGATGCCATGTGGCAGCAAGATGTACCATAGACAACACATTTGTACATTACAGGTTCTGATAACTTTGTATTATTGCCTAAAAACCCAGGAGCCATAATCTGCAGCCAGTTTAGAATAATTAACTTAAGTCTTGCCTGCAAAGTTTTATTAAACATAATTTTAAGTAGAATAAAATTTAGAATAGGCAGTGAGTTATCTGAAGATCAAAATGAATTTGGAAAGGGAAAAGAAACTAGAGAAGCTGAATTTCTTTTGAAAATTTTGAGGGTGAGGGTTTTATAGGTCCTCCCAAAAAATAAATATCTGCTTTATTGATTTTGTAAAAGCTTGTGATAAAGTATAACTCAATAAATTTAGAGATGTTGTAGAAAAAAAATAAAATATGGATTGATGAGGGAGATATCAGAATTCTAAAAAATATTTACTGGCAACAGGAGGTTACAGTGTTAGTAAATAACTGGTTCACAGTTAGACAGGAAGTAAGACAAGACTGTGTTCTATTTCCAACATTTTATAATTATATATTCAAAATTCTAAATGAGAGAAGTTATAAGTGACGATGAAGAAATAAAAGTTAGTGGTAAAGTAAAGTAATATCAAATGGACGCTATACAAATGATACTGCTCTTATCATGGATAGTAAAGACGCATTACAAAAACTGGTAAACACATTAACGGAAAGAAGGTCAAGAATGTGAGTTAAAAGTTAATGCTGTAAAAACTAAAAATAATGGTTGTTTCCAAATCAGAACTAAATCCTAAAATAAAAATTGCGTTAGCCAACATGGCAGATGTAAGGAAGAAATAAAACAAGAATTGGTCATGCAAAAACAACATTTAATGACAAGGGACATTTATTTGAGGAAAAGGCTGCTGAAATGCTATGTATGGTTAGAACTATTGTATGGGTCAGAAGCGTGGACACTTTCAGCATACACCAGATAGAGGTTGGAGACCTTTGAAATGTGGTGTTAAAGAAGAATGTGAATGATAACAGAAAAGCAAATGCAGAATTACTAAGATTAGCAAAAACTTACACAGAAATACTTGAAGTTTTCATAAAAAACGGAAATGAGATACTTTGGTCATCTGATTAGGATGAGGAATTATTTGAAAATATCAATGGGCTAAAGTTGAAGGTAGAAGGGCCAGGGGAATACAGAGACTGGGGGTGAAAGAATTAAATTAAAAACTGCATCCCCGGAGAAATGAAAAATCTTAGAAGATTGGTTCTTTGATTTATTAAGTAATATTTACTAAAATAACTCCTTTCTTTACTTATGTGTTTTGTTGTGAATTAATTATTAATATTCTTTTTAATCTTCTCTGACTTAGCGTCATTGCTTTGTAATATATTTTCTAGTAACATATTCTTTTTAGGCGGGGGAGGGGGGATGTTTCTGTTTCACATTACCGTCGAGATCTCTGCATTTATATGTGTGATTGAAAACTCGGTTTTTGTAAAAACGATTTATTTATAGGAAAAATGCTGTTACTTTACTCTGAGGAAGGGAAACAAATTACTGAAAGTTTCCAAGGATTGTGTTGATAAAGTGTGAGATTCTTTTACACAAGCCAGATGTAAAATGGAAGATGATGCGTTGTGGGATGGGAGTGACAGACTGGTCCTCGATGGATTACTGTTGACCTGCAAGACGATGCGTAATCTACCCCTACACTGTTGTGGTCAAGGGTGTAAAAGTGGGTCGCATTAAGGTGAACCTCCTTTAGGAACAATGTGGATACAATACACTGTATATTAAACCAACGGGTAATGTAACCGGCACTGCACTCTAATGCCCTCATTTCGTTAAATGTAAAATTAAATATCCGTTTACAGTTGAGTGAACTGGGGTCGCATTTGGCGTGAACTTGCGACAGAATTTGATTTGATTGCCTGGCCGTCAACTACTGGGGTCATTACGGCCGTGCAACAGGAGGTAAGCGCACCAGTAGAAGGGTGTGTGTAAACTTATCTGTTGAGATTTGACGTGTGCTTACCTACATACTGTATACTTACTTGTGTAGTTTGTCAATATAAGTTCGTGTTTGTGTGAATCTGAGCAAATAACCTCTTGTTTCCTTGCCTGTCACAGCCATGAACGCGACCTAGTAAGTATGAGTATGTATGGAGTTGCTTGATTCTTACTTCTTTGTATATATTTTACTGTTGTTGTTTTTTAATAATAGAGAAGAAGGAACATTAAGCCCGAAAAAGAATATTAACCAAAAAATTAATAAAAAATACGCGAGTCAAAATAAGTGTTGAAGACAGTTCACAGTCAGCGAGACTGTGTTGGTGTGATTCTGGGATATGTCGGCGTCTTCACTTTGTTCTGGAGATTTTGGGGGGAAATGTTTAAGGCGCTCATATGTCTCCTACTATGCTGAAAGCATGGAAAGATGCTCTAAGAAATATGCATTACAACTTAATTTCCTGGATTCTCTTGGATGGATAGTTCTGACTTTATTTTATGATGGGTTGCGACTTTAGATATTACAACATAAAAACAGATTCACCTGTTTTCCTAATTTTTTATCTAATATTTGTAATGTTCTACACTCTGTGGCGTATATAACGAGGTAAAATTCCTGCTCGCCCGTGCGGTAAATTTTAAGTGCCCTCACTTTCAGTATTCACTCGTGCCCGACTTTTTTATTTGTATATCCAGTTCTCTGCATAACGGTGTCTAGATCCTTCCAGCTGCTTCTAGCTGTTGGTCTAATGTCTTGATAATGCAATGGCATCCCACGCTGATCTGTTTGTTTTTTGGTTTTTTGTTTTTTAATAATACTCAGGAGCTGATTAATTATTAGCAAGGGGTGAATCTTTACCTTTCACTTATGCAAGGCTTTGTGCTAGTCCATAAAAAATTCTCCATCTTTTTCAAAACAAAACACCTTGTTTGCCTGTCAACGTGTTTCTATTGCTTTCTTTTGTCTTTATCTTTCATTTTCCTTCTCTCTATCCATCTGTCAGTCCGCCTAACTCTCTCTCTCTCTCTCTCTCTCTGCGAAAGCAATGAAAACAGTCTCTCCTCTTTCGCATGTTTATTCGGCATACTAATACGCTGCTCCCTTTATGTCAGAAGCTTTTTAAATGTGAATGAGTAGTCCTCGTGCATACGAGAGTTGGCTGGCCTTTACCCGAAGAATGTCAAAGTTCACACGGCAGTCAGTCCTTTCTCAAGTGCTGCATTACTTGCTGCTTGCCAAGACAACTTGATTTTACCAGGACAGGCGAAGACACTGTCAGATGTGGTTAAATATTATTCGGGTCTAACGTACATTCGTACAGTAACTTACGTCTTCTTAAAACTATTTAAGGTGTTCAATAAAAAAATTAAAATAATTCAACTTTATATTGTGTAATTTTAATCTTACTGATAAGATCTTGCTTTTCCGAAGCTAAGTAGCGTGGTACTGGAAGTAATATTGTCATACTACTAGGAAAAAAATAAGTATTTTACTTTACCTGATATAAGCTAAACATTCAGAAAAAAATATAATGATTTGGGAATGAACTGGGACTTGTGATGACTACATCTCGTAAAGAAACAATTTACATATCAAAGATGCGAAAAAAATATAAGCCTAATGAGTTAAGATGTGTAGTGGGCTGGGCAAGATGATTTTACTCGAGCTGAGTAGACTTATTAACAGCTTCCTACGATCTGCTGCTTCCTGTTGTTCACCAGAAGGGTCTCCTGTTCTGTGGAGCGTCACTGTGTGGTTAGGCCAGTGCGACGGTAATAGTCACAGTCACTGCCAGTACTGCACACACATATCGGCGGTAAAGGTCACCTTTAGTGCCTTCTCAATGTCTTAGTAACATTAAGGAAGGTGCACATCAAGGAAGACGTATATCAAGGAAGACGTACATCAAGGAAGACGTACATCAAGGAAGATGTACAGGGAGGAAGACTTACATCAAAGAAGACGTTCAGGAAGGAAGACGTATATTAAAGAAGACGTACAGGAAAGAAGACGTACAGTACATCAAGGAAGGCGTACTGGAAGGAAGACGTACATCAAGCAAGACGTTCAGGGAGGAAGGCAGTATATCAAGGACGATAATAAAATATAGGGTCTAGTGAGATATATAAGAAGCTCTGGGGAGGTCAAAGAAACTCACGTGTAGAGGCGGCGACCCTCTAGCAGCAGGTGGTTGTCGAGGAGCAGGCCGCCAACTGACCAGGTCTCCTGGCCGCCATCAACAGAGAGGAAGGTTGTTGTCTCTCGTATTTTGCTCGTAGCAAGTACTAGAAAAAAAACTTTTATAATTTTTTTATATTAGCACCTAAGATGGTGATGGTGAAACGCTTTGACCTAAGTCGTTTGTCAGACCTTCCAATATTGGTTTGATTTTGTGTAGTTTTTAGAACCTTGATTGGTCCCATGTAATGGGGACAGCACTGAAACCAGTACAGTGAACGTCCACCAATTGTACAATACAACATGCCAGCACTAATAAGCTTACCGGTGGTAGTGGCTCCTGCATCTGGTGAGAGTACCTGGTAGAGGTGACAGCCGTGATGAGAGTGATACCAATTATTGGTTTAAACGTTGCTTTACTAAATCTACCGGATTTATCCTTCTCCTTTAAATTAGGTTTGGTTGGTACTTCGCTCTGATTGGCTGTGTGTGTGTCCTATATTTGTTTATATTTTGACAAGTCTTAATAACATTTTACTCAGGGCACCATGCAACAGTCCTTATAGACATTAGTAATATGGAGTCTCTCCGGTTGACACGAGGTGGCATATTGCATTCACCTGTGACCTACTAGCTACTATAGTTTAACCCTTCACGTTTTTATTCATATTTCAGCGACAAAAGTTCAGTCACTGGTGTATACCTCATGATTAAATAAAACTTAATTATAAGTAAATTTGATAAAAAGTTAGAAGTTGATATTCATTTAAATATTAAGATATCTATAAGACATATACTACTGCACTTATACTAGATGGTTTTAACATACACTTTTGATTAATAAATTACATACAGAAACTCATGACGAGAATAATTTTAAGTTATTTTTACAGCAGCAGAAACCGATAAAGCTGAAGAGAGGCGCAGTATAGTGTAACGGAGATGCTCATTAATGCCTTCTGTGTCTCGCTGTGTTCCTCATGTGGATCGATTTAAAAGAGAATTGAAAACAAAAATATAAGTTTACATTAATAAAATTCTAATGTTTTGTCAATCTATCAAGAAACATTTTGACAAATTTTCATGTTGTAAGACTTACTAATGTTAGACTATGTAGTTCTCAGCTCTATATAATCCTGAAGCTGTTATGTGCCTTTATCTTGTTTTCGATAATTATACTTGGTTATACAGGTATTATAACCAAGCATAAAAATGTAAAATTTGCATTTTTCACACTGTTAATTTCATGGGTGCTTTAAAGGAGGAACTTCCCTTTAGATATTTTAGATATATCGATCAATCCAACTCTCTAATTATTTATCTTTTCCTAGTGCTGTGTGGGGCAGATTGAGGATTACAGAACCTAAAAGAAAGGGTCAGGAACAATAGTAGAGGGAAGTGGTGAGACGTAAAGACACACACACTACCTCCCCATGTCATTAACTTACATACGCAGTGTACGAAGTGTATCTAGATTATATCTAACGCACATATTAGTTGAAAGTACCATAGGGATACCGGTATTTTGCACTTCCAGTATTCTCTTACCATAAAGGAGTTTGGGACGTTATATAACCTCTGCGCAATCCCCAATGTGGAGGCCTCGTTAAGAAGGATTCAATATTTGTTTTTATATATTCAAGTTTTTCCTTTTTTCTCGGACAAAACAAAAGTATTTATGTAATATCTAATATCGTTGTATAATTAAGTTGTGTATGAGAAGAGTCGAGTGAGGGAGACGCAGTGACGAAAGAGCACGAACACGCACTCCACAGAATAAATTGATAATAATCCACTGCTTCACGGTGTTATGGTAACGTGATAGTCCTTCCCAAGACAACAGGGTCTTCGCGTCTCCTCCCACCCACACTCTGTTTGTTTAATAGATTTCTCCTACTGCCCTGGTCTATTCTGCTGCCCTGGTCTGTTCTCCTACCCTGGCCTGTTCTCCTACCCTGGTCTGTTCTCCTACCCTGGTCTGTTCTCCTACCCTGGCCTGTTCTCCTACCCTGGTCTGTTCTCCTACCCAGGCCTGTTCTCCTGCCCTGGCCTGTTCTCCTACCCTGGTCTGTTCTCCTGCCCTGGCCTGTTCTCCTACCCTGGTCTGTTCTCCTACCCTGGTCTGTTCTCCTACCCTGGCCTATTCTCTTGCCTGGTCTATTCTGCTACCCTGGTCTGTTCTCCTACCTGGTCTGTTCTCCTACCTGGTCTGTTCTCCTACCTGGTCTGTTCTCCTGCCCTGGTCTGTTCTCCTACCTGGTCTGTTCTCCTACCCTGGCCTGTTCTCCTGCCTGGTTTGTTCTCCCTACCTGATCTGTTCTCCTACCCTGGCCTATTCTCCTGCCTGGTCTATTCTGCTGCCCTGGTCTGTTCTCCTACCCTGGCCTGTTCTCCTGCCCTGGTCTGTTCTCCTACCTGGTCTGTTCTCCTGCCTGGTCTGTTCTCCTGCCTGGCCTGTTCTCCTACCCTGGCCTGTTCTCCTGCCTGGTCTGTTCTCCTGCCTGGTCTGTTCTCCTACCTGGTCTGTTCTCTTACCCTGGCCTGTTCTCCTGCCTTGGTCTGTTCTCTCTTACCCTGGTCTGTTCTGCTGCCCTGGTCTATTCTGCTGCCCTGGTCTGTTATGCTGCTCTGGTTCTCGCGTTCTGCTGTCCTGGTCTGTTTGTCTGCTTTAGTCTGCTATGCTGCCCTAGTTTGTTCTGCTGTCCTTGTCTGTTCTGCTGCCCTGGTCTGTTATGCTGCTCTGGTTCTCGCGTTCTGCTGTCCTGGTCTGTTTGTCTGCTTTAGTCTGCTATGCTGCCCTAGTTTGTTCTGCTGTCCTTGTCTGTTCTGCTGCCCTGGTCTGTTCTCCTACCCCTGGCCTGTTCTCCTGCCTTGGTCTGTTCTCCTGCCCTGGTCTGTTCTCCTACCCTGGTCTGTTCTCTTACCCTGGCCTGTTCTCCTACCTGGGCTGTTCTCCTACCCTGGCCTGTTCTCCTGACCTGGTCTGTTCCCTGCCTGGTCTGTTCTCCCTACCCTGGACTGTTCTCCTACCCTGGCCTGTTCTCCTGCCCTGGTCTGTTCTGCTGCCTGGTCTATTCTGCTGCCATGGTCTGTTCTGCTGCCATGGTCTGTTATCTGCTTGGTTCTCGCGTTTTGCTGCCCTGGTCTGTTCTGCTGCCCTGGTCTGTTATGCTGCTCTGGTTCTCGCGTTCTGCTGTCCTTGTCTGTTCTGCTGCCATGGTCTGTTATGCTGCTCTGGTTCTCGCGTTCTGCTGTCCTGGTCTGTTTGTCTGCCTTAGTCTGCTATGCTGCCCTAGTTTGTTCTGCTGCCTCTGGTCTGTTCTGCTGCCCCTGTCTCCTGGTCTGTTCTGCTGCCCTGGTCTGTTCTGTTGCCCTGGCCTGTTCTCCTGCCCTGGTCTGTTCTGATGCCCTGGTCTGTTCTGTTCTGGTCTGTTCTGTTGCCCTGGTCTGTTCTGCCCCTGGTCTGTTCTGCTGCTCTGTTTTTTCTGTTGCCTGGTCTGTTCTCCTGCCCTGGTCTGTTCTGCTGCCCTGGTCTGTTCTGTTGCCCTGGCCTGTTCTCCTGCCCTAGTCTGTTCTGCTGCCCTGGTCTGTTATGCTGCCCTGGGGTGTTCTGTTGCCTGTCTGTTCTGCTGCCCTGATGTATTTTTCTTGCCCTGGTCTGTTTTCCGGCCCTAGTCTGTTCTCCTACCCTGGTCTGTTCTGCTGCCCTGGTCTATTCTCTTACCTGGTCTGTTCTCCTACCCTGGCCTGTTCTCCTACCCTGGTCTGTTCTCCTGCCCTGGTTCTCTACCCTGGTCTGTTCTCCTACCCTGGCCTGTTCTCCTGCCCTGGTCTGTTCTCCCACCCTGGCCTGTTCTCCTGCCCTGGTCTGTTCTCCTGCCCTGGTCTGCCCTCCACCTGGTCTGTTCTCTCACCCTGGTCTGTTCTCCTGCCCTGGTCTGTTCTCCTACCCTGGTCTGTTCTGCTGCCCTGGTCTGTTATGCTGCTCTGGTTCTCGCGTTCTGCTGTCCTGGTCTGTTTGTCTGCCTCAGTTTGTTCTGCTGCCCTAGTTTGTTCTGTTGCCCTGGTCTGTTATGCTGCTCTGGTTCTCGCGTTCTGCTGTCCTGGTCTGTTTGTCTGCTTTAGTCTGCTATGCTGCCCTAGTTTGTTCTGCTGTCCTTGTCTGTTCTGCTGCCCTGGTCTGTTTGTCTGCCTCAGTTTGTTCTGCTGCCCTAGTTTGTTCTGTTGCCCTGGTCTGTTATGCTGCTCTGGTCTGTTCTGCTGCCCTGGTCTGTTCTGCTGCCCTGGGGTGTTCTGCTGCTCTGGTCTGTTCTGTTGCCCTGGTCTGTTCTGCTGCCTGGTCTGTTCTGCTGCATGGTCTGTTCTGCTGCTCTGGTCTGTTCTGCTGCCTGGTCTGTTCTGCTGCATGGTCTGTTCTGCTGCCCTGGGTGTTCTGCTGCTCTGGTCTGTTCTGCTGTCTGGTCTGTTCTGCTGCCCTGGGGTGTTCTGTTGCCCTGGTCTGTTCTGCTGCCTGGTCTGTTCTGCTGCCCTGGGGTGTTCTGCTGCCCTGGGGTGTTCTGTTGCCCTGGTCTGTTCTGCTGCCTGGTCTGTTCTGCTGCCCTGGGGTGTTCTGTTGCCCTGGTCTGTTCTGCTGCCTGGTCTGTCTGTTGCCCTGGGGTGTTCTGCTGCCTGGGGTGTTCTGTTGCCCTGGTCTGTTCTGCTGCATGGTCTGTTCTGCTGCCCTGGGGTGTTCTGTTGCCCTGGTCTGTTCTGCTGCCTGGTCTGTTCTGCTGCCCTGGGGGTGTTTGTGTTGCCGTGTTGTTGTTCAGCTGCCCTTGTTCCCTTGCTCTGCTGCCCTGGTCTGTTCTTCTGCCCTTGTTCCCTTGCTCTGCTGCCCTGGTCTGTTCTTCTGCCTGGTCTGTTCTGTTGCCCTGGTCTGTTCTGCTGTCCTGGTTTTCTTTTTATACTGCGCTGTCCTAATTGTCTGCCCTGGTCTGTTCTGCTGCCATAGACTGTTCTGTTGCTTTGGTCTCTTCTGGTACCCTGATTTGTTCTGCTGCCCTTGTCTATTCGCTTGTCCTGGTGAGTTCTGCTGTCCTGGTTTGTCCTGCTGTCCTGGTTTGTCCTGCTGTCCTGGTCTGTTCTGCTGCTCCTGGTCTGTTCTGCTGCCTGGTCTGTTCTGCTGTCCTGGTCTGTTCTGCTGCTTTGGTCTGTTCTGTTGCCTTGGTCTTTTCCACTACTCTGGTTGTTTTGTTCTGCTGCTTCTGGTCTGTTCTGCTGCCCTCTGTCTGTTCTGCTGTCCTGGTTTGTCCTGCTGTCCTGGTCTGTTCTGCTGCTCCTGGTCTGTTCTGCTGCCTCGTCTGTTCTGCTGCCATGGTCTGTTCTGCTGCCTTGGTCTGTTCTGCTGTCCTGGTTTGTCCTGCTGTCCTGGTCTGTTCTGCTGCTCCTGGTCTGTTCTGCTGCCCTCGTCTGTTCTGCTGCCATGGTCTGTTCTGCTGCCTTGGTCTGTTCTGTTGCCATGGTCTGTTCTGCTGCCTTGGTCTTTTCCACTACTCTGGTTGTTTTGTTCTGCTGCTCCTGGTCTGTTCTGCTGCCCTCGTCTGTTCTGCTGCCCTCGTCTGTTCTGCTGCCATGGTCTGTTCTGCTGCCTTGGTCTGTTCTGCTGCTGGTCTGTTCTGCTGCTCCTGGTCTGTTCTGCTGTCCTGGTCTGTCTGTCTGTCCTGGTCTGTTCTGCTGCTTTTGTCTGTTCTGCTGCCCTCGTCTGTTCTGCTGCCCTCGTCTGTTCTGCTGCCATGGTCTGTTCTGCTGCCTTGGTCTGTTCTGCTGCCTGGTCTGTTCTGCTGCTCCTGGTCTCTTCTGCTGCCCTGGTCTGTCTCTGGTCTGTCTCTGTCCTGCTTTTGGTCTGTTCTGCTGCTCGTCTGTTCTGATGCCTTGGTCTGTTCTGCTGCCCTCGTCTGTTCTGTTGGTCTGTTCTGCTGCCCTCGTCTGTTCTGCTGCCTTGGTCTGTTCTGCTGCCTTGGTCTGTTCTGCTGTCTCTGTTCTGCTTCCTCGTCTGTTCTGCTTCCTGCTCTGGTCTGTTCTGCTGCCTTGGTCTGTTCTGCTGCCTGGTCTGTTCTGCTGCTCCTGGTCTGTTCTGCTGTCCTGGTCTGTTCGTCTGTCCTGTTCTGCTGCTTTGGTCTGTTCTGCTGCTGCTGATCTGTTCTGCTGCCCCTGGCTGCTGTCTGTTCTGCTGCTGGTCTCTGCTGCTGTCTGTTCTGCTCCTGTCTGTTCTGTCTGTCCTGTCTGTTCTGCTGCTTTGGTCTGTTCTGCTGCTCCTGTTCTGCTGCCTCGTCTGTTCTGCTGTCCTGGTGTCCTGCTGTTTGGTCTGTTCTGCTGCTCCTGGTCTGTTCTGCTGGTCTGTTCTGCTGCCATGGTCTGTTCTGCTTGGTCTGTTCTGTGTCCTGGTCCTGCTGTCCTGGTCATGGTCTGTTCTGCTGCCTTGGTCTGTTCTGCTGCCATGCTGTTCTGCTTTCTGTTCTGCTTGTCTGTTCTGCTCCTGGTCTGTTCTGCTGCCCTGGTCTGTTTTGCTGTCCTGGTCTGTCTGTCTGTCCTGGTCTGTTCTGCTGCTTTGGTCTGTTCTGCTCCTGTCTGCTGCTGCCTGGTCTGTTTGCCCTCGTCTGTTCTGCCTGGTCTGTTCTGCTGCCCTCCCCTGGTCTGTTCATGGTCTGTTCTGTTGCTGGTCCTTCTCTGTTTGGTCTGTTCTGAGTGCCCTGGCTGCTGTTCTTGCTCGTCTGTTCTGCCTCGTCTGTTCTGCTGTGGTCTGTTCTGCTGCCTGGTCTGTTCTGCTGCTCCTGGTCCTGGTCTGTTCTGCTGCCCTGGTCTGTTTTGCTGTCCTGGTCTGTTGTCTGTCCTGGTCTGTTCTGCTGCTTTGGTCTGTTCTGCGTCTGTTCTGCTGCTCTGTCTGCTGCCCTCGTCTGTTCTGCTGCCTTGGTCTGTTCTGCTGCCCTCGTCTGTTCTGCTGCCTTGGTCTGTTCTGCTGCCTTGGTCTGTTCTGCTGCCTTGGTCTGTTCTGCTGCCTTGGTCTGTTCTGCTGCCTTGGTCTGTTCTGCTGCCCTCGTCTGTTCTGCTGCCCTCTGTCTGTCTCTGCTGCCTTGTCTCTGCTGCCTTGGTCTGTTCTGCTGCCTTGGTCTGTTCTGCTGCTCTTGGTCTGTTCTGCTGTCTGTTCTGCTGCTCCTCTGTCTGTTCTGCTGCCTTGGTCTGTTCTGCTGCTCCTGTTCTGTTCTGCTGCCTTGGTCTGTTCTACTGTTCCCTTTCGTCTGTTCTGCTGCTGCTTGGTCTGTCTCTTTGTCTGTTCTGCTGCCTTGGTCTGTTCTGCTGCCCGTCTGTTCTGCTGTGTCTGTTCTGCTGCCTTGGTCTGTTCTGCTGCCCTCGTCTGTCTCTGCTGCCCTGTCTCTCTGCTGCTGCCCTCGTCTGTTCTGCTGCCTTGGTCTTTTTCCACTACTCTGGTTGTTTTGTTCTGCTGCCCTGGTATGTTCTGTCTGTCCTGTTTCTCTTGTTCTGCTGCCCTGGTCTATTTATCTTCCCTGGTCTGTTCTGATCCCTGGTTGTTTTGTTCAACTGCCCTGTCTGTTCTGCTGCCCTGGCTGTTTTGTTCTGTTGCCCTGGTTCTCTTGCTCTGCTGCCCTTCTTGTTTTGGTCTGCTGTCCTGGTTCTCTTGTTCTGCTGCCCTGGTCTGTTCTCAACCCTGCTTGTTTTGTTCTGCTGCCCTTCTTGTTTTGTTCTGCTGCCTGGTCTTTCTCAACCCTGCTTTGTTTTGTTCTGTGCCCTGGTTCTCTTGTTCTGGTGCCCTGTTCTCTTGTTCTGCTGCCTGGTTCTCTTGTTCTGGTGCCCTGGTTCTCTTGTTCTGTTCTCTTGTTCTGGTGCCCTGGTTCTCTTGTTCTGTTGGTTCTGTTCTGCTGCCTGGTTCTCTTGTTCTGTTCTGTTCTGTGCCCTGGTTCTCTTGTTCTGCTGCCCTGTTCTCTTGTTCTGCTGGTTCTCTTGTTCTGGTGCCCTGGTTCTCTTGTTCTGCTGCCCTGGTTCTCTTGTTCTGCTGCCCTGGTTCTCTTGTTCTGCTGCCCTGGTTCTCTTGTTCTCTGCTGGTTCTCTTGTTCTGCTGCCCTGGTTCTCTTGTTCTGCTGCCCTGGTTCTCTTGTTCTGCTGTCCTGGTTCTCTTGTTCTGGTGCCCTGGTTCTCTTGTTCTGCTGTGGTGTTCCTGGTTCTCTTGTTCTGCTGCCCTGGTTCTCTTGTTCTGCTGCCCTGGTTCTCTTGTTCTGCTGCCCTGGTTCTCTTGTTCTGCTGCCCTGGTTCTCTTGTTCTGCTGCCCTGGTTCTCTTGTTCTGCTATCCTGAATGTTTTAGTCTTCAGTTTTGATTGTTTTCTGTTGTGACTTTTTTCTCGGTTACGTTTCTCTCTCTCTCTGAACATGATTTTGTCCTCCATGGTTGTCTTACTACCATGGTTTTGCCTTTCATGTCTCTTACTACCATGAATTTGTCTTCCTTGGTCACTTTACGAGCATGGTCTTGTCTCCCACGGTCATCTTATTACCATGAACTTATCTACCATGATACTGTCTTCTATGGTCACATTATGAGCATGGTCTTGTCTCCCATGGTCGTATTACTACCATGAACTTATCTACCATGACCCTGTCTTCCATGGTCGTATTACTATCATAAACTTATTTCCCATGGTTGTCGACTTACTATCATGTCGCGCTGTGTTCCTCAAAAACATCTCTCATTCCTGTTTTTCGTACGAAGTCTCGCCTCTACTACCTCTCGCTCTTCCCTCCTGGATGACGTTGTTTTTCCCAGCTTGTTTTGTCTTTGTGACGTTTTTGCTGCTGATTCGGTTTGTTTTTCTTCAATCGCTTGTTATATTGTGGTTATTTTCTCTCTCCTGTCCTCTTTGCACCGTATTCATGATATGTTTTTGTTTTTTCGTTGTGTGTGTGTGTGTGTGTGTGTGTGTGTGTGTGTGTGTGTGTGTGTGTGTGTGCGTGCCTTGTTTTGTTCACATACATTGTACACGTTACTGTTCTCTCTCTCCCGATACCATGTGAAAGCTGAGTGTATTTGTCTTACCAATGATGGTTCCTGGTCCAGTATTTGCCGCTAAGTAACTTTTCTTATTTTGTTCCGTCTCTCTGTCAGTCTTAACTTATCTTCTATTCTTACATTATATGTAAACTTTCTGGTTATGTTTTTTTCGTAACCTTCTCTATATATTTCAATTCCTTGGTAATATATAAACTCCTTGGCAACACATAAACTCCCAGGTAATAAAGAAACTCCCTGACAACAGATAAACTCCTTGGCAATAAATAAACTGCCTGGCAAAAATAAACTCCCTGACAAATAATAATCTGTCTGGCAATAAATAAACTCCTTTGCAACATATAAATTATCTGGCAATAAATAAACTCCCTGGCAACACGTATACTCCCTGGCAACACGTAAACTCCCTGGCAACACATAAACTCCCTGGCAACACATAAACTCCCCTGCAATAAATAAACTACCTGCTAATAAATAAACTGCCTGGCAATAAATAAACTTTCTGACAAATAATAAACTACCTGGCAATAAATAAACTCTCTGACAAATAATAAACTGCCTGACAAATAATAAACTGCCTGGCAAATAATAAACTGCCTGGCAATAAATAAACTGCCTGGCAATAAATAAACTGCCTGACAAATAATAAACTGCCTGGCAATAAATAAACTGCTTGACAAATAATAAACTGCTTGACAAATAATAAACTGCCTGGCAATAAATAAACTGCCTGGCAATAAATAAATTCCCTGACAAATAATAAACTGCCTGGCAATAAATAAACTACCTGGCAATACTTACATGTTTTTCCAACTTTCATGACTTATAATGCCACTCACTTAAACTTTCTTGGTTCTAATATTTGTTGACCTTAATTTCTTATTTTCCCTAATTTCTTCTTGAGTCTAGATTGTATTTGACATTAACTTGAACTTTACCATAGCTTGTTCTTAACACAAAATTGTTTAGTCTTTCTTAACTTTTTTTTTAACTCTACCTCGTTCTTGTTTTCTTAAAATATTCCTAACAGTAACTTGATTTCACTTCCTTAACTTGTTCTTGATATTAATATGTTCTTTCCTCCATAACATATTCTAGAAACTAATTTATTCTTGATTCAAATTTTTTCATTTCTCATTAACTACTTATTGTCACTAATTTTCTCTTGTCTCAATAACATGTTCTTGACGTTAACTTGTTTTTAATACCATCTTGTTTCTTCCTCCTCTAACTCAATCTCTACACTCACTTGTTTCTATCACTAACCTGTTCTTTCCTCATTAACTTAATCATGATTTGTTCTGGTTTTTAACTTTTTGTGCAAGAGATAGGAAACGTAGGACTAGGGTGTGTTTTCCTGGGGCTGGGATAGGGCATGTAGCTGAGAGGATAGATAGGGTTTTGTCAGGGGAGGGTACCAAGCCAGTAGTGTGTCTTAGTGTGGGAGGTAACGACATAGGAAAGGTTAGGAGTGAGGAACTTTTCAAGAGGTAAAGGGAGGCGCTGGGGAAGGTTACACAGATAGGGGAGGGATCCCGATAATATGTGGTGTCTTGCCTAGAAGAGGAGTTGGTCGTGAATGGCTGTCCAGGGCAATTGCTATAAATTGACGACTGGAAAAACATTGTGTAAGCAATGGTTGGACATTCATTGATAACTGGCAACCATTCTATGGCAACGACTACCTGTACAGTCGTGACGGAGTACACTTGTCTTGCGTGGGGGTAAAGACGTTTTTTTTTTTATTGGGCACCCCCTTACATCCTTGTGTAAGGTGAAGCGCAGTAGCGTTTACAGCGCCAAACAGGGAAGCATGCTAAGTCCATGCTTGCCTTTATGTCTCACGAGTTAAGGGCGTAGAAGCCTGAAGAGTCAGTGGTTTATGTCATCAAGTTATTGGAAGCTCCAACAACTTTCCCTGAATACGAATTCGCAACTTTCGATTTACACCAGGTACCTACTTTATTGCCAGGTGAACAGGAACTAATGGAGGCTAGGAAGTAAGTCCAAACAACTTCCACTGACCCGGGAATCAAACCCGTGACATCTCGCATGCGAGGCAAGAACGGTACCGGTACCGGTACCGATCCCCCGGTAAAGACGTTGTCTGCATCCCTGGAGCGTGAAATTGTCACTCCAAAGGAGGGGGGGGACGCCAGTAGAGAGAGGTCGGGGTAAGTTTGAGTAAAAAAAACAAGCAGGTCCTGGGGAGTAAAATTGGTTACTCAGGACAAGGGGTAAAACAGGACCAGGGAAGGGTAGGTTTAAATGTATACTATACAGACAGTAGGAGCGTTAGAAATAAAACAGACTTGCTGAGAGCTGTAGTATGTACCGAGAATGTAGACGTCATAGCAATCACCGAAACTTGGATGAATCTAGCGAGCAAAAACTTTTTATCAGAGTACCACATAGAAGGGTACAAACTTTTTCACAAGGACAGGGAAGGTAGGAAGGGGGGCAGGGGTCGCACTCTTCGTCAGGGATACATTAAAATGTTGTATTAATAATTCAATAAAGGGTGAAATTGGAAGCGAGTCTGTGTGGGTAGAAATTGCGGAAGAAAGAGAAAAACTAATTATGGAAGTGATTTACAGGCCTCCAAGTCTTGGGAAATTAGCAGCTCAGCCCAATGACAGGAAATGAGTAGGGCAGCAAAATACAACAACCTGTGCATTATGGGAGATTTCAACTTCAGAAATATTGACTGGGACAACATTGTAGGCGACTATGAATCTGAAGACTTCCTAGACGCAGTCCAGGACAATTTTTTGAAACAACTAATTGCAGAACCTACTAGAGGTAACAATATATTAGACCTAGTATTAACAAATAAAGAAAATATTATCAGAGATATCACAATAGGGGAAGAACTAGGGAACAGTGATCACAGAGAAATCAGGTTCACCCTAAATTGGGAAACGAAAAACAATGACAATATGGTCAGAGTCCCAAACTTTCGATTGACGGATTATCAGGGGTTAAGAAGGTACCTAGGTGAGGTCGCCTGGGAACAGTCAGGTCAGTCCCCAGTAGGAATGGGTGAGGTCACAGGTGGCACAACAATTGATCATGACTATAATATATTCACTTGTTTACTACGTAAAGCACAAGAACAAAATATACTATACAGAAAAATTAGGTCAAATAAGAATGAGCCAAGGCGGATGACCAGAAAACTTAAACATGACATAGGAATAAAGAAAGGAATTTATAAGAAATTAAAGGGAGGGGAGGAGCAGCTCAGAAATAGGTATAATGAACTATCTAGGAATGTAAAGAATAATGTAAGGAAGACGAAGAGGGACTATGAAATCAAAATAGCAAGAGAATCCAAGGCAAATTACAAGGGATTTTTCCAGGTATATAGGGCTAAGGTCAAGGACAAAGTTGGGCCCTTAAAGTCAGGAAGGGGGTAAGTGATCGATGACAGTGAGGAAATAAGCAAAGCATTCCTACTTTTTATCGGTTTTCACAGAAGAAATTCACGAGGAAATTCCAGAGGTGGAACTGATATTTAGGTGAAATGAAGAAGAGAAAGTAAAGAATATCACTATCATATAAGAGGATATTCTTAAGAAGATAAATGAATTAAAGAAGACAAAATCCCCAGGGCCGGATGAAATTTTCCCTCAAGTTTTGAAAGAGTGTAAGGAACAGTTTAGCGGACCCCTCGTAAATTTATTTACAAAATCATTAGACATGGAAGTTATGCCAGACTTGTGGAAACACGTAAATGTAGTACACATATTCAAAAAGGGAGACAGAGCATCAGCGTCAAATTACCAGCCGATTAGTTTGATGTCAGTAGTGGGGAAATTTCTTGAATCAATTATAGCAAATAGCATCCGATCGCATTTAGAGAAAAGCAATTTAATCTACGACTCTCAACATGGGTTTACAAAGTGAAAATCTTGTCTAACAAATCTGCTGACGTTTTTTAGGAAAGTCTTCGAAGTAGTAGATAATGACGAAAATTACGATGTTATTTACTTAGACTTTAGCAAAGCGTTTGACAGAGTACCGCATCAGAGGCTTCTGAGAAAAGTTAAGGCTCATGGTATCGAGGGGAAAGTTTTGAGTTGGATAAAATCATAGCTCACCAAGAGAACACAGAGGGTCAGCATAGATGGTGTTAAATCTGAGTGGGGTTGTGTTACCAGTGGGGTTCCCCAGGGGTCAGTACTGGGCCAACTGTTGTTCATAATCTACATAAACGATCTAAATACTATGATCATCAGTGACATAAGCAAGTTTGTGGATGATACCAAAATAGGGCGGCCGATTAATTCAGGGCAGGATGCAAATGCACTGCAGGAAGATTTAAAAAACTGCAGGAGTGGTCAGAAAAATGGCAAATGAAATTCAACACCAGCAAGTGCAGCGTACTGAATATTGGAAGAACAAATACTGTCAATGTATACAGTCATAACAACATCAACCTAGAGAAGTTGACTTGTGAAAGAGACTTAGGGGTACTTGTAAGCCCGGACCTTCGGCCTAGAAAACAGTGCGTTAGCGTTCGAAATAAGGCAAACAGAGTATTAGGTTTTATATCTAGAAGTGTAAGTAATAAGAGTGCAGAGGTCTTATTGCAACTATATCTTGCGCTAGTCAGGCCGCACCTCGATTATGCGGTTCAGTTCTGGTGCCCTTATTATAGAATGGATATCAATTCACTGGAGTCGGTGCATCGAAGAATGACGAAAATGATTCCGGGACTTAGAAACCTTCCATATCAAGATAGGTTAAAGAAAGTAAACTTGCATTGCCTAGAAAGACGAAGAATGCGGGGAGATATAATAGAAGCATTTAAGTGGGTGAAAGGAATCAATAAAGGCGATGTAGATAAAGTTCTTATAATATCCTAGCAGGATATAGGACTCGTAGCAACGGATTTAAGTTGGATAAGTTTAGGTTTAGGAGGGAGATAGGAAGGAACTGGTTCACAAATAGGGTGGTGGACGAGTGGAACAAGCTTAGCAACTTTGTAGTAAGTGCTGAAATGCTGGAAAGTTTTAAAAGGAGGCTAGATAGATTAATGGATGATAGAGAGTGGTAGTAACTCTCGACAGGAGCTGCCATGCACAGGCCAACCGGCCTATTGCAGACTCCCTATTTTCTTATGTTCTTAACCACAGGGAAACAAGAAAACACCCACCGCACACCAACACCACCACACACGCAAAGAAGCTTAAGAGAAAGGGCGACATGACTAGTCAAGTCAGGTAAAAAATATGGGATGTCATGTTTATGACCTGACCTCATGTTGAGTAAGGTCACCCTGTGTACTTAAGCCTCTCTCTGTCCATGTAATTCAGTTGCCTTTGAAGATGTCTTGAATAAAGACGAAAGCTAAGGTGCTCCATTGTTTCCCTTTTCCCTGTGTGATTTTATCAAGATTTATCTTATTCACGTTTTCATTGTGGATCTACATATATATATATATATATATATATATATATATATATATATATATATATATATATATATATATATATATATATATATATATATATATATATATATATATATATATATATATATATATATATATATACGGGCATTAGCCCTCGGGCACAGGTCATTTTATAAAGACCCTCAATAAAATATTATAAATAACAATTAAAATAAAGAAAATACTAATAATACTAATCAAAAGTTATGAAAATTTTAATAATAATAATATTAGAGTGCCATAAAAAATAAAGAGTTAGAAATTATTTATGTATTTTTTGTTGTCAAAGTAAGAGAAACAATTGAGTCCTTCCAATTGTGTGTAAATGACACAATTGACAAGAGAGGAATAAAGGAGAAAAACTATGAAGATTAACAATAAAAAGAAGAAAATCGTTATAAATTTCAATCTGTCGAGAGAGGCGAAGGGAGACCGCCGTGTGACTAACAACAGACAACAAGCCTATTGAATGAATGACAACTGGACCAAAAACGTTACAGCAGATAGCAGCTGGAGTGAATAGAAGCTGGCATTAAGAGTTAGACCAGGTGACAGCTGGAGAAATATTACAATGCAATAACAGCTGGAGCGAGAATGTTACATTGAATGGTCACTGAAGAAAGTGTTACATTGGATGACATCTGAAGAAAACCTCACAGCTGAAGCAAATATTTGTGGAGGAGGTGGTGTTGAGAGTGAAGCTGGGTGGAGGAGGTGGTGTTGAGAGTGAAGCTGGGTGGAGGAGGTGGTGTTGAGAGTGAAGCTGGGTGGAGGAGGTGAGGTTGAGAGTGAAGCTGGGTGGAGGAGGTGAGGTTGAGAGTGAAGCTGGGTGGAGGAGGTGAGGTGGGTGAGGTGAGGTTGAGAGTGAAGCTGGGTGGAGGAGGTGAGGTTGAGAGTGAAGCTGTTGGAGGAGAGTTGAGAGTGAAGCTGGGTGAGAGTGAAGCTGGGTGGAGGAGGTGAGGTTGAGAGTGAAGCTGGGTGGAGGAGGTGGTGTTGAGAGTGAAGCTGGGTGGAGGAGGTGAGGTTGAGAGTGAAGCTGGGTGGAGGAGGGTGGTGTTGAGAGTGAAGCTGGGTGGAGAAGGTGGTGTTGAGAGTGAAGCTGGGTGAGGAGTTGGTGTTGAGAGGAAGCTGGAGGAGGTGGTGTTGAGAAAAGCTAGGTGGAGGAGGTGGTGTTGAGAGTGAAGATGGGTGAGAGTGAAGCTGGGTGGAGGTGGTGTGAGAGTGAAGCTGGGTGGAGGAGGTGAGGTTGAGAGTGAAGCTGGGTGGAGGAGGTGGTGTTGAGGTGAAGCTGGGTGGAGGAAGAGGTGTTGAGAGTGAAGCTGGGTGGAGAAGGTGGTGTTGAGAGTGAAGCTGGGTGGAGGAGGTGAGGTTGAGAGTGAAGCTGGGTGGAGGAGTTGGTGTTGAGAGTGAAGCTGGGTGGAGGAGGTGAGGTTGAGAGTGAAGCTGGGTGGAGGAGGTGGTGGAGAGTGAAGCTGGTTGGAGGAGGTGGTGTTGAGAGTGAAGCTGGTTGGAGGAGGTGGTGTTGAGAGTGAAGCTGGGTGGAGGAGGTGGTGTGAGTGAAGCTGGGTGAAGGTGGGTGAAGCTGGGTGGAGGAGTTGGTGTTGAGAGTGAAGCTGGGTGGAGGAGGTGGTGTTGAGAGTGAAGCAGGTGGAGGAGGTGGTGTTCGGAGTGAAGATGGGTGGAGGAGTTGGTGTTGAGAGTGAAGCTGGGTGGAGGAGGTGAGGTTGAGAGTGAAGCTGGGTGGAGGAGGTGGGTGAGAGTGAAGCTGGGTGGAGGAAGAGGTGTTGAGAGTGAAGCTGGGTGGAGAAGGTGGTGTTGAGAGTGAAGCTGGGTGGAGGAGTTGGTGTTGAGAGTGAAGCTGGGTGGAGGAGGTGGTGTTGAGCGAAAGCTAGGTGGAGGAGGTGGTGTTGAGAGTGAAGCTGGGTGGAGGAGTTGGTGTTGAGAGTGAAGCTGGGTGGAGGAGGTGGTGTTGAGAGTGATGCTTTGTGGAGGGGGTGTTAGAGTGAAGCTGGGTGGAGTGTTGAGAGTGAAGCTGGGTGGAGGAGGTGGTGAAGCTGGGTGGAGGAGGTGGTGTTGAGGAAGCTGGGTGGAGGAGGTGTTGAGCACGTGGAGGAGGTGGTGTTGTGAAGGTGGAGGAGTGTTGAGAGGAAGCTGGGTGGAGGAGGTGAGAGTGAAGCTGAGTGAAGGAGGTGCTGTTGAGAGTGAAGCAGGGTGGAGGAGGTGGTGTTCGGAGGAAGTGGGTGGTGGTATTGGGAGGAAGCTGTGTGAAGGAGGTGGTGTTGAGAGTGAAGCTGGGTGGAGGAGGTGGTGTTGAGACTGAAGTTGGGTGGAGGAGGTGGTGTTGAGAGTGAAGCTGGGTGGAGGAGGTGGTGTTGGGAGTGAAGCTGGGTGGAGTAGGTGGTATTGGGAGTGAAGCCGTGTGGAGGAGGTGGTGTTGAGAGTGATGCTGGGTGGAGGAGGTGGTGTTGAGAGTGAAGCTGGGTGGAGGAGGGGGTGTTGAGAGTGAAGCTGGGTGGAGGAGGTGTCGAGGAGGAAGAGGAAAAAATAAAGAGCGGGGAAGAGCAGCAGTTCCTCCTAAAATATTCACAGTGATGCTGCCTTGTGGGCCAGGAAGTGATGGGCGGGCGGGGATGAGCTACACCCCACCCTCGACACAAGCAGCAAGGGGGGTGATGGTGTGGAATAGGAAAAGAGGAGAATTCAGGAAAGAGAAGGATGGAATGGGAAGGAAAGTGAGGAGGAAGAATCAGGATAAACACCAGACATGAGACAGATATATCAATTGGGAACAAAATGAGAAGGATCAGGAGGAGTACATGGAGAGTGTTTTCACTGAATTACATAACAACACACGGAATATCCTAGTAGGAGTAATCTACAGAAGACCCCACAATAATGGAAGACATTTTCTTGAAAATTTTCGGAGCTTATCTCTATCATAAGTACAGAGAGGAAACTCTGCTAAATTACGGGAGATTTCAACTTTGATCTATTAAAATCAGAAACCGACACCTCAGTATTAGACCTTCTTGCTACCTGTTATTCTAAGCTCTTCTTCAACACTATAACCAAACCCACTAGAGTAACTGTCACCTCTGCCACTGTGATAGATCACATTTGGACTAACAACACTCCTAACAATCTTGCAAGTGGAATTATTTATAAAAAATAAATCAGAACACTTCCCATTTTTGCCATGTATAAAACAGCCACAAGACCTGAAAGGTCTAGTAGAGTCTCGGTACAATACAGAGACTACTGCACCGACAAAATGCTCCTTTTTGAAAACAACCTAATGAATGCTAACTGGGATCTTGTCTATGCCTCCGACAACCCTCACGTGAACAGGTGCAACTCCTCTTCCATCTTCAATGCTTGCTTTGATAAATGCTTCCCCCTCAAGACTAAGTCAGTGAAAATTGTATCCATTTCCAAACCCTATATCACAAGCGAAATTAAGATAATGATAAAAGAATAATACAAACTCCAAAGCAACTTTGCAAAAACACCCATAACTTTTAGGGATGCTTACTGAAGTATCAGAAATAGAGTAACTCAAGCAGTTAGAAATTCCAGACGTAGTTATTATACAAATAAGCTCCAGTCAGCATCAGGCGACGGTAAGAAAACCTGGAATGTCATAAATTCTATTCAGAACAGGAACACTCAGCCTTCGGCCTCCCACTCAGTTTTTATGATAAATGATTCAGTTGTAACGGAACCCTCCCTCATTGTCCTCATTGTCAACCACTTCAATTAATATTTTATTAATGTCAAAAATCTTGCAGAGATCATCCCTGACCACCATGAGGAATTTAGAGCCTACCTGCAAAACAGACAGCAAAATGGGCTGTTCTTATCCCCTGTCACAGCTGATGAGTTACTGGCTATCATAAAAATGTCCAAAGGTGCAGGAGCAGGCGAAGACAATATACCAATGAGCATCATTAAAAAAGTAGCCCACTTATTACTACCTGTTCTCCTACACATTTGTAACTCCTCCTTCTCTAGTGGTGTCTTACCGGACAAACTGAAAATTGCTAAAGTTCACCCAGCATATAAAAAATCTGGGGAGAAAGATCCCTTCAAGAATTACAGCACCATATCAGTCCTCCCAGCCTTGAGTAAGATACTGGAGAAGCTAGCATGTAGTAGACTAAATTCCTTCTGCAATGCCATTAACATCTTTACAGACTCCCAGTTTGGATTTAGAGCTAGAAGGTCGACTGAGAGTGCTCTGCTATCCTTTACTAATGACATCTTAAATTCCTTTGATGACAGTCAGTTCACAGTCGATATATTCTTCGACCTCTCTAAAGCTTTCGATACTGTCGACCATACCATCCTCCTTTCAAAGCTTGAACATTACGGCATTAGGGGCCTGTCCCACAATTGGTTTACCTCATATCTGTCCAACAGGATGCAGTATGTCTGCTATAATAATCACCAATCTGACTCCTCACCAATCTTGTATGGCGTCCTCCAAGGTTCCATTCTCGGTACAGTACTGTTTTTGTTGTACATAAACGACATAGTCCACACCAGCACACTCATAAAATACAACATATTTGCAGACGATAGTAATCTCTATACCAGCAACTCAGACCTCCATTCCTTGATGAGAACTATGAACACTGAATTGACTAAAGTCAGGACCTGGGTAATACGTAATAAAGTGACCTTAAACCTTGAGAAAACCCACTACACGATCTTTCACAGAAAGAAAAACTTACCCCCAGACTTGGACCCCCTGTACCTTGATAATACAGTCCTCAAACGCGAACAAAATATTAAATTCCTCGGAGTTATTGTTGATGAGTAACTTAACTGGAGAAACCACATACAAGCCATTCGCAGTAAAGTCAATAAACAGTGCGGTATCATGTATCACACTCGACAGTCACTCACTCCCACAGCAATGAAAGAAATCAATCAGATCTTGTTTACCAACACCTGATACACTGTCACGCACTATAGGGGGAGGGCTTTGGATCTTCAAAAACACAATCCCTGGTTACTGCACAAAATAGAGTTGTACAGACAATGACCTACTTGAAAAGACAAAACAAATCACACAAACGAAAAATTTGCTGAATTGAAAATGTAAAAATTCGTAGATATTAACACCTACTGCTGTGCCCTTTTTGTTTATAAATCTATCAATCACTTGCTTGACAATAATTATTTCCAGTTCCGGAATAAGCGGAGATACAACTTAAGGAACCCAGAGCTATTAACACCACCCACCATGCGCTCCTCTCAGTCCCAGACCTCCATAAAATATCATGGTGTGAAGGTGTGGAGCAACTTACCCCCACACATCCGAGCAAACACTACGCTCCCTTCCTTTAAATCATCTTTTAAAAAATATCTATTGTCTAAGTATTAATATTTCTTGTAATACCTACTATATATTTGCCAACTAGACATAATCCTGACAGCTCTGTCCTTTTGTTCAACCTTAATAGTGTACAACCCATGTTTTACTGCTCCCCATTATATTTATGTTTTTCAATTCCACTGTAATTTATGTGTATACTTATAATAAAAAAAAAGAATAATAATAAATAAATAAAATAAATAAATATTGAAGTGATAACCCTTGTAAAATTCCGAGATGTTCTTATTACCACCATGCTATTCCAGATGTTAATAAATGTTACATAATACTTCCTTGAGATAAATGTATGTATCATGTGCCAACAGGAGAGCTCAGGTTCTCAACTGGCTCAGCCATGTTTATATTGTTATTATTATCCACTCTGTATCTGTGTTTTTCTGGCTAAATAAACAGTTTCAATTCAAAATTCAAAAGGAGAGAGATGGAGAACACAGGGGATTATGATGGAGGAAGAAGTTCAGTGAAGGAAATGGTGAAACACACACACACACACACACACACACACACACACACACACACACACACACACACACACACACACACACACACTCCTTGCAGCTGAAATACTACACCCGATCAAGATAAGCTAGTCAAATGGGTGGAAATGCTAAATAACAAGAAGAAAGTAGTGATGCGAAACAAAATGATACAAAAGTTACTGAAGAAAATCGAAGAGAGAATAAGTGAGGCAGAAACTACATATAATAGATGACAGGAGCTACAGATATTATGTGTGGAATATTGCAAGAATAAATAGAAACAGACAATAGGGAAGCAGTGTGAAAGTGTGACGGATAGGAGGAAATCAGAGGTAAATCTTTAGTAAGACAGTACAATGAGACACCTCGACCTTTTGCTTTCTGACTCTTTCTTCACACAATAAAGGCTGTTGAGACTACCACAGACACAACATGGTTCAGAGATGCGGATCATAGCCCTTGTCAACCTCCACCCTGGCCCCACCATCACCATGCATGTCTCCAACATCTTCCAGTCTGACCGACTTGTCATCTTGCATCACCTCACTGTCACCCTGCATGAACCACCATTTGCCCTGCACGACCTTTTCACCACTTTGCACCACCCTGCATCATCCTACCTTCACCCATCATCTATCACCAACAACATCCTAATATCACCTTACACTCCCATCACCCTGAATCATTCCATCATCACCTGCATCACCCTACAAATGAAGGCACAATTACCCTGCACTACCATCATTACCCTGCATGCCCCTACCATTACCCTACATCACACTACCATCACCCTGCATCACAATACTATCACCCTGCATCATACTACTATCAACCTACATCACACTACTATCACCCTGCATCACAATACTATCACCCTGCATGCCCCTACCATCACCCTGCATCACAATACCATCACCCTGCATCATACTACTATCACCCTACATCACACTACCATCACCCTGCATCACACTACTATCACCCTGCATGCCCTACCATCACCCTGCATCACAATTCCATCACCCTGCATCATACTACTATCACCCATCACACTACTATCACCCTGCATCACATTACCATCACCCATCACAATTCCAACCCATCATATGCATCACAATACTATCACATCACCTACATCACTACCATCACCTGCAACACATTACCATCACCCTGCATCACAATACTATCATCCTGCATCACACCATCACACCATCACACTACTATCACCCTGCATGCCCCTACCATCACCCCTGCAACACAATACCATCACCTGCATCATACTACTATCATCCTGCATCACACTACTATCACCATCACACTACCCATCCACTACTATCACCCATCACCATCACCCTGCATCACAATACCATCACCTGCATCACAATACTATCATCACCATCACCCTACCATCACCCTGCATCACACTACTATCACCCTGCATCACACCATCACCATCACAATACTACATCATCCATCACACTACCATCACCTGCATCACACTACTATCACCCCATCATTACCATCACCATCATCACCATACTATCATCCTGCATCACACTATCATCACCCTACATCACTACTATCACCATCACCATCACCTGCATCACAATACTATCATCATCACACCATCACCCTGCATCTCATCACCCTCACCTACCATCACCCTCTCGCATCACACTACCATCACCCTCATTACCATCACCCTCACACTACTATCACCCATCACATTACATCTGCACTCACTACACCCTGCATCACACTCACCATCACCCTGCATCACTACCACCCTCTCACCATCACCCTGCATCTCACTACCCTCACCCTTCGTCACTCCATCACCCCGCATCTCACTACCCTTCGTCACCCTTCGTCACACACCATCACCCTGCATCTCACCACCTCACCCTTCGTCACGCCTACCATCACCCTGCATCTCACTACCCTCACCCTTCGTCACGCTACCATCACCCTGCATCTCACTACCCTCACCCTTCGTCACGCTACCATCACCCTGCATCTCACTACCCTCACCCTTCGTCACACTACCATCACCCTGCATCTCACTACCCTCACCCTTCGTCACGCTACCATCACCCTGCATCTCACTACCCTCACCCTTCGTCACGCTACCATCACCCTGCATCTCACTACCCTCACCCTTCGTCACGCTACCATCACCCTGCATCTCACTACCCTCACCCTTCGTCACGCAACCATCACCCCACATCACGCTATTATCACAACCCTATGTGTCTAGGTCCAAACCTACCCCAAAAGACACAGTGCTAGACAAAGTGATATTGCTAGTGCGAGCTTTAAGTAGACTTAATGAGTTACTCTTTAGGTGACCCAAATGCTCAGTCATGGCTGATGAATAAAATCTTAGATGAAAGGAACCAACAGAAACACCTAGGTAAGTCTACCTTATTTACATATAATTGCAAATAACAGGTACAGTCTCGTTCAAGATTCTTCAAACACTGCTGGAGACAGCTGGTAACTCAAGGCCGTACGGAAAAGGTACGGAATTGCGGTACAATATTTTTACCGTACTGTACGGTACGGAAAAATTTAGGGTACGGTACGAAATTAAGAAACGGTATTTCTTACAGGTACGAAAAACGAAAAAAATATTGTACCGTACCGTACTGCCAGCCTTGTCTACAGGTTGCTGGAAATCTTACGTCTTTTATTGCCAGGGGTGTTAACCACAGTAAAACACAGGAATTTCGTGCATTACTTGTACACTATCCTATACTGTTGGTACCTGACCATTTATTTTTTTCCATCAGGCATAGATATAAGTCAACAGGAAGACCAGACAAGGAACTTGGGACTGAATATATATCGCCAAAAACTTATCCTTTAACTTAGAGAAAGACTTTGTACTTCCGGGTTCACAAAGTGAGAGTTGGGTATATATTATCTGCTCATTATTCGAGGTTAGTCTGTCGATGTCAGCGAAGTTAAGGCGTAAGAAAAACTACGGCTGGTCTTGGCAGAGTGTGCGGGAGGACAAAGAAGTGTGAGTGATGGCTGGCTGGACCTCATCCCCTCCTGTGTGTCCACACAAGAAGTGCTGCTTTTCCCTTGTTTCACATTGAACTTGTGTATTATAGCTCTTTGTTCTTTTTGGCTCTATTGATAAACTAATTCTCGCATGTCAGTAACATACTTGATAAAGTTTCTTGTGATTTATGTTCATCCTGTACTAAATTATGAAAAAATAACATTAATTGACAATAGGTTATGTGACACTAATCCTTCTTTAATATTCCAAAGTAGACACAATTAATTCATTATCCGAATAACTCAGTAAATATCTAAATTATTAAAGCATAGGTAAGTAGAATTTCGAAGAAAATTTTACATTTATTAACTAAGCAGCACAATACGAATTAATAAAAATGGATTTCAGTTTTTGACAGGCAAGAAGCACCAACATACTACTGGGCACCGACCTGTACCTCACCAGACCCAACAATAATTATCCAAGTCCTTAACACAGTGTACTGGTGTCACAATAGCCACATGTTAGATCAATTCTTATTCCGATTCCGTTTCAGAAATAATAATAATCTGACATGCGTATTATCCTGTCACTCCGTTTCCACTATTCGTATAGTATCCTGTCAAGAGTTTTATAGTCTGACCACTTTTAGTAAGAAGGCTCCAGATGAGTTTTGTCTTATCAAGCAACGTTTCGCTAACTCCTCCTATTGTTGGGATCTGACGCAGGTCTACAGCTGTGACACTATCACGTCCAAAGTGTGTCTACAGATTTGTAGATTCACACAAAGGCGTTTAATCAAGATAATATCACTTTGGTATATTCCCTTTGAGGATAGGCATCTGCCACAGACTAATATTATGATGTGAACGTAAAAAACAATATGTTTTTTTATTTAATCGCACTAACTAGAGAACTGCAACTATAAATACTATATTCTACTATACTTACTGCTATCCAGGTTGAGGAAAACACACTTCAAAATCTGGTAATGAGTGTGTACGTGTGAGTAGAGAAAATCTCACCATCCTGTCGGTGAGTTATGTTCCACTATCGCTAAAAAAGAGCTACAGTTGTCTATTTCACAATCTCTGTCAACCGAAACATTTGCAGATATTTTATTAAAGATTTAATGTGTGTCGATTCGTCAATATCAACATTCTTGAATTAGAATAATAACTGAAGACCTTGTAAGTTACGTAATTAACTAATAAGTATCTGTTAGTCTGATATTAAAGAAGGCATAGTCCCTTCCTCAGCTGAAAAAATAAACACACCAAATTATATTCTGTATCATTAGCACTTTAGCAAACGTTCTCCTGAGTGAGCTAAATTACACGTGGTGGAACAAAAGTGCATTCAAGGCTTCCGTTCAGTTCAGCCGGGAGGATGCTCAGCTGAGGGTCTTATTATGTGCTGTAGTGGATTAAGCTCCAAGTGATGGTGTGAGTGATGGAAGGTTCACAGCCTCCGGCTCCGGCTCTTATATGAGGCTTCCGGGGATGGCGTGAGTGGTGGAAGGTTCACAGCATCTGGCTTTCATACGAGCCCCAAGGACTGAACGTTAACATATAAAGAAAAAGAGGGCTGAAGGAGCTATGACAAGGATCAGTAGTGCTAACGCCACCGTAGATCGGTCATAAGCTCCGTCAGTGAGAATTTCTTGAAAGACACGGATAAAGGGGCAAGCAGACTGTCAATTATGAGGTGCATTCATAGAGCTGACTAACACAACTATGAGGATTAAAAAAACGTATGGTTAAATTGGAGCTAATACAGTATTTGCAATATCTTACACACACACACACACACACACACACACACACACACACACACACACACACACACACACACACACACACACACACACACTCACACACACACAACCTTGGGACCCATGTAATGTGTGTGCGTGAACGTTCAAGTCTGTAACAGCTTCCACTTTGTAGCTATGGTTGGAATAAGCAGACATACTTTGATATTTATTAATATTGATATCAAAATATGCAGATACAGCATGGACATTAATAACAATATTGACATGGCTGAGCCATGTACAGGTAGTAGGTAGTAGGCAGCTACCAAACAGGGAGGCACTACCGCCTGGGAAGATATTGGAAGCATAATGTGTTGTCTAATGGTAGACCCTGCTGCTATATGGCATCACAAAAATTGTGACCAAGTCCCAGGTTGTTGATCTGACTTTCTGCCTCATTTACACGCAATTGCAGGGCCTCAATTGTTTCTCATACAATTGACAACACAACATACAGTATATTGTTTCTCATTTTTTATATATTTTTTATATTATTATTGTTGTTGTTGTTGTTGTTGTTGTTGTTGTTGTTGTTGTTGTTGTTGTTGTTGTTGCTGTTGCTGTTGCTGTTGCTGTTGTTGTTGTTGTTGTTGTTGGTGTTGGTGTTGTTGTTGTTGTTGTTGTTGTTGTTGTTGTTGTTGTTGTTGTTGCTGTTGTTGTTCCCCAGGCCCGATGTGGGTCAGTGACCTGTGCCCAGGTTGGCTATTCCCCGTAAAAAAAAGAAAAAAGAAATAGAGCCTGAGCTGATATATACTGTACATTTATCTCAAAGAATTATTATATATCATTTAGTATCTGGATTAGTACACGTAACATGATGATAGGAAATAGATATGAGAATGATACCACGATTCTCACTTTTTTTTACATGGAGTTGATATGTACATAAGAACATAAGAACATAATAAAATAAGGAGTCTGCAATAGACCGGGTGGCCTGTGCATGGCAGCTCCTGTCGAGAGTTACAACCACTCTCTATGGTCCATGAATCTATCTAGCCTCCTTTTAAAACTTTCCAGTGTCCCAGCACGTACTACAAAGTTGCTAAGCTTGTTCCACTCGTCTACCACCCTATTTATGAACCAGTTTCTTCATAACTCCCTCCTAAAAATAAACTTATCTAACTTAAATCCCTTTGCTACGAGTCCTGTCCTGCTCGGATATTACAAGAACTTTATATATGTCTCCTTTATTGATTCCTTTCACCCACTTAAATAATTCTATCATATCTTCCCGCATTCTTCTTCTTTCAGGGATGCAAGTTTAGTTTCTTTAATCTATCTTGATATGGAAGGTTTCTAAGTCCCGGAATCATTTGTGTCATTCTTCACTGCACCGACTCCAGTGAATTGATATCTATTCTATATTAAGGGCACCAGAACTGGACAGCATAATCGAGGTGCGGCCTGACTAGCTCAAGATATAATTGCAATATGACCTCCCCACTCTTATTACTTACACTTCTAGTTATAAAACCTAATACTCTGTTTGTCTTATTTCGAACGTTAACGCACTGTTTTCTAGGCCGAAGGTCCTGGCTTACAAGTACCCCTAAGTCTCTTTCACAAGTCGAATTCTCTAGGTTGATGTTGTTTAGGCTGTATACATTCACAGTATTTGTTCTTCCAATATTAAGTACGCTGCACTTGCTGATGTTGAATTCCATTTGCCATTTTTCTGACCACTGCTTTAATCTATTTAAATCCTCCTGTAGTGCTTTTGCATCCTGCCCTGAATTAATGTGCCCCCTATTTTGGTGTCATCCGCAAATTTGCTTTATGTCACTGCTGATCCCAGTATCTAGGTCGTATATGTAGATTACGAACTAGAGTGGGGTCAGTACTGATCCCTGGGGAACCCCACGATTTACACAGCCCCACTCCGATTTAAGACCATCTACGCTGACCCTCTATGTTCTATCGGTGAGCCATGATTTTATCCAATTTAAGACTTTCCCCTCGATACCATGAACCTTAACTTTTCTCAGAAACCTCTGATGCGGTACTTTGTCAAACGCTTTGCTAAAGTCTAAGTAAATAATATCATAATTTTCGTCATTATCTACTACCTCATAGACTTTCCTAAAAAACGTCAGCAGATTTGTTAGACAAGATTTTCCCTTTGTATATCCATGTTGAGAGTCGTAGATTGATTTGTTTTTCTCTAAATGTGCTCGGATGCTATTTGCTATAATTGCTTCAAGAAATTTCCTCACTACTGACTACAAACTAATCTGCCAGTAATTTTAACCCTGATGCTCTGTCTCCCTTTTTCAATATGGGTACTTCATGTGCCTCTTTCCACAAGTCTGGTACAACTCCCATGTCTAATGATTTTGTAAATAAATTTACGAGGGGTCCGCTAATCTGTTCCTTACACTCTTTCAAAACTCGAGGGAAAATTTCATCCGGCTATGCAAATTTTGTCTTCTTTAATTTAATTATCTTCTTAAGAACATCCTCTTTTCTGATAGTGATATTCTTTAGTTTCTCTTCTTCATTTCCCCTAAATATCAGTTCCACCTGTAGCATCTCGTGAATTTCTTCTGTGAAAACTGATAAGAAGTAGCTGTTTAATGCTTTGCTTATTTCCTCACTATCATCAATTACTTCCCCTCTCTCTAACTTTAAAGGCCCCAATTTGTCTTTGACCTTTGTCCTATATACCTGGAAAAAACCCTTGGAATTTGCCTTGGATTCTCCTGCTATCCTGATTTCGTAGTCCCTCTTTGGCTTCCTTACATTTTTCTTAACATTCCTAGATAGTTCATTATACCTATCTCTGAGATGCTCATCCCCTCCCTTGAATTTTTTATAAATTCTTTTCCTTATTCCTATGCCATGTTTAAGTTTTTTGGTCACCCACCTTGGCTCATTCTTATTTGACCTAATTTTTCTGTATGGTATATTTTTTTCCTGTGCTTTACGTAATATACTAGTAAATTCAGCATAATCATGATCAATTTTTGTGTCGCCGGTGACCTCACCCATTCCTACCGGAGACTGACCTGACCGTTCCCAGGTGACTTCACCTAGGTACCTTCTTAGCCCATCATAATCCACCGATCGAAAGTCTGGGACTCTGACCATATTGTCATTATTTTTCGTTTCCCAATTTAAGGTAAACCTGATTTATCTGTGATCACTGTTCCCTAGTTCTTCCCCTATTGTGATATCTCTGATAATAGTTTCTGTATATGTTAATACTAGGTCTTATATATTGTCACCTCTAGTAGGTTCTGTAATTAGTTGTTTTAGAAAATTGTCCTTTACTGTGTCTAGGAAGTCTTGAGATTCATAGTCACCTATAATATTGTCCCAGTCAATATTTCTGAAGTTGAAATCTCCCATAATGCACAGGTTGTTGTATCTTGCTGGCCTACTCATTTCCTGTCATATGGGCTGAGCTTCTTCTTTATCAAGAATTGTGGGCCTGTAAATCACTCCCGTAATTAGTTTTTCTCTTCTTTCCTCAATTTCTACCCAGGCAGACTCGGTTCCTATGTTACCCTTTATTGAATTATTAATACAACATTTTAATGTATCCCTGTACTGCTTAGGACCAATCTGTTCATGACCATGTGGTGGGTTAGCCAAAGTGGGAGGAGGTATTTTATCATCCACCGGAAGTCAAGAGCGCAGTCACTTGAGTTGCTAGTTATTTAATTGTTGTTATTTATATGTTTCCATTGTTATACTATGTATTTTAGCTCATATTAATTACATATTGCACTCCCATGAATATTATGACTTTCTCCTATTTAAAACCTTGCCTTGTGGTATATGTAAGCTAGGTAAATTAAATAACGTTTATCTGGCTTGTGCTGATGAGCGGAGTTTACTTGATCGTCTCCTCCGTTCTACACCAACCTCACCTCACTTGAGGACACTCTGGTTCCAGCTCTTTCCTGTGCAGCATGTCTGTCTCTGTCCCTGTTCCAGCTCTGGCCTGTAAACATGACTGTTTTGGCCTCTCTCTGTTCTCATTCTGCACCATGTGGCTAAGGTTTATTCTTCCTGTCCTAGGGAATGTTAGGGGGGAATTAGTGATGCTTATGCTGGACTCCCAATTAGGTATACAAACAAATACATACACTAAAAAAGAACTTAAACCTAAATTAAAATTAAGAAGTCACCTTAACACCACACTCTATGCACGAGAGAGGTTGTCTCCAAACAGATTCCCACAGCCTCGTTTGTGTTTCAGTTTTAAGTGGAAGGGCTGTAGAGCCAGAGCCCACCATAACATAAATGCATTTTTAAATTTAACTTGGATTGTGATCAGTGAAAGAATATATGGGGTAAGCACTGGTAGAGAGATACACTTTAATCTTTTCAAAGGCTAAGACAATTCCTAATGTCTCCTTTTTAATGCTGACATTTGCCTTTTGATAACACTCAAATTTCTGTGAGAAATAGAAAATAGGGTGTAACACTTTATCAGAGGCCTCTTGTAGGAGTACAGCACCATCACCATAAACACTAGCATCGATGTGGAGAAGAAACAGGTTCCAAAGATCCGGTACCTGAAGCACAGGGGCACTCGCCAGGAGGTTCTTTCGGTTCTCAAGGACCCTCTGGCAATCATCTGTCAAAAGAAAGACCCTTTGTGAGCTTTAAATGTCAGTCAGAGGAGCAGCGACCTGAGAGAAATTCCGACAAAAACGGCGGTAATAGCCAGCCATGCCGAGAAACCCCCATCACTCCCTTCTTGTCGAAAGGTACAGGGCAGTCCATGATAGCCTTCACCTTCGCAATAATAGGACAAACCTGACCTTGGCCCACCACATGTCCAAGGTAGGTGTTATGTGCATACCCAAACTCACTCTTGGGAAGGTTAACCGTCAAGTTGGCTGGAGACCGGATGGTAAACAACGCCCGAAGTCGTCGTACGTGCTCCTCCCAAGTATCACTCTTGATGACGAGGTCGTCCAAGTAGACCCGAATACCAAGCAGGTCAGCCGTCAGGTAATTCATCAGACGCTAGAAGGTCCCAGGGGCATTCCTCATGCCGAATGGGAGAACCATGAACTCGAAGAGTCCAGAAAGAGTGATGATAGCAGAGGCCGGCATCGCCCCTTCCATAAGGGAGACTTGGTAGTAGTCTTTCAGCAGATCCAACTTGGAGAAATAGTGAGCAGTTCCCAGGCCGTTGCTAATATCGTGCATCCTGGGAAAGGGAAAGGAATCTGGCACGGTCACACTATATACCTTCCGGTAGTCAACGCAAGGGCGGAAGGTTCCACCTGGACCATTGGCGATGCCCAAGGACTAATGCTCGGACGGATCAGGCCCTGTTCCTGTAGTCATTTGACTTCTGCCTGTAGGAATTCCATCTTCTCAGAATTGAGGCAATAATGGGATAGGCTTCTCGAGTGTCGATGTCATGTTGCTCCTGAAGAAGACAAGTAATATCGGCAAGTGTACAAGTTTCTCACTGGGATCTCTTAAGAGTTCAATATTAGACAATTTGGATCTGACAAAAGGATAAGGGTCATCAACGCTTATATCATCCACTCCCTTAGCTGTTACCAGTGCTACATTATCTTTACTAATCACATCCAACTCATCACTATCCCTAGCATAGTACTTCTTCAAGACATTCACATGAATGCGACGCCTTTTCTTGTGCCTCTCTGGGGTTCCAATGACATAATTAACATCCCCTACACGATGTACTACACGATAAGGACCAGAGTACTGAGGGTAGCCGAGCTAAGACCTGACCACTTTCCTTTAAAGTTCGAAGCCTTAGCCAAGTAAGTATTAGCAACTCTAACAGTTACCTCTAGGTGCTCCTTAAATTTAAAGCGTATGCAGCAATTGGAGCAAAATCCTTCTCTCAGCCAGCAATCCATAAATCAATTGAAAAGGGGTAAATCCTAAGCTTTCCTGTGCACTGTCCCTCACAGAGAACAACAAAAGATTAATGGCCTCATCCCAATCCTGATACATATCTGAGCAAAAGGCTTTAATCACAGTTAAAGGGTGTGGTGGAAGTGCTCTGTGACTCCCTGACTTTGAGGTTGGAAAGCCGTCGAACGACACTGACGGACTCCCAAGGTTTTCAGTACCTGCTCAAACAACCCAGAGGTAAAATTTTATATCTGATCAAACTGCACAGTGACAAGTAGACCAACCTGTGTAAAAACATGGATCAGAGTCGAACAACACTCTTCGTGGAAATATTCCGGAGGGGAATGGCCTCGGAATACCGGGTAGCAAAATCAATGATGGTTAGCAGGAATTAATGACCTCGTTTAGTATTGGGTAGCGGTCACACACAATCTAAGACTACTTTATTGACAGGTTCTTCTACGACGGGGATCGGGTAAAGAGGAACTGGTTTGGTGACAGTCCGGCTTTACCTTTAACCTGGCAACTGTGACAGGTCTTACAGTATGAGCTAACATCTTGTTTAAGCTCTGGCCAGAAAAAAGAGACACAGTCTTAGTGTTTGTCTTACAAACACCAAGGTGACAGCCTACACGATCATGAGCGATAATAAGGATTTTTTGCCGTAAGGACATCAGAAAAACTCTCTGATGGACACTGGACAGTGTCCCAAGGGTGATCTGCCTGGGATGTTAAGGGTATGAATTTACGCACGAGCAGACCATACTTAATATAAAAACAATTAGATAAATTCTGCACATCAGATTCATCAATATGGTGATCGTAGTACCATTTGAAATCGAAATCACGAGACTGCTCTTGAATGAGTTTAACTCTAGTGATGGGAGAATCCCCAAAGCTTATGATATTAGGACTAGAAGTATCCTCTGGACCTGGTAGCGCGGAATTTAACTCATGAGTGAACTCATCGAAGAATTTAAAGAGAGAAACATCCTCCGAGAGAACATCTTGAATGTCACAAGGCTCATCGATTGGTTCAGACACAAGGATAAAAGGACTTTCCTAAGTTACGAGGAACTTCAGCACATTATGGCTCATGCTGAGAGTGATCGCACAAGTAGGAAATAGCTTAGGAAATTTACTTTCTAACTCCAGGGTGTTGTTCTCACAAGTAGGTCTGGTGGCGACTACAGGGCAAGGTGAAACTTGGTCTCCGGTAAGATTATTACCTATCAAGACTGAGATACCAGCGACTGGCAGACTGTCCACTACTGCTAAGGGCACATCATCCAGAGACAAAAGCACAAATAAGGTAAACTTTACACAAAGGATATCTAGGAGTTCCAGGTAACCCTGATTAAAATAATCTCACTCGTATAACAATCGAAGCTGGAAACAGCACTCTTAAATACGCTCAGTAGAGCGTAACGAAATCTGCAGCTCCATACTCTCTGTATCATGTGCCTGGCAGCCACTTATCTCGAGCATTACGAAATCGTCACCGGCGTCATTATAGGGTTAAGTATGCTAGACAAATCAGAACCTTTGTCTCGTAAAACTAACAGGGAGAGAGGGCTGGACTAATTCCTTATGGGTGCTAGGAGACCTTGTGAGCAAAATGGTGTAAATGAAGGTGGTACATTAGGAGGGGCAACTCCAGACTGTGTGCATACTGAATCAAGTTTGTCACTGGCATGGGGGTCAAATAATTCCACTGTATTAGGGACAACACTGAATGGTGAACAGGTCTGCTGTGGCCAGAGGAATTGCATTTAACAGCCAACTTCCTACAGTTGGCTAAGACATGGCCAGGTTGTTGACAATAACGGCATCCAGCAGTCTAGTCCTGGTAGCTTGCTCCTTGTGTGAACTTGATGATGGGTTATGACTTGGGTTGAGAGGACTGGAATAACGGCACATGTACTCTGTAAAAATTATCCTAATTAGTGAGAGGGCAGCAGGACCAGCTGCTGCCAAGGTGTGGAACCCACGATCATCTATATGAGCTCCCACCCAAGCAAGGATACAATGCTTGATTTACTGAGTCTAAACAATTCTAATAATTCTCCATATCCGAGGATGGACAACTCGCTCTCGACCCACTTACGACACAGAAGCTACTTCCGCCGGTAAAACTCGTCAAATGTTTGTTTGTCGGCTTTCTGGCAGTTGCGAAACTGTTGCGGATGAGCTGATATGCATTAAGCACGGCTGTTTTGACTACAAAGTAGTACTCAGATAGAGTGGTGTCTAATGTAGCAAATACCTCATTCGCTCTCCTAACAAAAGAACTGTGTGCCAACAGTACCTATTTATCCACAGATCAATCATGAAGCTTGGCTATTCTCTCAAAAAGAGGGAAAAATCCTTCAGCTTCTTCCTCGTTAAATTTTGGTACAAAGCGGGCTGCATTCTTTATACTAAAATGCAACAGTCCCTCACCCCATGCAAGGTGTGAAGCCTGGTCAAGGCGCAAACTCACATTCTCAGCACGTAACTTCTCGATCTCAAGGTTACAGGTCTCCAGTGCCAACCGTCTAAATACAACTACTTCACTAGGTCGACCAAGGAATTCCAAATCCTTCTCACTGAGAATTGCCTCTCCCAACAAATTTTTACACACTAGAGTCCGAATCCCGTCTTTCTTGTGTGTGGACTGAACTTCCAAACCAAAGTGGGCGGCTAACTGACTCCATTGAGCTTTAGTTAAATCACTAAGAACCTCCACTGATGAGTGAAGGTTCCAAGTGTTCCCTGACAAAGGCTGTGATGGGTAGGGAAACACCGGGTAACACTGAAGTCCATTTATTAACGGATAGGAGAAATACAAGTGGTGACTAGCGTGTGCCATGCATGGCCCACAGAGTCAGACTGAGACTGCCTTGCCATATGTCAGCCTCGGGGCAATGTGCCACATAACACGTGCAGTGTTGCCACGTAATTACATATATAAATGCTACTCAGCACAGTAGCTTATATACAAGGTTGCTACTCGGCACAGTAGCTTAGATACATAACCTACATCTCCCTCCCCCCCTCACGCTCATAGTCTTTGTCTTGAGCGGACTTCTTAGTCCTAAGTCGCTCCGAGCGTCGAGGTGCACTGTGGGGCGGATCCTCGTGAGGTGTAGGGGACTCGTCCTCGGTCAGGGGGCCAGCAGCAGGGGGTGGGACTGGCCGGAGGAAGCGGCGGTTCCTCCAGCAGACGCGGCCGCTCGGCATCCTGACCTTATAGTCCCGCGACCGGCCGACGCCCATCACTATGCCCACCTTGTCCCAACGTGTCGTTGTCGGGTCCTGGATGTGGACAAGGTGCACCAATCTCCAATGGCTGAAGAGGGCGGGCACGGCCGTCATACCGAGCCTTGGCGTCCTGGGCACGTGTAGCGGCGCGGCGGTCGCAGCTCTCGGCTCTGGTCTGCCACTCCTTCGCAAAGGCCTGGCGTGTGCAGGAACGCAAGAGCGAAGAGGGTGACCATACAGGATATGGGTATGGGAGCGTCCTGTGTGGGTGGGAGTGGACGCGGGTTCTGGGCAGCTCTGTGCAGCAGCGCCAGGCGCGTCGCTCGTTCATTCACGCACCCTGCTGGTGGTGTACCGAGCAGCTGGGATCTGCTCGGGAAAGTCTCTGGGCACCACGCCTAACTCCTTGCAGTGCTCCCACGACAACAAGGGTGTAGCGAGAGTAGGTTGCACGTCGATCCATCCGTGACACGACCTGTCGCCGTAGGTGATCTCCGCTTGAAAGGAGCCCACAGTGTCCGGCAACTGGGAACCGTCCGCATTGTAGTACTGTAGCTGCGGCGGTGGCCCCAGGTCACGTTTGGTGAGGCCCAGTTTCTGGAGGTGCTTCAGGCCTATCACCGTAGTATCAGCGCCGGTGTCCGGTATCACCTCGATGTGACCCGACACATCACCGTGTGTGACGGCGACGCGGATGGTAGGGGAAGGGGTAGCCCTGGGGCGTGTGGTCGATTCCACCCTCCTGATGTGACTCTGCTGTGGCTTGGGGCTGCGTGGGCCGCTTGAAGGGGGCTGCGTGCGAAGCACCCCGAGGGAAGTGTGCTGCTTTCCACAGCGTCCACAGGAAGCACTAGGCGGAGGCGTAGAAGAACGTGCGGCAGCCTTCACGTTGTTGGCCGCCTTCTTACCCTTCTTGTACTGAGAGATAGCTCTCACAGCAGGTGGGGCCCGTAAGGCAGAGGTGGCGGACTTGGTGGCCTCGTATGACCGACATTCAGTCACTACCACCTGGAGTGTGGAGGAAGCATCCAGGGGGATGAGTCGCTGCACCAACTCTTCTTGCCTGACACCTGTCAAGTTCCCGTGCTTGATCCAGGCTTCCTCACATTCCCGGCTGTGCGCCTTGCAGACGTCGATCTCCTCCGACAAACTCTTCAAGCATACAAAAAAGTCGTCAAAGGATTCATTCTCCGCCTGCTTGCAGCTGGTGAAGGGGCGGCGACACAAAGCCTCGTTATTCCGACCTTTAACATGCTCCTGTAAAAGGTCGAGCACATCCGCCACTGAAGAGGTAGAATCGGGAGGCACTTGCAACGTGTGCTCCAAAACTCTCTGGGTCTCCAGCGACAAACACAGCCGCAGTTGGATGAGCTGTTTGTTTGGAGGCATGCTGTCAAGGTCCACCATCGTGGAGTAATCTGTCCACCGCCGCCTCCACTCACGAAAAAGCTGAAACGTGACGTCTGGTGAGAGGGCGGGTGGGGATTGAACAGATGCCTTGGGAGCTGTTGGAGTAGCAAGAGTGCCTGGAGGACGCTGGTGTGGTGGAGGAGTGAGGGTACTGGCGCCTTAGTGTGTGATACCTGAGAGTGAGGGAGGGTGGGTTAGCGCCAGGGTCGCCAATAGTGCATCAAAACGCGCCTTTTCCTCCTCTCTTCGTATCTCCTCCCTCTGAAATTCCATCTCTCTGCGTCTCTCGTCCCTGTCGTCCATTCACCTCAGAATTTTGGCAATGTTCGTCACTGGAGGTGGAGGATGAGAGTTTGCGCCCGGTGGAGGGGAAGGTGGTGGGGAGTCGTGTCTCCCATCTTGATGTTGTCCTTTCTTACCGCCCATCTTAGTATGCTTGAACTGCGCTGATTAGTATATAAAGTGGCGCCTCATCAGCTCGAACCACATACATATGACATAAACAGCGCAGAAATAACGCATAGAGTCCACTGTTCTGTCCGTGAGTGCATGCGTGCGTGCGTGCATGTGTGTGTGTGTGTGTGTGTGTGTGTGTGTGTGTGTGTGTGTCTCAGAGAGTAGATCGTGGTGGCCACTGCGGAGGGAAGAACGTCAGTGTCTCCCCGGATGTCACACGAGAAGGGTGTACGCCTGCGTGCTCCATGGGTACCACAAAAGACAGGCCAATGCTCAACTCTTAGCTCTAGACGCACTAATACACTGACACTAACACTGCCACCGTCACTAAAACGCACTGTGACGGCGCAACTCTGCACGTCGCGGCGAAACACAACGCAACACAACACAACACACTAAGAGTCGAAGCGCACATCGCCGGCAGTCTCACATCGCCGGCTAACTGTCCATTGTTCACACACTTGTAAGTCCACAGATCCTACTCACTGCGCCATGAAGGTTCCAAGTGTTCCCTGAAGAAGGCAGTGATGGGTAGGGAAACACCGGGTAACACTGAAGTCCATTTATTAACGGATAGGAGCAATACAAGTGGTGACTAGCGTGTGCCATGCACGATTCACAGAGTCAGACTGAGACTGCCTTGTCATATGGCAGCCTCTGGGCAATGTTGCCACATAACACGTGAAGTGTTGCCACGTAATTACATATATAAATGCTACTCGGCACAGTAGCATAGATACATAACCTACAATGAGTGGGCCACAAAATCCTCAAACACTCAAATAACTCAAATAACCACAGTAGTGTGGTCAATTCAACCTCACCAGGATACTACCTCACCCACCAGAATTGTTGGTAATATAAAACAAAAACAAACAAGCTTAACAGTGAACTTATGCACTCTAAACTGAGTGCAATAAGGCGAGGGAAACACATGTCTACTGTAATAAATTAAATGGTGTAGAACATGTTGCATAAGACTTGACAGAAACTGCACAAATACCTTAGTTTTTATAAAAATGACTTGTACAAATTATTCATTCCCAGACCTATGCCTCAATCTATCAAGACCCCATGTCTCGCCCAAGCTTACTCCAAAAGACACAGAGCTTAACAACGGTGATATACTACTATGGTTAGCATTTAGTAGGGTAGCCTTCATGAAATACTCAGTCATGGCTGAAGATTATAATCGTGGGTGAAAAGGACCAAGAGAAACACCTAGGTAAACCTGTCTTATTTATATATAATTACAAATATAAGGTACAAGACAATATAAAAAAATGCACTTCCTACCTAACTGGGAGCTGGCATAAGCACCACTGACTCCCACCTAACAATCCCTAGGACAGGAAGGACAAACCTTAGCCAAATGGCTCAGACATAGAAGAGATGCCAAAACAGACACGTTTACAGGCCAAAGCTGGAACAAGGACATAGTCAGACATGCTGCTCAGGCCAGAACTGGAACTAGAGTGTCTTCAAGTCAGGCTGGTGTAGAACAGAGGAGATAGTCTGGATCATACCAGGCTGGCGACCAAGTAAACTCCACCCATCGGCACATGCCAGATGAACGTTATTTAATTTAACTAGCTTACATATACCACAAGGCAAGGTTTTAAATGGGAGAAAGTCAAAATATTTATGAGAATGCAATATGTAATTAATATGAGCTAAAATACATGGTATTATAATGGTAATATATAAATATCAACAGTTAAATATCTGGCCCATAACTTCCGGTAGTTCCTAAACACAGTGGGTGAGGAAAAAACAGATAGTCTGACTGGGGAAGAAGCCTACCTCATAACTCATAGATAATACAGATATATATATAAATATATATATATATATATATATATATATATATATATATATATATATATATATATATATATATATATATATATATATATATCAAATTTATCTTATCACGTTTTCATTGTGGATTTACATGAAATATATATATATATATATATATATATATATATATATATATATATATATATATATATATATATATATATATATATATATATATATATATATATATATATATATAACCACAAGGAAAGAAGAAAGCACGAAGTTCCCAAGCGCTTTCGTGTAATTCACATCTTCAAGGGTGAGTACAGACTAGAGAGAGAAATACAAAACAAGGTACTTCTCCTTAGTCTGTACTCACCCCTGAAGATGTGAATTACACGAAAGCACTTGGGAACTTCGTGTTTTCTTCTTTCCTTGTGGTTATCAGCATATACCTGGATCACGCGCAACTACAGTGATTTACTTGCCTATATATATATATATATATATATATATATATATATATATATATATATATATATATATATATATATATATATATATATATATATATATATATATATATATATATATATATATATATTGATAAAGTCACACAGGGTTCTGGTAAACAATGGAGAACCTTAGCTTTCGTGTTTATTCAAGACATCTTCAGAGGCAACTGAATTACAAAGACTGAGAGAGACCTTATGTACACAGGGTGACCTTACAAAACATGAGGTCAGGTTAAAAAACATGATATCCACTAATCGACACACCAACGACACAGCAAACAAAACAATAGCTTATAAGAATGGGCGAAATAACTTGTCATGTCAAGTCAGGCAAAAAATATGAGACCCACTAATCATCCATCCAACATCTACCTTAAATGCTTCCAAAGCATATTTAACCTTGGGCCACTGACAAATAAATGTGTGTAATATATTATCAGTTTTGTACTGACCATCACTAAGGTTTAAAGAATTAATTTCTCTAATCAAACTTGACTCAACTATAAAATGCCTCTGAAGATGTCTTGCATAAAGACGAAAGCTAAGGTTCTCCATTCTTTACCAGAACCCTGGGTGATTTTATCAAGATTTATCTCATCCACCCTAGAAAAGAGGTTTCAGTTAGTGGTTCAGTCTTACTGACATCATCTGGACAATTGGAGGAATATGACCTTGTAATTTATGATCACCGTCTTAAAAGTGTCTTCTAACTGTATTAGGACTGTGTGAACTTTCTTTTATGGTAACTTAATAACTACTGTGTCAACTTGCTCTTGTCTCCCTTATGTTTTCATGAAATCCTTTATATATACACTCATACGTCAATACATCAATACATAAATTCCTTTCGTTCCGACATTCGTCTGCAAATTTAAAATTACACTCAGGAACTTAAACATTCAAAAGGAGGCATGCATCGTAAAACAACATTATTACATAGTGAATGTAATCCATGTATTCCCTGCCTATATTTATTTCTTGTATCAGATAATATATATATATATATATATATATATATATATATATATATATATATATATATATATATATATATATATATATATATATATATATCTGAGATTAAAATTCCAACCAAAATTATGTTAGTAAAAATATATCCATAAACTTGCCAGATGCTTCTGGTGTCATTGTACAGGGGTACCTAGTGATAGCACTAGGATCCCGCTTCCTCTATCAAGGAATAAACAATTGAAATTGAAAAATTGAATAAACTGTAGGTAAAATAGACTGCGGGCAGGGAAATAACTGTGACTCCGGGGCTTAATAAAGGCTCATATTCACCGCCTCCTAATTGCTGGAATAGTTTTGTTGGCTGCGGCAAAAATACCTTCCTACTATTACCAAATAATACCTGCCTGTAATATTTTATTCCCCGCCCAATAAGTGAGCACTTCCTGTGCTCGACTGAGCATTACTTGTAGCATACCGAGTATTGCATGTAGGGCGCTGAACACTTCATTTAGTGCTCCGAGCACTTCTCTTAATTCACTTAGCCCTTTCAGTGCAACACTGAGCACTTACTGAAATGCACTTTGCACTCATTGTAAGGCAATGAACGCGTCCTCTAATGTACTGAGCAATTATGCTAGTTTATTAAACACTTCCTGTAGAACCCTGAGCAATTCCGCTTAGTGTTCGAGCAATTCCTGTAGTTCACTGGACACTTTACGTTCTGCACTGATCACTTCATAATGGTTCATATAGTTTTCTGAAGACTTTCTATAGTTCGCTGAAAATTTCCACTGGTCCAATAGGCACTTAAGAACATAAGAACATAAGAATGGAGGAAACTGCAGCAGGCCTATTGGCCCATACTGGGCAGTCCCATTTACACCCAACCCCTATTGCTCATATAAGCATCCAACCTATGTTTGAAGCTATCCAGCGTATTCGAGTTATTGATGATATTTGGTAACTTGTTCCATTCATCCACTACTCTGTTTCCAAAGCAGTGTTTACCTATTTCACGCCTAAATCTAAATTTGTCTAATTTAAAACCATTGTTACGAGTTCGCCCCTGGTTGGCTAGTTTGAGTACCTTTGTAATGTCCCCTTTGTTTAGCCCTGACTTCCATTTATACACCTCTATCATGTCGCCCCTCGCTCTACATCTCTCAAGGGAGTGCAAATTAAGATGCTTTAACCTGTCTCTGTACTCAAGGTTCCTAATGCCCGGGATTAGTCTTGTCATTTTCCTCTGGATTCTTTCCAAGGATTCTATATCCATTCTGTAATACCGTGACCAGAACTGAACTGCATAATCCAGGTGAGGTCTCACAAGCGCAAGATATAATCTTAAGATGACCTCGCTAGTCTTGTAACTAACACTCCTTTGTATGAACCCAAGTACTTTATTAGCCTTGTTACGAAAAAAACACATTGTTTACTTGGCTTAAGATTCCTACTTATCATTACTCCTAAATCTCTATCACAGTCGGATTTCACAATGGCATTTTTGTTCATCTGGTAACTGGTTTCCCTGTTTACATCTCCTATACTGAGTACTTCACATTTTTTCCAAATTGAATTTCATCTGTCATTTTTCAGACAATTCAAATTTTTTTTTTAGATCTTCCTGTAGTTTTGCTGAGTCCTCGTCAGATTTAATAACCCATCCTATTTCAGTGTCATCAGCAAATTTACTCATGTTGCTGTCTATGCCGATATCTATGTCGTTTATGTATATAATAAATAATAATGGTCCAAGTACTGAGCCTTGGGGAACTTCACTAGTGACGTTGCTCCAATGGGATTTAGTGCCGTTAATGCTCACTCTCTGTTTCCTGTCCTGTAACCACGCCCTAATCCATTTTAGAAAATTACCTTTAATGCCAGGTGCTTCTACCTTTCCTATTAGTCTTTCGTGGGGGACTCTATCGAAGGCTTTGCTAAAGTCGAGATATACCACATCATAATTGTGCCCCTCGTCCACTGATTCGAAAACTGATGAAAACAATGTCAATAGATTAGTTAGACATGAACGCCCGCTTATGAAGCCATGCTGGGAATCATTGATCAATTGGTGCTTCTCCACGTGATTTCGAATAGAGTTTGAGTTGATTGCTTCCAGTAATTTGCCTACTATTGATGTTAGACTGATTGGGCTGTAGTTAGAGGATAGTGATCTATCCCCCTTCTTGAAAATCGGTATTACATTCGCTATCCTCCAGGATTCTGGTATTACACCTATTTTTTAGGACATGTTAAACAACTTTGCGAAGGGCATACTAAGCTCTTCCTTACATTCCTTTAATACTCTGGCAAATATCTCATCGGGACCAGGTGACTTATTAGGCTTTAGTTTGTCTGTTTGCTTACTAACATCGTTACTAGTCATTACTATCTCGCTTAATTTGTTATCTTCACTATCTCTGAATAGAGTCGGTGCCTTGGGTATCATGTTTAAATTTTCGGTGGTGAAAACTGTTGAATAAAATTTATTCAGATTATTGCTCATTTCTCCGTCGTTATCAGTTAGCTCACCGGTATCTGACTGTATTGTCCCAATCTTATCTCGTGTTTTAGTTTGATACATTTGGTAGAATCCTTTGGGGTTTGTCTTCGCCTCCCTTGCTATCTTCAGTTCATTATTCTTCTTTGCTCTCCTTATCTCGGTCTTAACCCTACCGGCCAATACCTTATAATGATCCCAGAGGTAAATTTCGCCACGATTTATCCTTCTACCTATAGCCTTCCTTTGGCCAATAATGTTCTTTAAATAATTATTTATCCATTTAGGGTCATTCTTGTCTGATCTGAGTTTTTTGTATGGTATGTTTTGCCTTTGTGCTTTAAGTAACTCATTATTTAAATTGTCGTGGAACTCGGCAATCTTAGATCTCGTTATCAGGTCGGTGTCAACCGTCAGGTTCATGGGTGGGGTGAGGTCGGTGTGAATCACCCCCAGGCGTGATACCCCTTCCCTCAACTGCCTCTTCAAATTATCAAATTTTGCCCTTCTGAAATCTGCGACTTTTGTGGAATTTTCCATAGGTCTGCCCTGAATCTAACTGGAATCTAATTTCTTTGTGATCTCTGTTTGCAAGTTTGTTCCCTACGTCGACATTGCTTATGTCCATGTAATCCAGTTGCCTCTGAAGATGTCTTGAATAAAGACGAAAGCTAAGGTGCTCCGTTGTTTCCCTTTTCCCCGTGTGATTTTATCAAGATATATATATATATTTCATTAGCCCAATAAAGCACGCGGACTTCTACATATAATCAACACCTCACCCCGCCAGGATTCGAACCAACGAGCCTATGACTGTGACCGGGGAACTTTACCTCTGGGCCACCAGGACACTAAAAGCAGTCCTAGATTCTGTTATATTCCACACAAAGCCTGTTCAACGAGCTTATGGCGCCGTGAACCTCTAACGGGGACTACCCGTGCCTCTTAGGTGATCAGAGTAACGTTTTACCAAATCCGGCTTCGAAACACGAGGATCCATATATATTTCATTAGCCCAATGAAGCACGCGGACTTCTACATATAATCAACACCTCACCCCGCCAGGATTTGAACCCACGATTGTATGACTGTGACCTGGGAACGTTACCTCTGGGCCACCATGACACTAAAAGCAGTCCAAGACTCTGTTATATTTCACACAAAGCCTGTTCATCGAGCTTATGGCGCCGTGAACCTCTAATGGGGACTACCCTTGCCTCCTAGGTGATCAGAGTAACGTTTTACCAAATCTGGCTTCGAAACACGAGGATCCATATATATTTTATTAGCCCAATAAAGCACGCGGACTTTTACATATACTCAACACCTCACCCCGCCAGGATTCAAACCCACGATCCTATGACTGTGACCGGGGAACGTTACCTCTGGGCCACCAGGACACGAAAAGCAGTCCTAGACTCTGTTATATTTCACACAAAGCCTGATCAACGAGTTTATGGTGCCGTGAACCTCTAATGGGGACTACCCGTGCCTCTTAGGTGATCAGAGTAATGTTTTACCAAATCCGGCTTCGAAACACGAGGATCCATATATATTTCATTAGCCAAATAAAGCACGTGGACTTCTACATATAATCAACACCTCACCCCGCCAGGATTCGAACCCACAATTGTATGACTGTGACCGGGGAACGTTACCTCTGGGCCACCAGGACACTAAAAGCAGTCCTAGACTCTGTTATATTTCACACAAAGCCTGTTCAACGAGCTTATGGCGCCATGAACCTCTAATGGGGACTACCCGTGCCTCTTAGGTGATCAGAGTAACGTTTTACCAAATCCAGTTTCGAAACACGAGGATCCATATATATTTCATTAGCCCAATAAAACATGCTGACTTCTACATACAATCAACACCTCCTCGTGTTTCGAAGCCGGATTTGGTAAAACGTTACTCTGACCACCTACATGATACTGGTAGTCCCCATTAGAGGTTCACGGCGCCATAAGCTCGTTGAACAGGCTTTGTGTGAAATATAACAAAGTCAAGGACTGCTTTTAGTATCCTGGTGGTCCGATGGTTAGCGTTCCCCTGTCACAGTCATGGGCTCGTGGGACGTGGGTTCGAATTCTGGCGGGTTGAGGTGTTAATTGTATTTATATATATATATATATATATATATATATATATATATATATATATATATATATATATATATATATATATATATATATATATATATATATATTAGTTTTTCAACGATTCCTTGCTGGTGAGGTCGTTGATTATATGTTCAAAGTCCGCGTGTTATATGGACTAAAAATGAAGTATATATATGTACCTCGCGTTTCATACCAGCTGGATTCGGTAAAATGCTACTGACACCACATAAGAGGCACGGGCAGTTTCCCAATGAGGTTCACGGCGCCATCAGCTCGATGAACAGGCTTTGTGTGAAATATAACAGAGTCTAGAACTGCTTTTAGTGTCCTTGTGGCCTAGCCGGTAAGCGTTCCCTAGTCACACCCAGTAGGTCGAGGGTTCGATTCCTTGCTGGTGAGGTCGTTGATTATATGTTCAAAGTCCGCGTGTTATATGGACTAAAAATGAAGTATATATATGTACCTCGCGTTTCATACCAGCTGGATTCGGTAAAATGCTACTGACACCACATAAGAGGCACGGGCAGTTTCCCAATGAGGTTCACGGCGCCATCAGCTCGATGAACAGGCTTTGTGTGAAATATAACAGAGTCTAGAACTGCTTTTAGTGTCCTTGTGGCCTAGCCGGTAAGCGTTCCCTAGTCACACCCAGTAGGTCGAGGGTTCGATTCCTTGCTGGTGAGGTCGTTGATATATATATATATATATATATATATATATATATATATATATATATATATATATATATGCTTATAACCACAAGGAAAAAGAAAACACGAAGTTCCCAAGTGCTTTCGTGTAATTCACATCTTCAGGGGTGAGTACAGATTAAGGAGAAGTACAAAACAAGGTATATATATACAGAGGAGGGTGAGATCTAGTCTCATTAAACATACCGAATCCGTCAACATGAATTTGAGTAATGGTATGTACAAATTGGATAATTTCGTAATTAAGAAGTTTTGTAACTGGGTGAGAAGGTTGGGTCACCTTACCCTCTGACCTGACTACCGACCGCTGTGGTGCTTTTTTAAAGATTAGTAGGGTCATTACCTAATACCTGACAACTGTGGACTTGATCTCACCCTCCTCTGTATATATATACCTTGTTTTGTACTTCTCCTTAGTCTGTACTCACCCCTGAAGATGTGAATTACACGAAAGCACTTGGGAACTTCGTGTTTTCTTTTTCCTTGTGGTTATAAGCATATATATATATATATATATATATATATATATATATATATATATATATATATATATATATATATATATATATATATATATATATATATATATATTGTATGTGTGTGTAATAATAATAATTAACGGTTTATTAAAAAAGTTATGCAGCCCGAAGGCTGAAAATATACATTGGACAACAATGACTTATTACATACAAAGACATGGGGTGGGTGGGTCGTTTAACACAAGCTTTCATTACTGAAAGAAGGAGCATGAATTTAACATACAAATTATTATAGTTTACAGTTGATGGCCCGAGCCTTGGCTGGTCACGGAGACACCAGGTGGTGCAGTGTTCACGTGGTGTAGTAACTCGTCCTCGGGTGTTGATATGAAGGACCTCACGTGGTCATGGGACACCGGGTGGTGTGGTGTTTACGTGGTGCAGTAACTCGTCCTCAGGTGTTGATATGAAGGACCTCACGTGGTCATGGGGACACCGGGTGGTGTGGTGCTTACGTGGTGGAGTAAATCGTCCTCAGGTGTTGATATGAAGGACCTCACGTGGTCATGGGGACACCGGGTGGTGTCACAGTACCCCACCCTACTGGGTGTTGTTGTGTTATTTCGAAGTCAGGAGAGAAGCAGACCCACTGGTGTTTCCAGGGTGGACTGATTAGCATCTCCTTGTCAGAAGATGGCGGTCAGTTCCCAGGGGTGCTTATCTCACTGGTGGGTCACGGCTCTCACTGGTACTGTCTAGTGCTGAATTCACTGGCTTAAACACTGTTCATCACTATTCATCACTGATCCCACTTCTTTCCGAAACGAAATTGTCACTTTTTATTATGTAGATATCCCGGTGGTGGGGATGGGTCGGGGAGAGGACTTGTGGAATGAGCAGAACATTGGCCAAGGGAGGCAGTTGCTCAGCAGGAGCAGCGCCTGAATAGGTCTTGACCCTACGGTGGTCAGGGATGTAGTGTGTGTGTGTGTGTGTGTGTGTGTGTGTGTGTAATAGTAATAATAATAATAAACGGTTTATTAATAGAGTTGCAGCCGGTGGTTGAAAATATACAAACTTGCATGTGATTTAGACATAATGATATGCGTTCAATACATTTACAGGGCTGTACAGTGTGTGTGTGTTTGTGTCGAAAAACGATAAATACATAGGGATTTTCGCTAATCGGCAAATATCCTTATTTAGCGTTTTATATATATATATATATATATATATATATATATATATATATATATATATATATATATATATATATATATATATATATATATATATATGTGTATATATATATATATATATATATATATATATATATATATATATATATATATATATATATATATATATATATATATATATATATATATATATATATATATATATATATATATTATCCAGCAGAAGAGACCAAAACTCCCCTTGGCTATTTTGCTAAGGAGTATTTCTAATTTGGTGTGACCCAAGGCAATATGAATCCACTTATTAGCACTCTCATAAGTGGTAGAGGGGGTTAGCATGGTTTTCAAACCTATTACACCCCCAAACTAAATATTTAATGATTTTTTTCTAAACTGCTCAGTGCTCACACGCAATGTATTTGCTCAGTTAACAGTATGAGCAGCTAAAAATTACATCGATTTAGAAAAAGTCCTTTCATTTTCTACTTGCATTGCTCCATGGAGCCTTGCAACTCATGATGGATACTTGATTAAAACTGACAAGTCCATATTGCAACACATCATAAGAAAAGATTCCATTGAAGAAAAACCTCCAAGTGGGGAGCTCATGCACATCATTTATGGAAATGTTTTGCTTTATACTCTCCAAAAGCAACCCAGTACATTTGGAGGGCTGGCATCGATGATATTCCAATGCTTGCTACGAGTCAAATAGGGTAGGGTTAACTTTGTGACTGATTCATACCATTCGCTGAGCATCAGATATCAAGAAAGAACAACCCGCGGTTCAGGAAAGGGATTCGTCTTCAGCGAACCATTGACAAGAGTTCCCGCAAACTGGATGAATTTCTTAAGCGTAAGCAGTACTAAAATACAAATCATTGACCTACTCCTCAAAGAGCGGTCCAAACCTGAATATTCAAATAAACTCAATGAAGTTCGACTGAACTCCACGAACAAAGACAAATGCTTCATTCTATCTACTGTAGTCCAGTTGGGAAGAGAACTGTGGTAGAAGAATGTGAATACACTGATGGATCTCTTAACACCGCCTTTGGGAAGGCTGGAAGTGCTATCGTTGTGATTCAACCTAACGGTAATACAATTGAAAAAGGAGTTAGAATTAACAACTGGGCATCCACTCTACAAACTTAATTAGTTGCCATACTCACAGCTATTAAATTTATTGAAACCACTGTCACTGACAGTCTTATCATCACTGATTCTCTATCCTCACTACTTGTCCTCGACACCCTCAACTCAAGAGTCACGGGCTTGTCTCTGAAGCCAGACACAAATATGCGTACCTTGTCGACTCGGGTGTCAAGATCAAGCTTTTGTGGATCCCCTCCCACATAGGCCTCAAAGAACACGACAGAGTTGATGCCCTCACCAAACGCACGTCTAACAAAAACATTCCTTACCATAATGATATATATCGAGTAAAACATGTATACGGAACAAGTAACAAGATTACTAGATTACAAGATGCTGTAACCGTTAGACTAGGCTGTACAGTATATATCAGGTGTCTACAAGAAAGCTCAGGCTCTCACTGGCTCAGCCACGTTAATATTATTATTTGTTTTCAACTCTGTATCTATGTTCTTCTGGCTAAATAAACTGTTTCGATATCAATATCAATAGGGTATAAGTACCTCTGCCAGTATATCCCTTAAGCAGATGTGAACAAGACTAAATGTAAAGTGTGTGGCCAGACATGTGGCCACACACTCGAGCACTACATCCTCGACTGTGTGAAGATAGAACCTTTTAGGGATGGTCCAAGCACACTAAGTGTGAAATGGCACAAGACTTTATCTCTAACGGCAAGATAGCCGATATATTAAGATTGTATCAATTTTTTTGCATTTAGTAGCTATATCAGTTCCCATGTATAGAACCAAACACAATATGCCATAATATCCTGGCCACGGAGGTTAGTTATACTGACCCTTTGTGAACTCTACTCTGTAATCCTTTTGCCGTATAGTTCACAGGATAAGTATTGGGAACACAATAAACTAGCCGCTGTAATTGGCAAAAACAAAAATTCATTTCATCTGACACAGATATGTTATGTCTGCCGGTCCATCATTATGCTGTAAACAATTTCAAAACCCAAGTCATGACGGATTCTGGAGCAGGCGATAAACGGGTAATGATAGATGTAAAGAGCATTGTCACTAAAGCTGGAAGGGAATTAAGCCGATCTCTGCTCGGCCTCAATGCATTCACGGGCTGCGATCGTAGAGGTAATGTTCATCCATGGACCTACAGTACCTGGTGAAACATCCAACCTTCATGAAATGTTTTCAGAAAATTGAAGAACGTACAGATCTAACTAATAAAGAAGTTAATGATTTGGAGGACTTCACTTGTAAAATTTATGGATATCAGAATGACCGCCTGGTCAACAAAGTTAGATACAAAAGAATGTGCAGTCCTACTCTCCCCACGGTTCCCTCATCAGCAGTTCAACTGGTGTGGATGTCAGTTTATTGCCCCCTTGTGAAGCATCATTACAGCAACACATTCTGAGGGCAAACTATCAAGTTTTCATATGGAAAAATGCCACCCATGCACAGCCATATATCCCTCATGCTACCAATAATGGCTGGCAAATGGATTCATTTGGACACTCACTCCAAAATGGATCGGTGGAAGTATGCCAACTGAGCTGGCCGATTTATTGGTCACCAACAAACGCTCAGATGAGCAGACCTGAGTTTTAGGGAATATTAGGTGATGATAATGATGATGAAGATCATGAAGAGTTTGAGCTCAGTAGTATGCTAGACGTTGTCCATGAAGAGGAATATGATGATTTTGATGATTGAGCTCTATTATATAATTATGTGACGAAGTCTTCATTAATGTTATATTTAATACAAGGAATGTATTATTTAAGAGAAAACAAGTATTTTCTTATACTTTGAACATAGTGATTTGTTTACTTAATCTCTGCCAATGCTCTAAGGTACGGTAGGCCAGTGGAAGGTTTGCCCTCCCAATGCGGATGTGGCTCTTCCTATGACGTCGATCACACCATGGTGTGCAAGAAAGGGGGCTTCATATGCATGAGGCATGACGAAGTAAGGGATCTCACAGCAAATATGTTGAAGAAATCTGCCGTGATGTCATGGTAGAACCAACTCTCCTTCCATTGGACGGTGAGAAATTCCAACATAGGACTTCAAACACATCCAACGAAGCCCGTGTTGACGTCAGTGCTCGAGGATTCTGTACGAAGGGACAGCGAGCCCTCTTCGACATCAGAATTTTTTATCCCATGGCCGCATGTCACCTTAACTTAGCTCTCGATGCTGCACACAGGAGGAACGAGAACGACAAGATAAGGGCATACGGGGAGAGAATTCAGAACGTTGATTAAGGCAGCTTCACTCCTCTAGTGTTCACAACCTCTGGTGGGATGGGACCAAGTGCAAGATGTTTCTACGCCAGACTCGCGGAGGTGATCTCCGAACAGAAACAGCAGCCCAGAAGTTATGTTACAGCTTGGATGAGATGTCGACTGTCCTTCTCTCTCCTTCGGTAGGCTTTGCTCTGCCTCAGGGGAACGAGAGTTTCGGCCCCAAAGCCGACAACAGCTGCAGATATTGACTATGAGGCTACAGTTACTGAATGCCGCATAGATCTGCGGCTCAACTAATTCAACACAGCTGGGATAGCTACTTATGTATTAGGGTATTTATTATTAAGGTAATAAAATGGAGGCGAAGGTGTGGCACAGCTGGGATAGCTACTTATGTATTAGGGTATTTATTATTAAGGTAATAAAATGGAGGCGAAGGTGTGGCTATTGGGGGAGGCTGGAGGCCACGAGGCCACGTTTAAAAAAAAAAGTAGTAGTAGTAGTAGTAGTATTAGTAGTAGTATCAGTATTATTATTATTTGTAGGAGTAGTAGTAGTAGTAGTACACTTTCGGGTGGGCTAATCTCTGTGTTTCGCCTTAGTAGCCTGTCCATCATGCAGAGCCTTCTTCCGCCGGTGTAGTCGTTGGGTTCCCATGTTGGTCACCTCTTTCGCCTATTCTGCTGTTGGGGTCTAGTTGGAGCTCTGTAATCATGTCTACCTGATGCGGGGCTCCACCGCATTTTTTTCATTAGGTGCTTACTCCCGTAGCCTTATACCTACCAAGGTTAATCTGCAAGGCAGTGGGGCAGTGGTTGGTAGGCACCAGGACGTGTTCACATGCCAGTGGGCCTATGCGCCGTCCCTCTGGGTCCCACTGTTATTCCGAGATTCCCTGCCTGGGTCCACGAGGCACCCAGTTACCGTGTGTTGCCACGAGGAGGCACAACAGGAGTCTTGATGGTGAAGAGGCTGTGTACTGGCAGGGGATGACTTATGCAATTTGCTTCCCTGTTCGCCACGGGGACTAGCCAGCGGCAGTCGCTGAAAGCGATATGAAGCAAGCAGTGCTTGCACCTTAACACACTAAACACATTACACCACCCTGTGCACACACACACACACACACACACACACACACACACACACTGAGGTCGTGAGTAACACACTAGGGCAGTACCGGAGCAGCTTGGGTCATTATGCCGGGCCAGGGGCGCCTCACAGACGCCCTCGTGAAGCTCCTCTTGTCTTCCATTACTGGATCATCAATGCAGCGTGAGAAGCGAATCCTAGATACCTTAATACCAGGGATCACTCTCATCCCCTCCTCTCCCTGTCCATCACTACTCCTTCCTCTCCCTGCCCATTATTACTCCCCCTTCTCCCTGCTCATCTCTACTCCCTCCTCTCCCTGCACATCACTACTCCTTCTCCCAGCCCCATCACTACTCCCTCCTCTCCCTGTCCACCACTACTCACCTCCTCTCCTGCCCATCACCTCCTCCTCTCCTGCTCATCCTCCTCCCTCCTCACCCTGCTCATCACTACTCCTTCTCTCCCTGCCCATCCTCTCCTTCTCCCAGCCCCATCACTACTCCCTCCTCTCCTGTCCACCACCTACTCCCTCCTCTCCCTGCCCATCCTCTCCCCTCTCTCCCTGCCCTAGTACTCCCCTCTCCTTGCCCATCATTACTCCTCCTCTCCAGGGCCCCATCTCTCCCCTCCCAGCCCCATCACTACTCCATCCTCTCCTTACTCCATCCTCCCTCTCTCCCCTGCCCCACCACTCCCTTCTCCCAGCCCCATCCTCTCCCTCTTCTCCGGCCCCATCCTACTCCCTCCTCTCCCAGCCCATCTCTCCCTCTTCTCCGGCCCCATCCTTACTCCCTCCTCTCCTTACTCCATCACTACTCCCTCTCTCCCAGCCCCCATCCCTTTCTCCCTCTTCTCAGTATCCTCCTCCCTCCTCTCCCGCCCCATCACTACTCCCTCTTCTCCGGGCCCCATCACTCCTCCCTCCTCTCCCAGCCCCATCCTACTCCCTCTTCTCCGAACCCCATCACTACTCCCTCCTCCTCAGCCCCATCTTTCTCCCTCCTCCCGAGCCCCATCCTTTCTCCCTCCTCTCCCAGCCCCATCCCTACTCCCTCTTCTCCAGGCCCCCACTCCTCCTCTCTCCTTACTCCTCACTACTCCCTCTCCCAGCCCCATCACTACTCCCTCTTCTCCGAGTCCCATCACTCCTCCCTCCTCCCAGCCCCATCACTACTCCCTCTTCTCCGAGACCCCATCAATACTCCTCCTCAACCAGCCCCATCACTACTCCCTCCCAGCCCCATCCTACTCCCTCCTCTCCCAGCCCCATCACTACTCCCTCTTCTCCGAACCCCATCACTACTCCTCCCCAGCCCCATCCTCCTCCTCCTCTCCCAGCCCATCTTTCTCCTCTTCTCCGAACCCCTCACTACTCCCTCTCCCAGCCTCATCACTCCTCCTTCCTCTCCAGCCCCATCACTACTCCCTCTTCTCCGAACCCCATCACTACTCCTCCTTTCCCAGCCATCCTACTCCCTCTTCTCGAGCCCCATCCTTCTCCTCCTCTCCCAGCCCATCACTACTCCTCTTCTCCGAGCCTCATCACTACTCCCTCCTCTCCTTACTCCATCACTACTCCCCCTCTCCCAGCCCCATCACTTTCTCCCTCTTCTCCGAGTCCCATCACTCCTCCCTCCTCTCCCAGCCCCATCACTACTCCTCCTCTCCCAGCCCATCACTACTCCTCTTCTCCAGGCCCCATCACTACTCCTCCTCTCCCAGCCCCATCAATACTCCCTCTTCTCCCGACCCCATCACTACTCCCTCTTCTCCGATCCCATCAATACTCCCTCCTCAACCAGCCCCATCTCCTCCTCTCCCAGCCCCATCACTACTCCTCTCCCAGCCCCATCACTACTCCCTCTTCTCCGGACCCCATCACTACTCCCTCCTCTCCCTGCCCATTACTAGTCCTTCCTCTCCTGCCCATCACTACTCTATCTCTCCCTGCCCATCACTACTCCCTCCTCTCTGTGCCCATCACTACTCCCTCTGTTAGCCCCATCACTACTCCCCTCCTCTGTGCCCCATCACTACTCCCTCTCTCAGCTCATCACTACCTACCTACTCTCCATGTCCATCACTACTCCATCCCTCTCCCTGCCATTCACTACTCCCTCTGTCAGCCCCATCACTACTCCCTCCTCTCTGTGCCCCATCCTACTCCCTCTCTCAGCTCATCACTACTCCCTCCTCTTCCTGCCCATCCTACTTCCTCCTCTTTCTGCCATCACTACTCCTTGTTCTTTCTGCCCCATCACTACTCCCTTGTTCAGCATCATCACTACTCCCTCCTCTCTCTGCCCCATCACTACTTCCTCCTCTCTCTGCCCCATCACTTTTCCCCTCTCTCAGCCCCATCACTACTCCCTCCTCTCTCTGCCCCATCACTACTTCCTCCCTCTCTCTGCCCCACCTACTCCCTCCTCTCTCTGCCCATCCTACTCCCCTTCCCAGCCCCATCCTCCTCCCTCTACGTCCGCTCCCAGCCCTATCTCTTCTACCTCCTCTCCATACCACATAACCCCTCTTCCTTCTCATCCTAATTTACCTTACCTTACCCTTTTTTTTTGGTTCCTCTCGCCATTTATTTCTCTGACCACCACTCTGTTATGTTACTCCACTTTGACCCTTCACCTTACCCCTCCCCTCACTATCACTCTTAATTCAAACTAAACACTAGCGATTGATATTTTTTTCTCAAAATTTTCTAAGAGTTGAACGCCAAGCATTTAAAAGAGAAGACATAAATTCCCCTCAATAGTTCTCGATCTCAATGGTCAATATTTATTTTCAGCTTGATTTTGACCTTGAACTTTGCCAGATGTTAGTTAATTATATATATATATATATATATATATATATATATATATATATATATATATATATATATATATATATATATATATATATATATATATATATATATTAAAAATTTCCATATGAAAATAGTTAAAACCAAATTATAATATTATCACTAAACAACTAGGAGAGTTGTGTGGCCTTCGGTGACACGACAGTCAGCAACTCTTACCACAAGACTTGGTGAGATAACACGATACCCCCCTCTACTACCTGAGGCAAGTTGCCTCTCTCAAGTTAGACAACTTCCAGTCGTATGTTATCTTGCCAGGCTCATCACGACTCACTGTAACTGCCATGAGACTCCTCCTGCACCAGATAAATTAACTTCCTTCAGCCCTCAGGTACAAAATATTATTTTTAATGAAAAATAAATATCCTAAGAAAACACTTTCGCGCTTTTGTTGGTATTGGACATACTGTATGTATTACCTTGTAGACCAGGTCACAGTAACTGATAGTTTAATTTTCCAGTTGTCTGGGAAAATAACTTAATCTCGTCAAATAACTTTGTGTCAATATTTGTTTTGTTAAGATAAAAAAAATTAACACAGAGATCCTATAATATATTATATGATGCTCAGCACTAAAGGACGCTGAAGAATAAAGTTTCTGCATTGTTGAGAGGAAATGTATTTACAACTTATTGTTCGTCTCCTCCAAGCCATATCTTGTACTTGCTATTACTTTCCCAGAGGACAGTGTTACTAGGCATAAGGGAACCCACCATAGAGCAGAAGTGTATTATGAAATCAACCTCGCAGTGATCTCATTCTCGAAGACTTTATAAGCGAAGTTTCTTCTGCTGTGTTTGGTCTGGGATGACTTTATATAATATCAAAATATCATCATATAATTAATGCGCATTTTGACGTGAAAATTAGATTATTTTCTGTAACTTAATCTACTCAAAGTCTTGGAGAAGCCACAACTCCGACTTTCTTTTTCAGTAAGATCCCTGTCGTGGATTAACAGAAGGTCCTAGTGAACTCCTTTCTGATTAGCTTGACTGTGTGTATCGTGGCTTAAAAATTAGATCGTGACGCTCTCCTAATTAATGGGTATTCCTACACCTTCGATGATGTATAGCAGGGGTTCTCAACCAGGGGGGAATTTCCCCCCCTCAGGTTTTCAGGGGAACTGATACTAATATGGAAAAAAATAATGGATTTTCAGTATTATATGCATATTATTTGGAATGCACTTTTTGAGGCAGACAATCTTGGAAAGGAGGGGGGAATGACATTCTGACATATAGTGAAAGGGGTGCATGGAAATAAAGGTTGAGAACCACTGATGTATAGTATACCATGACGCCGCAACACCCACCACAGCACGTCCTAACATCGGTCTACACCGTCAACCTTTCTCGAGGCCTCAAAATGACTTTTTCCTGTAAAACTTAGTTCTTACTTCTCTTTCGTACGCATCGATTAAACTATGACTTCATCCTATCACCAGACGAATTTACTGTACTGTACTGTACTGTACCTTAGAGGTAATGCATACGGTTTTCTAACCTCCTTTTAGTACACTAACTTTCTAGGTTCAGAATAACTAATTGCCAATATTTTATATACCAAAGTTACTTCACAGATTTTTTTCTTCAGATTGGTGGTAATTACGATAACTTTGTCCTGCGTAACAAAAGTAATGTCCAAATTTTACAATACTTTATTGATATACTAATTTGTTTTTCATTTGAACAAAAGGAGAGTAGAGACTTGGCATCCTATGCATAAGAATTTACTAACAATATTGTACTAGTAAACTCCGCCCACCGTCTACCATTGAAGTGACCAACCACTTTTCAAAATAGAAATGTGACGTCGTTGCTGAGGTAATTTAATGAGCTGCCACACCCTTCTCAACACACCTCGTTGTCCACACTTCCAGCTCACTCCTCAATGTGTCAGCCTGTGGTGGTTCCTCTCCAGCATAATTCCAATCTTATCACGGCCCAGCTAACTTAGCTAAATCACTTACATGCATTTCTTTTAGGTCTGGGAACGTGCCAGCCTTAAATACGACTCAGTGTAAGAATTGTATGTCCTACTTGTGCACTTTCCCAATTATTATTTATACTGGGACACGACACTTTCCTGGCCAGTGATTTTATTAATGTTATGTGCGTTTCCCCGACTTGAAAGCTATCGCAGTGTCCTCATTCATTTTCTCTTTGGTACAGTGATTTAACTTTGTATAACTCTTCTTATTGATTTTTTTTAATATTACGTTTAAGTATAGTTATTAGAAAATTACCATTCCTGTTTAACTACCCCTCATAAGTGATTTCTGGGCCTAGTGATAGTATTACATTTATTAGTTATCATTTTCTTGTGATCACATCATATTAGTTTTTAACTTTCCTACCTAATTTTAGTGTTTAAGAATCTTAAGAGTTCTGTAATCATTCATTTCTTTATATATATATATATATATATATATATATATATATATATATATATATATATACCTCACTAGTCGGGAATCGAAACCTTCACCTCTGCGTGTAAAAGGGGATCGCTGCCACCGCGCCACCAGAACAACAAAATCAATCCTAGGCTTTGTTATATTCCACACAAAGCCTGTTCATCGTGCTTGTTAAGCGCCACCTGTGTAGTCGGCGTAGCATTTTACCGAATCCAGCTAGGAAACACAAGGCTACATATATATCTTATCAGTCCTTGTGGCGCGGTGGTAGCGATCCCCATTCACATGCAGAGGTGAAGGTTTCGATTCCCGACTAGTGAGGTATATATATATATATATATATATATATATATATATATATATATATATATATATATATATATATATATATATATATATATATATATATATATATATATATATATATATATATATATATATATATATATATATATATATTGGGTCTACATTGTAAATTACTACCGTATGTATTTTTTTGTGCAGTCTGTTTCTGACATGAAAGGTTTTTTGATAAGAATAAAATAGGGAATAAATACTTCCATCCCAGTGAAAGCATAGCTTTGTTATATCCGTGAAAACTACACCCAAGAGATACGGAAAAGCTGATTTGAATAACATGTGGGGTTAAAGTTAATAAATCTCACTGAAGGACCATATGGTTCGGTATGTGGTTGGAAAACAGTTCAGAGGACAAGACCCCGAGACGGAACAGGCATCAGATTATTCCACTGATGAAGGGACAGAAACTACATCAAAATTCAGTTGAAAAATCAAGAAAAGGCGAGAGTATGTTCCGTCTCCATGACGACCAAGGATGCGAATTTATTTTTTACGATAGAGTCACCGTTTCTAATCCTTCAGGATCACCTTAAGTGAAGTGGTTGAGTCGTGGAGCGTTCTAGACACACAGTCAAGAACGGCTATTTCTTCAAGAGGCATAAGGATACAATGAGTTAATTTTTAACACAGAGAAAAACTGTTTAATGACAGAGTAAGAAGATTGATATAGGAAGCAAATACTGAATAACACCTTGTTTTCTCAACACAAGGTTGGTGGAGCCAGATAATGTAAACTATGGAGAGGAAAATATAACTATACGAGTCATACAAATAAACAACAAAATAAAAATCTCTAGTGCTGGAGACTTAAAGATATCGTCTGGCTAATATGGGATAAATCTGAAAACAGACAAGTGTGACGAACTTGTTTACACTTATAAACAACAGAGCTGTATACAAGGCGGGTAAAGGAGGTGAATGTTAACGATGTTGTTGTGATATTAATTGGCATAGCTTATAGTCTCAGTTCCTTTGTTTACGGTAGATCAGAGAACATCTATCTAAGTGCTCAAATGGGCAGGCGGAATAAACTGCTTCGCTGACGAGTGCTTCCTGTATCTATTGTCGACCTAGACTGTTATTTTCAGTGCATCGTGTCCATAAGATATTTAGAAGTCGATGACGACTTGTGGTGTAATGATCAGCATGCTCGCCTCGCATGCGAGTGGACTCCGGTTCGATTCCCGGGCAGGGTGAAACTATGGGCAAGTCTCTTACGCCACTTTCCTCTGTCTACCATCAGTAATTGGAGACCTTGATGTTAGTCGATTTGTGGATGGTGTCCCAGAGTAATGGTTAGCCAGTGCAGTTGACGAGTTGTCCGGTCTTCTCGGACAATTCCTTGACACTAGGTCATGCAACTCATTAACTTAGGGTGTGGTTGTTGTGCTGGCGACAGCTTCTACACCTTGAACAAATTCACGCCTAGGTGGGCCTTGGGTCGGCCATCAAAATTATACGAGGGGCAACCAGTATTATCTGTAAGTGGGATGCATTCTCTAGCTTGTGTATCCCGAATTAAACTTATTATTTATTACTTCCCTTGGTTTTATTACTGCTAATATATTCTAAATTTAAGTATTTATTTAACTCTCTCTGGTGGATTAACGAGTACGTAATTAACGAAACATTTGATGGTTAATATAAATTTTCAGCCGGAGAAAATTATGGACATATGGTCATTTTACTAAGAAGAAATATCAGAAAGCGAAGCCATCATTATGACTAAGTATAATTTTGTCTAGGAATATTTAGAAATTTTATTCCCTATATTATCTTGTGTACAGACCCTATTCAACGAGAAACTCGGTGGATATGTCCACGAAATAATATGTGAACTTACTCTATATTATGATAAGGTAATAATACACTCTACATGGATAGTCGCTTAACTAAAACAATCTTACATTCCTCAACAGAGAAAAGACAAAGTAGCGTCCTTCGTGAACACCAAGAAACTGAAGAGCGTTAGACTTTCTATTAATGTAGTAACTTTAGGACAATTAGTGCCAACAATTCGCTATTTACAACTTTCAACGACGACGGCAAAACAACTAAAATTATAACACAATCTGCGAGTTGCAGTTGAGAGAAGATCATTGAAAAATTAAATTTAAAATTCCTGGGAATGCATACGATTGGTGACTACTATCAGAGGATCTGGTTCAAGAGGTATTATATATATATATATATATATATATATATATATATATATATATATATATATATATATATATATTTCATGTAACCACAATGAAAACTGGTTAAGTATCGGAAATTTAGTTGTTTTATTCAAGACATCTTCAGAGGCAACTGAAGATGTCTTGAAAAAAGACGAAAGCTAAGGTACTCCATTGTTTCCATTTTCCCGTGTGATTTTATCAAGACATATATATATATATATATATATATATATATATATATATATATATATAAAATAAAGAAGTACGTCTGTGTGCTTGTTTGTTTGTGTGTCCGCACGAGAATCTCGGAAACTACTTTGCCGATCTGTAGTGATGATGATGGATGATGTTATACGTAGTGATGATGGATGTTGTTATATGTAGTGATGATGGGTAGTGTTATATGTAGTGATGAGGATGATGGATGATGTTATATGTAGTGATGATGGATGGTGTTATATGTAGTGGTGGTGGTGATGGCGGTAGTGACAGTGGTATTGGTGGTGATGGTGATAGCGGCATGTTTGTGGTGATAGTGGTGGTGGTAGAGACTGGTTGATAGTAGTGGTAATGATGGTGGTGGCAATGATGATGGTGGTAGTAGTGGTGGTAGTGATGATGGTGGTAGTAGTGGTGGTAGTGATAATGGTGGTAGTGATAATGGTGGTAGTAGTGATGGTAGTGATGGTGGTGCTATATGTAGTGAATGATGGATGATGTTATACATAGTGATGATGGATGGTGTTATATGTAGTGATGATGGATGGTGTTATATGTAGTGGTGATGGATGATGTTATATGTAGTGATGATGGATGGTGTTATATGTAGTGATGATGGATGATGTTATACATAGTGATGATGGATGGTGTTATATGTAGTGATGATGGATGGTGTTATATGTAGTGGTGATGGATGGTGTTATATGTAGTGATGATGGATGGTGTTATATGTAGTGATGATGGATGATGTTATATGTAGTGATGATGGATGTTGTTATATGTAGTGATGATGGGTGGTGTTATATGTAGTGATGATGGATGGTGTTATATGTAGCGATGATGGATGGTGTTATATGTAGTGATGATGGATGGTGTCATATGTAGTGATGATGGGTGGTGTTATATGTAGCGATGATTAGACAATACAATAATAACAGTTTTATGCAAAAAAAAATATACTTTGCTGTACCGTTGTAGTGGAACTTACATACACCGTTAATGAACTATTGATGGAAAAAGAAGTTTTGGGGACTGAACAGTAGTTGCAAACAGGGAGTTGCTCAGAGAGACAGACTACTCAATTGAAGTTCTGGTGAATTTTCTTGAAGAAAATGAGCCTCACTTGGTGCCTGATCAAGCAAATGCTTACGAACTGATCTTGCAAGGAATACAAGCGGAGCAGGGAGGTATGATCTTTCTCGATGCACCTGGCGGGACAGGAAAAACATTCCTGATCAACCTTCTGTTGGCCAAAGTACGTCATCAGGGGAAAATTGCTCTTACTGTGGCATCCTCAGGCATTGCTGCAACACTACTAGGAGGAGGACGTACTGCACACTCAACTTTTAAACTGCCTCTCAACCTCGCTCACAATGAGAATCCAGTGTGCAACATGAAAAAAGGATCGGCAAAGGCAAAACTCTTAGAAAAATGTAGCCTCATAGTCTGGGATGAATGCACTATGTCTCACAAGTTAGCGTTTGAAGCATTGGACAGGACCTTGCAAGACATACGAGAAAATGACCAGCTCATGGGTGGCATTACAATGGTCATTGCTGGAGACTTTCGCCAGACCCTACCTGTCATTCCTCGAAGCACTCCAGCTGATGAACTGAATGCGTGCCTCAAGGCATCATACCTTTGGAGAAGTGTTCAGACACTCACCCTATCCACAAACATGAGAGTACATCTACAAGGAGATCAGGATGCTGAACGGTTTGCAAACCTTCTACTACAGATTGGGAATGGAACTTTCCCTGTTGATTCAGAAAGACAAATAATCATTCCTCAAGGATGTGGAAATGTTGTAAAGTCCTCAACTGAGCTCACTAACATGGTCTACCCAAACATTATCCACCACTACAAGGATCACAAGTGGCTGCGTGAACGCGCAATTCTGGCACCAAAGAATGAAACAGTGGCTGAAATCAACATGACTCTACTCAGACAGCTTCCAGGCAGTGAGACCTCATTCAAATCTGTTGATACAGTAATCGACCAGGACCAAGCAGTCCAGTACCCTGCAGAATTCCTTAATTCTTTGGAGCCCGCTGGAATGCCTCCTCACCACCTCACTCTCAAGATTGGAACTCCTATAATGCTCTTAAGAAATCTTGAACCACCAATCCTCTGCAATGGCACAAGACTGGTGGTGAAGAACATGATGCCACATGTACTGGAAGCTACAATACTGACAGGAAAAGCTAAAGGAGAGGACGTTTTTATACCAAGGATACCTCTCATCACCACTGACCTGCCATTTGAGTTCAAACGACTTCAGTTCCCGGTTAAAGTGAGCTTTGCCATGACCATCTACCAAAGCCAGGGACAGTCCCTAAAGATGGTTGGCCTAAACCTGGTGTTTCCTTGCTTCTCTCATGGACAGTTCTATGTTGGATGCTCCAGAGTGGGAACTGGCAAAAATCTGTACATACTTGCTGCTAATGGCAAAACCAAAAATGTTGTCTACCTTAATGCACTACAGTGAGACAATGTGGAGCGTCCCGGAGGGTGGCGTCCTACCGTGGCCTCGCGAAAGCGATTCCACTAGTAATAATAATAATAATAAACGGTTAATAGAGTTGTAGCCGGTGGCTGAAAATATACAAACTTACATGTGCTTTAGACATAATGATATACGTTCAATACATTTACAGGGCTGTACAGTACATAAATCAGGAGTTGTTTATTATTATAACAATAGACGGGATGGTTGTTTGTGGATATATATATATATATATATATATATATATATATATATATATATATATATATATATATATATATATATATATATATATATATATATATATATATATATATATATATATGTGTGTGTGTGTGTGTAATATTCAGAAATTCAGAGTAATTTCAAACGCCGCGCCTTGGGCGATGCTGAGTTCAAGGTCGTCTGAGGGAAGACCGCTCTCCCCACTACGTGCACGTAGCGAGAGGTTGTGGAACTAGGCCTATACGATACTAAATGTAATTTACCGAATTAAAATGGAGGCGAATTATGAAACTAAATATCAGTTATTAAATTAAAAGTAATGATAGGTCGTTTATCAGTCTGAATAATGTAATGGGTGTCCCAAGAAAGTTATTAGTTAGGCGGAAAATATGTCATGTAGGCCTAAGCTAACGCCTTGAGAGGACACGAGGCTGGCTAGTCCTCAGTCACGCGAAAGCGATCTGACCAACAAGACGTCCCTGCACGTCCGTCCACAGAAATAGTCACGTGGCCTAGTCACCTGTATTGCGCTATTGCAGTATGACAAGTAAGTCTCATTCGATCTCAGATAGGGGTTAGATAGGGCAGTGATAAAGTTATCAAGAGCTAACAGTGAGTTAATTTCAGGGTTTCCGTCAGAACCCACTTGACTGTGAGAGTGATGACTGAGAGAGATTGACTGCCGTTTGAGACTGCCGTTGATGATTGAGGATTGTCGCCGTTGGACCTATCAGTGTAGGCCTGTCACTGTTTAGCTGGGTAGAAAAGAAGCTCTTGAGTGAACCTAGCCGTCTGGGTGCCCAGCTAACGATGGGACGATCGTTGGGGTCATCAGCTCTCCTCTACCTCGGCTCACAATACCACATATCTCAAGCAGCTTAGTGAAAACCTTTTATTAACGGGAAGCTAAAGCTTCTCTCAACTGTACAAGGTCTGATTGGCTCACTCCCTTCCGCTTCATGGAAGTACTGGGGGTAAAGTGAAGCCAGCTGAGTGATACAGGGTCGCACACTGGGACCAAGAGTCAGTGGAGCTTAGAGGTACACTTTCCAAGGTGGAGAAAGGCTGATTTGGGCCTTAAACTACGGGTGCCTGTTGGTTGTGCCTTAAATGACTAAGGAGTGCAGGTGGAATCTGTGTATGTGTTAGGTTAGGAAGCATGGTTCACGGGTATTGGTGGACTCAGTAACTTCTTAATAATAGTGACAATATTTTTGTGTGTAGTTAATACTATTTTTTTCAGTTACTAATGTATGCTGTGTGCATTTAATATTTCTTTATAATCTCAATCTCAGGTATAACCTTTGTTCCCCAGAGTAGTGTTTTTAAGGTAGGTTAGGAGGTGTGTATCTGTTGGGGTAATCTAATTTTGTTGAGTGCCCTGAAGTCCTATTCAGGGTGGAGTTAATAAGTTCTAATTTTTTTATACCATTTTCTCGGTGCTGGACATAATTTTGTTGAGTGCCCTTAAGGCCTATTCATTGTAGAGCTATAAATTTCTTATTTTTTTAATACCATTTTCTCAGTGATTGATATTTTGTTGAAAGCCCTTAAGGCCTGGTTCATGTGTGCAAGCAACATTTCTTAACACTTTAAACTTATTGTCCTCTAATGAGGCATTGCCTGAGGTTCTAATAATTTCAATATCATGTATAACTATTATTCCCCAGAGTAGTATTTTAAGTTCAGGTTAAGAGGTGTGCATATTGGTGTACCATTATTTGATTGTGTCTGTAGTGTTGGAGGGAATATAAGTGTAAATTATACAGTGTGTCTCATTCATCCCAGTCACAGACGCTATCCTTCCACGGGTCCCGGACAATTCATTTTGTTTAGTAAATTTAAGTGTTCTTGTGCTGGTTCGGGATTTCTCTCAAGGGGGGGGCTTACACTGCAATTACCATCTAATAATCTTTAATAAACCCCAAGTCAAGTGAGAACTTAAAGTCCAGTAATTCCGACCGGTTATACATATACATATACATATACATATACATATACATATACATATATATATATATATATATATACACATATATATATATACACATATATATATATATACACATATATATATATACACATATATATATATATACATATATATATATATATATATATATATATATATATATATATATATATATATATATATTATATATATATATTTATATATATATATATATATATATATATATATATATATATATACTGTATATTTCGAACACTGAATTTAAAAAAAAATATATATCTCCTGCATTTTAACGTAATTTTTGACTCTTTTATGTAGTAAATCAGGTTAATACAACTTGTAATTAATTATACAATAGTTGAGGTGGCCACCAATTACTGTGCAGGAGGAGCGTGGTGGGGGCGCCCTCCTTGACGA
>NW_024713129.1:703330-938729 GCF_018991925.1 Homarus americanus
CTGGGGTTGTATTTGTATTCTAGTTCCAGGTGTGTTTTTAATCGGTGGTTAATTATTTTTTATAAATTTTTTCCCGGAGTTTCTAATAGAGAGATTGGTCTGTAGTTTGCTACTGCTGTGGGGGCTTTTCCTGGTTTTGGTATCAGTCTGATAATTGCTGTCTTAAATTTCTTTGGGGAGTGGCCTGATGCTGTGGATGCATTGAATATATTTCTTAGTAGAAGTACCATGTTGTTTGGTAATTGCTGTAAAATGAGTTTATTTATTTTACTGACTCTAGGAGCCTTGTTCTTAAAACTGTTGATTGTTCTTACTATTTAGTCCACTGTGATTGGTTTGGTTAATGGGGACATGTCATCCAGTGTATTTAGATCGATCGCGGGGCTCGGTTGCCAGATGTGGGTTATTTGCGACATATGGTTGGATACTTCCCTCTCTGTGATCATGCAGAAGTTTAAGTTTTCTTCGTTGGTTATTTGAAAGATTTTACTCCAGAAAGATCTAAATTCCGGTTCTTGTTCGGTTGGATCTGTTAATTTGACATGATTACTGTTTACTATATAGTTAGACTCGTTGCTGGAGGTTCTCGTTAAGTGCTTTATTTTCTGCCAGAACTGCTTCGGTTTATGGTAGTTTTCTTCCGTTTCTGAAATCAGCGTCTGCCAGTTCCTCTTGTATGCTTCTTTTGAAATGTTTTTGGCTGTTCGTGTATTACGTTGTATAGCCGTCTGCGTTCCGGTGTCCATCCTTGTTGTGTGATTAGTTTAATTAGGTTGCTAAATTGTGTCTGTATGATTCTTGATTGGTGTGAGTATTGAGGTGTGGTAATGTTCGGTGAGTGGTCTTGGGTATGTTGTGTTCCATGGCCTGGCTAACGTGCTCGTACCATGTGTCCAGTGATTGGTCTATTGGAGAAGTGCGCCTGTTGTTTAATTGTATTGGTTGCGGGTTGATTAATTCTTGTTTGAAGTTTTCTTAGTTAACCCGGTTATAGTTGAATCTTAACCTGGCCGGGATCTGTATTGGGGCTGTGGAGAGTGTGGCTATGGTAGGGAGATGATCACTTGTGGATATTGGGCCGGGTTCGAGTAGTATGTTTAGGTGGTGGTGTTGAGATCGCCCAAAAAGTAGGCAGATATATTCCACCTCATCAATCTGAGCATGTCCACTATTGGAAAGATAGATCTTCTTGGAGGGAGGTAGCAGGTGCCGATTATAATTGGACCCGTGGTGCTGTTAATTTCAATTGCCAGAAAGTTTTCTTGAAATGTATCATGGATTTTATGTTTTACACTTCTTTTAATTGCTATGGCTATTCCATACTGTGTAATTGAATATTTTGATGTTGTTTGAATTACCCTTCCCGTGAGAATTTAATATGACGTCTGGGTCCAGGGTACGATATATGTTGTATAATTCGTGAGCTCTTGGTGTGGTCCAGGTCAGTCCATTATGTTGAATTATTTTAAGTCTGTTGATTATGAATGGTGATGTCTCGAGCTTGTTTGCGGCATTTTAGATGATCGATGTTCTCCTGAAGACCTCCTCTCCGTGTGCAGGCCGAGGCAAATTTTTCTGTACTTGGATTGCTCCACCTTTTCTATTCTGTTATATTTGGTCAGGATTCTTCCTCTCTTAATCAATATATCTATGTGGTGATCTTCCAGATTCTTATCTTTATATTTTACTCTTCCTTCCCTTATCCCTTTCAGTAGTCTCTCGGTTGAGACTATTTGGGGGGCAGAGCAGGTGTAAAACTTAATATCGGTTTCCTCACCGAGGTCCTGATTCTCAGTAATCTTTCTTGGTGACGGTGGTGGAGCCACGTTTCCCATTTTTTTCTTTTTAGGGGTGCTATATATGCTCGCTTGTTCAGGTTGTATCACAGGTTCTTGTTGTAAAACGGGTTCCCGCTCCTCTTCGTCTTCTTCCATCCCCTCTTCACTACTTTCTGGTTGGTGGGGGTGTCGGAAGTGGCTTGTGGTTGGGTGGCTTGCGCCTGACTGGTGGTTTCCGCTGGTTCGTAGATCAGGTTGAAGATTTCTGAGGAGGGAACGTCGTTGGGGAATTCCATGTCTGGGAGGTTATTTGCCGCTAACATTTCCTTTACCTTTTTAGCATAACTTCCTGGTTTGGCAATATTCAAGAGGTGGGCGTGTATTATTGCCGTCATGATTATAATCGACAGTTGACTTCCCAGGTTGAGCACTATAGGTTGTTGGGCTGGAGATTGTGAGGCTACTTTTCAAGGACTTCAGTTGTTTCCTTTGTCAATTTGGCTACCGCCGAGTAGGTCCTGTTTTGTTTTTCCTGTGCCTTTTCCTTTTCAATTTCCCTCCTTTCATATACTATTTATTTCCTTACTGGACAGCGTGCTGCCAGTGTTCTGTGGTCTCCTTGGCAATTCAGGCACCTAGGAATTTCTCTACTCCTGCACTCCCGGAATGTATGTCCCTCCTCCCCGCATTCTGAGCAGTATTTAGTGTTCTTGTTTGGGCATTCCGTGGCTAAGTGTGTATGTTTGTAAAAGTTCGAGCAAGGCGTGATGGAAAAAAATTCTTGCTGTTCAACTTGGTTACTACCCAGGGCCGGATGAAATTTTCCCTCGAGTCTTGAAAGAGTGTAGGGAAAAGATTAGCGGACCCCTCGTAAACTTATTTACAAAATCATTAGACACCGGAGTTGTGCCAGACTTGTGGAAACAGGCAAATGTAGTACCCATATTCAAAAAGGGAGACAGAGCATCAGCGTCAAATTACCGGCCGATCAGTTTGACGTCAGTAGTGGGGAAATTTCTTGAATCAATTATAGCAGATAACATCCGATCGCATTTAGAGAAAAGCAAATTAATCTATGACTCTCAACATGGGTTTACAAAGGGAAAATCTTGTCTAACAAATCTGCTGACGTTTTTTAGGAAAGTCTTCGAGGTAGTAGATAATGACGAAAATTACGATGTTATTTACTTAGACTTTAGCAAAGCATTTGACAGAGTACCGCATCAGAGGCTTCTGAGAAAAATTGAGGCTCATGGTATCGAGGGGAAGTTTTAAATTGGATAAAATCATGGCTCACCGATAGAACGCAGAGGGTCAGCGTAGATGGTGTTAATTCTGAGTGGGGTCGTTTAACCAGTGGGGTTCCCCAGGGGTCAGTACTAGGCCCACTCTTGCTCATAATGTACATAAACGATCTAGATACTGGGATCAGCAGTGACATAAGCAAGTTTGCAGATGACACCAAACTAGGGTGGCAGATTAATTCAGGGCAGGATGCAAATGCATTACAGGAGGATCTAAATAAACTGCAGGGGTGGTCTGAAAATTGGCAAATGAAATTCAACACGAGCAAGTGCAGCGTACTTAATATTGAAAGAACAAATACTGTCAATGTATATAGCCTTAACAACATCAACCTAGAGAAGTCGACTTGTGAAAGAGACCTAGGGGTACTTGTAAGCCCGGACCTACGGCCTAAAAAACAGGGCGTTAATGTTCGAAATAAGGCAAACAGAGTATTGGGTTTTATATCTAGAAGTGTAAGTAACAAGAGTGCAGAGGTCTTATTGCAACTATATCTTGCGCTAGTCAGGCCGCACCTCGATTATGCGGTTCAGTTCTGGTGCCCCTATTATAGAATGGATATAAATTCACTAGAGTCGGTGCAGCGAAGAATGACGAAAATGATTCCGGGACTTAGAAACTTCCATATCAGGATAGGTTAAAGAAACTAAACTTGCATTCCCTAGAAAGACGAAGAGTGCGGGGAGATATGATAGAAGTATTTAAGTGGGTGAAAGGAATCAATAAAGGTGATATAGATAAAGTTCTTATAATATCCGAGCAGGATAGGACTCGGAACAACGGATTTAAGTTGAATAAGTTTAGGTTTAGGAGGGAGATAAGAAGGAACTGGTTTACAAATAGGGTGGTGGACGAGTGGAACAAGCTTAGCAACTTTGTAGTAAGTGCTGGAATGCTGGAAAGTTTCAAAAGGAGGCTGGATAGATTCATGGATGATAGAGAGTGGTAGTAATTCTCGACAGGAGCTGCCAAGTACAGGCCAACCGGCCTATTGCAGACTCCTTATTTTCTTATGTTCTTCTTATGTTCTGATATATATATATATATATATATATATATATATATATATATATATATATATATATATATATATATATATATATATATATATCCTTCATTGGTGTGAGGGCCACTGAAGCGGGAAGATTTGTATTTTTTTTCAACTAAAAACTTCAACATGACTTAGCGCCTCCTAGAGCCAAGATTTCTTTCGCCCGTTTTTTTTAACTCAAGTGAAACGAAGAAAGGCGTAAAACGAAACTTAGGCTACAGTGTTTTATATTCTGCCACAACTTCTTGCTAAAAGAATAGTTTAATGTTTCACAGGTTGAATTATTATGAATTTCATTTTCCATCATATTCTTGGTGCTTAAAAGTGTCTGTTAACAAGAAATTTGAAACCGTATATCTTAAATGCCTGAAGTTTTTTCTCATTTTAATTAATTTACTTTTGAAGAAACTCATCTTGCATTAAATTATATTATCGATTTTCCCCCAGTATCGTAAATCACTGAACTGATATAAATATTGTTTGTGAACTACCAACTGATTATTGAATGGCGTATTATATCTGTTTAGTATCTTTGTTGTAAATTATAGTTATATTAACATCGCACGGAGTGAGTCTTAATTCCTGAAGTAATAATGTTAGTCTACAGAACAGTACCTGCGTTATCACCATTCTGAATCCTGTTACAGACGACAGAGTCCCGTTTTTGCCAAACAATATTCATAAAGTATATTCGAGTATTCACTGGATTAGGACAGCTCTGTTCTTGATACCGTGCCGGTGTACAGTTGCCCTGGCGATTCATTTTAGAAGATATTACAAGTTGATATACATGAAGCTTCTCATTATACTTGTTGTCATCCAGTATGTATGAACGTTATGATATAAATACTGGTGGCAGTGAAAATAACCACCACATGAGCAAGAAGAACCACCTCAACCTTATTGGTCATGATACCATAACCAGGTATTGCGACCCTCCTTTCCGCCGCTTCCACTGCTGGTTACCAGCGGCCAGGGTCGTATGCACAAAATCAGTAGATATGTCAGAAGTGTCGTCGAATACCACTGGTCCCGCCAGTCTCTGGTAATTTCGCGACGATCGGTATCAGTGTTCAGACAAACAACAGGCAGGTAGATTTCCACCAGGTCACCGAAAACACCCTTGTGAACTGTAGTCTGTTTTAATTACCACTTAATCTTCACAAAACTGTTCACAGGGTATGTATTCACAGCTGGACTTCTCACTTCGAATATAAACAGTCAGCACACTACCAGTGTACAATTCCTTAGTCCTTTCACTTGAAATCGCTCACAACAATTCCACAACACTTGCACAACAATTATCGTTAGTTGTAATTAGGCTTGTACTTCACACTCTGAGCGGAAACGTTCGACTGACTTCTAGGCCTCTTGTACTTGTTTTGGGGAATACTGGCCACTTCGCCCTTAGGCTATTTCGGTCGAAGCTGTTTGTTTCCTGGGTCTTTTTCTTTGGACTTCTTCCTTTTGTTCTTTTTTATTTTCAATTTTCATTCTTCTTCTTGGTCTTGTTCTGGTATATTCTCGTAAAAGTCTTAAAACGGTGATGATTTTAATGTTACTAAATCTGGCTTTTTTGTCTTTCTTCGGTCTTGTTTAATTCTGGCTTCTTTTCTGTGGTCTTCTTGGGGTCTTGATTTTACTTTTCTGTGGTCTTGTAGGGGGTCTTGATTCTTCATTTCTTCGGTCTTCACTACAAGGAGAGTCTTCTTGAAGCTCAGTTTTTTCTTGCTTCGCAGCTTAGCCACCCTACACTCCTCCCTCCACTTGGGACACTCCCGATCGGAGGATAAGTGAGGGCCACCACAAGCTGCGCATTTCTTGGCGGCCGCCAAGCAGTTGGTGTGCTGGTACCCGGGTGTCCCGCAACTGCAACATACCTCCCGAGACTTCCCTGCCAGATGGCCATACCTCTGGCATTTGTAACACCTTGTTGGTCATCTTTCTTACTGTCTTAAAGGGATGTTCTCCCATCCCAGCAATACGGTGCTTGGTAGATTCTTTGGGTGACCAACCAGTGCAGTTGCACTGGTCAGCTTCCGTACTATTACGAGCTGGTCTCCGATCAGCTCGGCCGGTTCTTCTTTTCCAAGGTGTTCTATCTCGGTGTGAGAGATGACTCCCAATACCAAGTTATCCTTTGTGTGAGCTTCCACTAGTATCTGGATCCCGTTAATTTCTGTTATGTTGGCTATTTGCTGGGCCTGTCCCCATTCCGCGAAAGTGACTGGTCTGCGGACGACCCTTGTCATCCCCCTGATTCCTAAGTAGTCCAAAAACTTCCTTAGGACAAGGAGGTTTAGTTGCTTGCGTGAAGGTCATGTGACTGGATACAGTCTTACGACCTTCTCCTGGTCACAGGTCAGCATCGTCAGGTTCACGTAGTATCTCGGGAGCAGAGAAGATCTTGCCTCGCTGAGGTGCAGTTCTTCCGGGTGTTTATTTATATACATCTCGGCAGACGCCTAGAGCATTCTAATGATATCCAGACACTGGAGGTCGGACCGAGACGCACCTGGCGAATTCTAGAATAATCAAGACTTACAATACATAAGTAAATCATAATAAATATGATGCAATACATTCTAGAAAATTCTTACTAAAGTAATAAATCAATATGTACAAGAAAATCTCCCTAAATTTGCCAAAATAACTGCTGTTTGGGATAGAAAACAATCAAAACACTTAGTTCACAAAAATTATAACACCAAATTAAGCCTCGGCATAACACAGATCTTTAAGTCCGATATCATGACATTATTTTTGTTCTTGCACCTGCTATGATTTTCGACCCGGGTCTCTTTGTACATTTTTTTCCCAGGCATTTATATTCTTTGTTCGATTACGTCAATGCATTTTGCCTGTTATATTAAACATCACACTGCTTAGTTTGGCAACAAGTTCCTGTTGCTGAGCTCCATATGCAGCCACTTTACTTCACTTGTCGCGTAATTCATCGGTTGTTGACCCACAATATGAGTGTTGTGGTACACTAATTCCACTATCTTCTTATCATAGTGCTCTGAGGCTATGGCAGTTTTCCACCTTGTTTCTTTTATAAATTACTGGAGCTCCCACGTGTATTCGCTAACTTAAAGTCTAACACTTGAAGCATCACCATACGTTTTAAATCTTTAGGTCGAGCTGTTGGCAATGATCAATCACTCTACCATTTTTTTTTCAAAAAATGTCCACTCTTTCAAGACTTAGAACATTCACATGACAGACAAACAAACTTTTTTGCAACAATTCAATTCTGTAACAGCACCATTTGTATTATATAATTATTTACCAAAATGTATAATACCAAATTATTCACCAAGTTATTCAACTGTGCCTCAGCTGTTGATGTTATGCATGGCTGAGGTTGCAGTTCCTTCGGGGAGCAACATCAAACGAAAAAGTTTCTGAAACCACTATTAGTTCAGTTTCTCTGTTAAGAACCAAAAGATCGTAATTCGCCTTCAATGGAAATGGTTCCAAATGCCATGCATTAAACTTCTTTTGTGATTTTAGTGGAATGTGTATAAGTATTTCCTCATGCGTTGAAGATGCCTCCAATAAAGGGTAATAATATTCCATGTCATGCTCCTGAAAGATAGGCGTTAGGTGATAGACAGTTTCAGTTGACCAACCGGCAACAGTTGTGCATCTACAGGACCTAAACCTGCATTCACTAAATCAGCTATGAGCCTATCATTGGTAACTATGAGAGCTTGTACAGAGGCTTCAGCTGCATGCATATATTCTGCAAAGCAGAGTAGCCATTATAGTGTAGGCGCTGACCGTGAAACCCTGGACAATACGTGTTAATTAATTAGTTTCGTCAACAATAGCTTTCATCTGAGAGTTCAGAGTCTGTACTGCCTTGTAGAACTGCGCAATGGCCCTATTCTGTTTCATGAGCGCTTTTGAAACTGCGTTCATTCGTTTCCCTACTTTAGCTACATCTTCTGCGGTTGCCGTGCCAAAGAGGGTGTTATTTATTAACCCAACAAAATTAAATAGACCACGTATTTGACGCCGATGAGAATGTTCATTCATCCCGATGTCTTCAGGAGACGTAGGTAGTTTTCCCTGGAAGTGCATTACGAACTTCAGAAGAGTATTCATACGGGCGATTTGAAATGAGATGGTTTGTCACAGGGTTGTAGAGATGGTAGACTGTTGTTCGAGACCTTGCAGGGTGTGCATACCTGTTTCAATGTGGACAGCTATTGATTTCAGGTGCACAGCCATGCGCACTAAACCATGGAGCTTGTACTTGAGAGTTACGACGTCTTCCACTACAAATACTTTGGCCAGTGGGACAACTAAAGCTCCAGGTTGATGATGTTTGCTGGGGATGCGGCTGTTGTTACACTACTCCATGCAAACAGGAGTAACGATATACGAGCCATGCCTGAAAGGGGCGAGGATAATTAATGTTTCTTGTTTGCTGATCACAGTTTTTGACGATACTTTTTGTCTCTTGTTGTGTCGTGTTGAGCAACTGTCGTAGTAGAAATAGGTTGTAATTGACTGACATTAGGAGTCCCTACTAAGTCTCTGCTGACTTTTTTAATGCTATCTACATATACTATGTCTATGGAATTTGTTTCCATTTTCTTTCGCTTTAATCATGTATGGACCTGTGAATTTAGGCGAAAGTTTTGGCGATATTATCATAACTGCGTCTCCTGTTTCTATTGTTACAGGCTTAGCATTTTTATGTTGCTTACAGATCATTTCAGCACGTGAGGCTACTAATTGTTTTCGTACTTTCCCATGAATGCTTGCGAAAACGTTGATTTACTTTTTGGCACAGTCATCCATGTTGTACGAAGGTTGTGGTGTTCCTGCTAGTTGATCATAGTACAAGCGTTTATCGGTACCATAAATTATGTAGTGTGGTGCTTTGCCTGTAAAGCTATGGATAGATCCATTGATGGATGCTGCTACTTGTGAAAGCCTGTCCTCCTAGGAAGTGTGCATCGGATTCACCACAAGTTGGAGAATCTCAAGAATTTTTTTATTTATACGCTCGACCTACCCATTTGAGGATGGATGATAGGCGGTTGTGAAGGTTTGCGTGATGTTGTATTGTTGGCATATTGGTGTTAAGAATTAATTCTTAAATTCTGCCCCGTTATCTGAGAGTATCACTCCAGCCAGGTGTAGAAAAAAGGACAGATGAGATGAGTGACCAATGCATGAGCCACTGCTTTGGCAGACTTATTTTGCAATGGTGCTAGTACTACGAATCTGGAAAAGTGGTCAACGCACACAAATATGTAATTAGAGCCTTGGTAGCTTTTTGGTAGTTGCAATAAATCGATTGCAACTGCATCCCATGGACGTTCCGGCGTCGGGTATTCTAAGATTGGCGCGGGATCCATCGTTGTTCCCTTGTGTTTTGCACAAGATGAACACTTAACAATGTGATGCCCGATGTTGGTCCTCATAGTTTCCCAATAATATTTTCCTCTAATTTCAGTTAGACATCTGGGGTGCATCATGGAAGAGGGTGAGGATGTTTTCCTTTAGTGACGTAGGAATAGCAATTTGAGAGATTGACTCTTGTGTTTTTACTGAGGTATACAGGATGTCATACCGTAGCTCAAACTATGAGAGTGTAAAGGTAGTTTTGGCAAATTTACCTCGTCTCCCGATTCTAATGCATAAATTACCTTGGACCACAGTGGATCCTGTAGTTGTTCCGCCCTTAACTGCAATCGAGTCAACGTGGATAGTGGCTTGACAGGAACTATGTCTGAATAGCGAATCAGCTATCACGTTTGCACGACCCGGAAGATAGTTGATGTCGAGTGCGAACTCCTGTATGGTAAGATACCAGCACACAAGACGCCCTGATAAGTTTTCCCTTGGAATAGTTATGTCACGGCTACATGATCTGTTTGGACTGTGATCGGATATCCAAAAATGAGATCCCGAAAATGCTTGAGAGCTCACACTACACCTAATGCTTCCAAGTGAGTAGCTGGATAATGGGTTTCTGCATCGTTGAGGGTGCGACTGGCATAAGCATGATCACAGCCCCTAGCCCTAGTCCGGAGGCATCGGTGCACATCGTAAATGGTTTGGTGTTGTCCGGAAAGGCTAACACCAGAGCGTTCGTTAAGGCGCCCTTAAGGGCATTAAAACTGTCCTCTTGTTCTTTGTTCCACTTATACTCGACGTCATTTTTGAGGAGTCTAGTCAGTGGTGAGGCTAACGTGGCATAGCCTTCAGTGAAAGAACGGTAGTATCCTGATAATATCAGGAAACTACGAAGTTGATCTGCATTCTTGGGACAATGGAACTGCTTCAATACCTTTACCTTACAATCTACGTTGCGTGTACCGTTGCCATCCACTACGTTCCCGAGAAATTGGATTCTGCATTTAAGAAATTCACATTTGGAAAGTTTCACTTTCAATCCCGCTATTTGTAGCTTTGTGAAGACTTCTCGTAGTTTCTTTAAATGTCTTTGTGATTTTTTCTTAATATGATAAGATCAACTAGATAGGCATAGACTGTGTTACCTATCATTCCAGCAAACAATGCATTTATCATTCTTTGGAATGTTACCAGTGCACTCCTCAGACTAAATGGCGTTCGTAAGAATTCGAAATGACCCAATGGTGTACTGAACGCAGTTATCTTGCGGAATTCCATTTGTAAGGGAATTTGCCAGTACCCACTCAGCAAATCTAGGTTACTGAAGATGGTGTTGTGTTTTCTTTGAGACTGTAGTAAGTCAGTCAGGACAGGCATTAGGTACCTGTCTGGTATAGTTGCCTGGTTGACTCGTCGAAAATCTATGACCGGTCTCCATCCTCCATCTTTCTTGGGAATTAGGAATAGAGGTGTGTTACATGGTGACGAGGAAGGTTGGAATAATCTTTCGTGCCACTATTTCTTGTACCATTTGCTCGACTACAGCCCTTTGCCTGTGGGATAGCCGATATGCTGGTATGTAGATCGGGTGAGTGTCCGGCTTGAATGGAATGTGATGGTTTGTCAACATTGTTTTACCTAGGGGTTCTCCAGCAAATGCTATGATTTCCTTGGACTCGGCTAGTAATTCTTAAAGATCACGTTTTTCTCGAGGATGATCGACTACTCTCACGTGTGGCGCTATTAATTTTACTTTATCTTAAACACTTGGTTTCTCGGTCGGTTACCTATTGGGTCTGTGACGACTGCTTTGTCGTAAACAAGGAAATTACCCAAACAACATACCTTTCTTAAAGTTATAGGTCCCCCCAGTTCTATTTGGAACGAGGACATCTGTGAGATTACCTGACCTGATTGTGTTTAAGGTAGACTCAAGTGACAAGCCTTTAACTCGCACACTTTCACTCAGACACACAACATCTGCTCCTTCACTCACATTTAACAACAGTACTATGATTCCAGTTAATTGATACAGCAGGCGTTAAAATCCAGCTCTTTCCGCTTTCATCCCGAATATCCTTTAAGCTACTAGACGGCGTTTCAGGGAGTGCTTCCTTAACTAATTGCTTCCATGCGATAGACTCCCCCGCGCCTGTAGAGGCAGTTATTACACGAACACCCGAGGTCTTCTGACCTCTTATTAGGGGAATATCGTCGCTGAGTTCATTGAACGACGTTAATGAGATAACATTGGCACAGGCTCCCGCACCTATGTCTAGGGACAACTGATTGTCACCTATCCTCGCTGGTACAGTCAACACCTCCACTTTGTTTAACGTGGCAATTAAAGAGCCTGAGATGGAAGCGTTGTTTTCTTGCACCGTGTTGCTGGATGCGCGCATCTTCCCCCGAAGGCTCACCTCGTGTCTCCCGTCGATTTGCACGCTCTTGATTCATGCCCTTGCATTCTTCATTATTATGGTATGGGGACTCATGTAGTGCACACCATTTATTCGGAGTGCCCTTAGTGTTTGTTGGTATTTTATTTGCTGTGTAGTGTCCTTGTGGATGTTTTGGTTTAGTAGGATACTCTTGCCGTGAGATAGTTTGGTTTTTATCCTTTTGTCCTCCAAGCTAACAATTTTCTGTGGTATGTCCCTTACGTTTGTAGATTTTGCAAAAAAGGTGCCGTTTAGGTTTGGATCCGGTGGTAGTTTCTGGTTGTTCTTTAGAACTGGTTACGGGTGCTACTGACAGAGCTCTAGTAGTAGTTTTCACCGGATCAGAAATTCCTCTACGTAATCTTCAAGCTTAGTTCCCTAGTTTATATTCCTTCCTTCTGGCTGCCTTATGTGTAGGTTCGTGTACCACCAAGATAAACTGTTGGAACTCGATGATCTTACAGAAATTTTCTCTAGTCATTTTACCTTCGTCGTCAAACCAATTTGAGGATGTCATGTAAGTTTTGAGATCCATCATAGTGTATCCGGCTAAAGCCTGTGCTTCTTGTGCGTTGTGAGAAAACGCACTGGTACTTGTAGGCTCAGCCATCTTGAAAATTCAAGTAAGCGCACCTCCTTTTATTCCTGAGCCAAAAAAGGATATGAAATGTGTCCTAAACGTTTTATAGTCAAGGGTTTCATCATCAAAGGCTGAAGAGTATATCATTCTATGTGCCCGACTACCGGTTTTGACGTTATTTCGGAAGTAAGAGATTTTATCCCCATCGTTAGTAACATCATTGTTTCGCATTACATCTTCGCACTTACGCAGAAATTAAGGCATTATAATCTGCATCTTCTGCAGTAAATTCTTGTACCTTGATGTTATTTGGAAGTATTTTTACAGTTTGATAGACTGATGAGGTCTGTGGGTTAGTAGAACCACTTCTTGACACTTTTGCTGTGTTATTTAAAGCATTAGCATTGTTAACAGGTAAAGGTAATGGGTAAGTGTTACCTGACCTAGGTTGTCTACTGTGTAAGTCCTCGAACTGAGAATCTATGAAATTTTCACAGCTAGTTAAGGAGTCAGTGGGTATTAACTGTATTAGGGTAATTTGTGGTAAGACTTAACTAGCAGTTGCCACTAGCTTCTGGGAATCTGTACTGTAGATGCCATAAATTGGGATATGTATCACTTCACTTTCAGCATAACACATACTAAGTTGCCTACTCAAAGAGTAATGCAAAGTATTTATAATGAATTATGGAAATGAAGAGAAAGATAATTAAAATTATTAAAAGTATACTGTATATACTTTGTGTGAGTCCTCTTTTAGTTTATAAATGTGTTTATTTAGTTTTACTTCTAGGCCGTTGTGCATATAGTTTATTTTATATTGACTACGTGTGAAGACTTCTTGAAGTTAACTTGTATTTGTGTAGTCTGTAAAATTATGGTCGTTTGTGATCTACCTGACCGAAGGGCCCGTAGAGTTTCGACGACAGGTGGTGACGCCAGAAGTCGATGACGTCTGGGAAGGATGACGTCATACGTCTTGCGGCGATCAACCTGGGGGATGACCTTTTTTGTGGTAATCAACCTGGGGCTGACCTTCTTGAGGTGATGAACCTGGGTTTAACGTTTCTTGCAGGGATCAACCTCAAATTAAAAATCTAAACATTTATTGACATCAAAAGGAGCTGGTTAGCATGCTAACTAGCCCGCCCAAAACTAGTCTTAACAAGAGCTCTTTAATGTAGTATTATTCATAAATCAGATAAATATACAACAAATAGATATGCATAAAATCTACAATCTTATGTTAAACTTATATAATTTTTTCGTAATATTCTTAACCATATTTGTGTTTATTAAATAACAAACCATCTCTGTAATATCAGTAATACCATCACCCCTAAATTCTGATAAACAGTTACATTCCATAATGTAATGATATAATGTATGGGACTTTACATAGCCACACAGTTAACAAGGAATGCCATCACTTCCTTCAATATATTGCCAATCATTTTTGTATCCAAAGCGTAGTCTCATCACAATTGTATCATACTTAACCGAAGCCTTACCATAAGTAGAACTTGTAGAATTCAAAACTCGAACATAATGTTTCAAACTACTACTACCACCGTTGTTAAGAATTTTCCGAATAGTGTCCATTTCCCGTTGCTGTCGGATTTTTACCATTCCAGATTTTATTAGTTTAATACCCAAAATACAATCGTATTCTACAATTTCTTTGCCACATCCTTGCCTTGCCAAATTATCAACAACCTCATTCATATAAATACCACAATGGGATGGAATCCACATAAAACTTACATCATATCCAAGTGATTTTATGTCATGAATACACTTCTTACATTTTAAAACTAAATCGTCATCAAGAGGCACTTTAGAATTTAGAGCAAATAGAGCGCTTTGTCTGTCAACAAACCCAAAAACTGTTTTTTTCCTCACAAAGGCTTACTTAAGTCCCACATATTTAGCATAAAGTTCAGCAGTGGTGCTGGCACTTCTATACCCAATTCTCTTGGGTATTCTTTTTTCAACACTAATACCATATTCAAAAAATTCCCTAATAACAATGCAACATCCGGCCCGATTCCCATTAACTGAACCGTCACAGTACATATGAATAACATTTTCCTCATGGTACTCAGATATTTTCTCAAGGAATATTTGTCGAAACTCAAAAGGATTACATTCTTTCTTTAAATACTCTAGCTTGTCCATTCTTACAGATACACTCCCCATGAACCAAGGTTTCAAATAAACTTTGTTCGGCAAAGGCACACAAAAATCTTCAATATTATATTTACACAACATCTGACAAAGTTTTTTAGTATAAGTATTCATCTTAAAATTACTAGTTATTGCATTAGTAAATTTATCAACAGCAGACTTCAGATAACCATCACCACGCCTAATAAGCCTCAGAGTAGAGATGACAGTCAACTCCCTAATCCTGTGTATTATGCTCGGGACATTTAGCTCCATCCGCATAATCTCTATTCTTGTTGTTCTTGGACAACCAAGCACAGTCCTCATTGCTTCATTCTGAATAAGCTCTAATGGCCTAAGATCTTTTCCTGAGTAAGAAGCTAGAACTGGAGCTGAATAATCAAAGATACTCCTAACTGTACTTAAGTGCATAGATCTTAAAACTGGTATACCAACACCATTTGCTCTATTTGACAAAACTTTCAGAGGTTTTAGCCTCGCTGTACATATATTTTTGACAAAAGTAATCTGATCCTTAACATTATTATTTATACTCACAAACATTCCCAGATATTTGTAACTGGATACTTTTTGCAATTTTATTCCATTTAGCCAAAATTCTTTACCATTTACTGCCCTTGACTGAAATTAGCATAGGGCTAAGAACGCCACCCAACCCTAGACTTTTTTCTTCCGATTCATGACCTTGAAACCAGACACTCGCTTTTCTGTTAGTTAAGTAACCTGTAATCCACATCAATAATTTTCCTTTTATACCTTTACTTACAAGGCTTTCTAAGATCACTTCCTTACTTGCCTTATCAAAGGCACTTTTAAGGTCTACAAACAGTCTACAGTTGACATAAGCATTACTAAGACATTTAATCACACAATCTGTAGTGCTTTTACCCTTTAAAAATCCAAACAAATTACTAGACAAGAGACCATCAATAATCTATTTAATACCATTCGCTCCATCATTTTAGATAGACAAGATGTTAAGGATATGGGTCTATAATCATTATTGCCCTTAGGCACAGGAACAATGAGTGCCATTTTCTATTTCACTGGCAGTCTTCCATACTTATAAGTTAATTGATAGCATCATAGGTTAGACCATCCCTGTCAGGAGCACTAGACTTCCCTTTCTTTACAGCATTCCGAATTTCATCCTTAGTAAAAGGAACACAGGTTTCCTCACTTACAGTACTTTGGATATTCACCAACCTTCGCCTCATAGATCTTGAATTCCTCATGCAAATCTGAACATTACTTGGGAGACACTCATAATTAGATGCATACGCCCACTTATTCATTAGTTCATTAGCTTTGGCGTTTGGATTGGGATGAACATTAAATTTCTTCTTGACTCCTCTTACCTTATTCACACCATCCCAAACCTGATTCAAAGATTTTGATTGAGTGATCTCTCTCAAAAACCACTCTACTATGGTTTTCAAGAACAGTCATGGGGATTACGACGCCATTTACGATGACCGTCTTGCCCTGATCTTGGTTCAGGAATACCACCTTTTTGAAGCTCTGGAGAGATCTCGACGTTTCGATATTTTGAGTACAGTAGTAGCTAATAATTCCCACCAGGAAACTTGCTTCGAAACTCCTCCAAAGCTTCGAAAAGTGCAGAGTTCCATGTGTTAATGGCGATATTGGTGAAATAAGATCAGGGCAAGAAGGTCATCGTAAATGGCGTCGTACACCCCATAACTATTCTTGCAATTGGCAAGCCGGCCAGTTATATCCCAGATTGACTGATGGCCAGCGCCATCTTGTGACAAGAGTCTTCCCTGAAACTGTGATTTTATCAAGATATATATATATATATATATATATATATATATATATATATATATATATATATATATATATATATATATATATATATATATATATATATATATATATATGCAAGTAAATCACTGTAGGTGCGCGTAATCCAGGTATATGCTGATAACCACAAGGAAAACGAAAACACGAAGTTCCCAAGCGCTTTCGTGTAATTCACATCTTCAGGGGTGAGTATAGACTAAGGAGAAATACATAACAAGGCAAATATATATATACAGTAGAGGAAGGTGAGATCAAGTGAACCCTGTGGAACATTCTCCTCCTATATGGTGAGAGATGATATCTAAACTGAGTCTTCAGACATGGATCTAACCATCTTATGAGATGAAGAAGGCTCGTTACAAAGTAGCACATGACCTCCCCGTTTGTCTATAGTGATGGTTCGGTGGACAGAAAGAGACGGGCTTGTACAGGCGTATAGTTGTCCCGAGAAATTTATGAAAACCAGTCAAGGGGCTGAAACCGGGCTTCGAAACCAGAGGCACAGCCACACGCCTGGCTTCGGAATATTTTCTTTACACAGACACACTGACGATATTGTGATGTCACAGCTGACCTGATCTCTGACTTTTTTGTTCCCCAAGAAAGCTTAGATGCGTGTTACAGCTTCAGTGAAGTCACAGCTGATCCTACCCATTGGTTTATTCTCACAATGACCTGACCTGTACCACGGACAAGTATCACCTCTGCTTTCTCAGCCCCAGGTGATGTTAGCTGACCGACAGCACCTTCGAAAATTTTCATACTGTATCATTTGTTACAATGAATGGATGAAATTGATGATGAATAATGAATGATATAAAACAAAGAAGAAAATAAAATTAATAAAGATTAATTGTTACGATGGGCAACTATTTCCCGTCCAGTAACAAGCAGCTTATCTTAAAGTCTTCATGTAACTTAGAATATTATATGTATTCCCATCAACACATCAACATGTAAGGCAATACAGCATAATTGTTATATGGTGACATCCCATTTCGTCTGCAGTGACACCCACTGCGTGTCCTCTCGAAATGGCTAATTATAGCCATTAGATCTCCATCCTATTCAAATTATATTTACTCCGTAGATATTATGTCTTTTCTGAAGACAAAATACTAAATAATTAAAAAGTAGAAAGTAACTGGGGATATTGACAAGCTACAGAAGAACTAGGTAATATATATATATATATATATATATATATATATATATATATATATATATATATATATATATATATATATATATATATATATATATATATATATATATATATATATATATATATATATATATACGTATATATTCAGCAATGGACTTGTTACGTGGAAAGCGTAGTTTTATAACGAAGAGGAGAACCAGGGTAAACACAAACATCTTGAAGTAGGGCTTCTTTTAATTGCTAACGTTTCGGAAATAATCATTTTCCATCATCAGAGCCTAAAAAGTTTTGAAAAAGTTTAAAAATACAGGTGATATACAATAAAAACATAATATTATACGAAAATTTACCTTCGATAAACTTTAAAAATTTAAAAAAGAGCAATCATTTCAAAACCAACAAAAATGACGAGCGTCCTACATACAAAGCTAAAATCAGGAAATAAAAAGTATGAAATAAAATATACAGGGTGATGGTTACAAGTGTTCCCTGAAGAATGCAGTGATGGGTAGGGAAACACCGGGTAACACTGAAGTCCGTTTATTATGGATGAGAGAAATACAAGTGGTGACTAGCGTGTGCCATGCATGGCTCACACAGTCAGACTGAGGCTGCCTTGCCATATGGCAGCCTCGGGGCAATGTTGCCACATAACACGTGCAGTGTTACCACGTAATTATATATATAAATGCTACTCGGCACAGTAGCTTATTCACAAAGTTGCTACTCGGCACAGTAGCTTAGATGCATAACCTACATCTCCCTCCCCCCTCACGCTCATAGTCTTTGTCTTGAGCGGACTTCTTAGTCCTAAGTCGCTCTGAGCGTCGAGGTGCACTGTGGGGCGGATCCTCGTGAGGTGTAGGGGACTCGTCCTCGGTCAGGGGGCCAGCAGCAGGGGGTGGGACTGGCCGGAGGAAGCGGCGGTTCCTCCACCAGACACCGTTTGCTCGGCATCCTGACCTTGTAGTCCTGCGACCGGCCGACGCCCATCACTATGCCCACTTTGTCCCAACGTGTCGTCGTCGGGTCCTGGACGCGGACAAGGGCACCAATCTCCAATGGCTGAAGAGGGCGGGCACGGTCGTCATACCGAGCCTTGGCGTCCTGGGCACGTGTAGCGGCGCGGCGGTCGCAGCTCTCGGCTCTGGTCTGCCAGTCCTTCGCAAAGGCCTGGCGTGTGCCGGAACGCAAGAGCGGAGAGGGTGACCATACAGGATCTGGGCAGGGGAGCGCCCTGTGTGGGTGGGAGTGGACGCGGGTTCTGGGCAGCTCTGTGTGGCAGTGCCAGGCGCGTCGCTCGTCGACTCACGCACCCTGCTGGCGGTGTAACGAGCAGCTGGGATCTGCTCGGGAAAGTCTCTGGGCACCACGCCTAAGTCCTTGCAGTGCTCCCACGACAACAAGGGTGTAGCGAGAGTAGGCTGCACGTCGATCCATCCGTGACACGACCTGTCGCCGTAGGTGATCTCCCCTTGAAAGGAGCCCACAGCGTCTGGCATCTGGGAACCGTCCGCATTGTAGTACTGCAGCTGCGGCGGTGGTCCTAGGTCGCGTTTGGTGAGGCCCAGTTTCTGGAGGTGCTTCAACCCAATCACCGTAGTATCAGCGCCGGTGTCCGGTATCACCTCGATGTGACCCGACACATCACCGTGTGTGACGGCGACGCGGATGGTAGGGGAAGGGGTAGCCCTGGGGCGTGTGGTCGATTCCACCCTCCTGATGTGACTCCGCTGCTGCTTGGGGCTGCGTGGGCCATCTGGAGGGGTCTGATTGCGAACCACCCCGAGGGAAGTGCGCTGCTTTCCTCCTCGTCTCGGGCTTTTGGGCTTGGGTTGGCGGCAGCACTTGTCGTAGCGTCCATAGCGACCGCAGGCCTGACACTTGCGGCCTCGTGCAGGGCACCTGTCTGTGTTAGACCAGTGGCCCTTACGGTCACATCCACGACACAGTGCGTCGGCGGCCGGGCATGTCTTGGGGCTGTGTTGCTTTCCACAGCTGCCACAGGAAGCACTAGGCGGAGGCGTGGAAGAACGTGTGGCAGCCTTCGCGTTGTTGGCCGCCTTCTTACCCTTCTTGTACTGAGAGATTGCTCTCACAGCAGGAGGGGCCTGTAAGGCAGAGGTGGCGGACTTGGTGGCCTCGTACGACCGACATTCAGTCACTACCACCTGGAGTGTGGAGGAAGCGTCCAGGGGGATGAGTCGCTGCACCAACTCTTCGTGCCTGACACCTGTCAAGATCCCGTGCTTGATCCAGGCTTCCTCACATTCCCGGCTGTGCGCCTTGCAGACGTCGATCTCCTCTGACAAACTCTTCAAGCGTACAAAAAAGTCGTCAAAGGATTCGTTCTCTGCCTGCTTGCAGCTGGTGAAAGCGCGGCGACGCAAAGCCTCGTTATTCCGACCTTTAACATGCTCCTGTAAAAGGTCGAGCACATCCGTCACTGAAGAGGTAGAATCGGGAGGCACTTGCAACGTGTGCTCCAAAACTCTCTGGGTCTCCAGCGACAAACACATCCACAGTTGGATGAGCTGTTTGTTTGGAGGCATGCTGTCAAGGTCCACCATCGTGGAGTAATCTGTCCAACGCCCGCCTCACTCACGAAAAAGCTGAAACGTGACGTCTGGTGAGAGGGCGGGTGGGGGTTGAACAGATGCCTTGGGAGCTGTTTGTTTTGAGGCAAGAGTACCTGGAGGACGCTGGTGTGGTGGAGGAGGGAGTGAGGTAGGGTGGGTTAGCGCCAGGGTCGCCAATAGTGCATCAAAACGCGACTTTTCCGCCTCTCTTCGTATCTCCTCCCTCTGAAGTTCCATCTCTCTACGTCGCTCGTCCCGGTCGTCCATCCACCTCAGAATTGTGGCAATGTCCGTCACTGGAGGTGGAGGATGAGAGTCTGCGCCCGGTGGAGGAGAAGGTGGTGGGGAGTCGTGTCTCCCATCTTGACGTTGTCCCTTCTTACCGCCCATCTTTGTGTGTGCGTGGACTGCACTGTTTAGTATATAAAGTGGCGCCTCAACAGCTCGAACCACATATATATATGACATAAACAGCGCAGAAATAACGCAGAGTCCACTGTTCTGTCCGTGAGTGAGTGCGTGCGTGCGTGTGTGTGTGTGTGTCTGAGAGAGCACTTCGTGGTGGCCTTAATGCCGGTGGCTAGAGACGCGGTGGGGGGGTGAGACCGTCAGTGTCTCCCGGGATGTCACACGAGAAGGGTGTACGCCTGCGTGCTCCGTGGGTACCACAAAAAACAGGCCAATGCTCAACTCTCAGCTCTAGACACACTAATACACTGACACTAACACTGCCACCGTCACTAAAAAGCACTGTGACGGCCCAACACTGCACATCGCGGCGAAACACAGCGCAACACAACACAACACACTATGAGTCGACGCTCACACCACCGGCAGATGTAACCGTCGGCATTGTTCACACACTTTGTAAGTCCACAGATCCTAGTCCCTGCGCCATGATGGTTACAAGTGGTCCCTGAAGAATGCAGTGATGGGTAGGGAAACACCGGGTAACACTGAAGTCCGTTTATTATGGATGAGAGAAATACAAGTGGTGACTAACGTGTGCCATGCACGGCTCACACAGTCAGACTGAGGCTGTCTTGCCATATGGCAGCCTCGGGGCAATGTTGCCACATAACACGTGCAGTGTTGCCACGTAATTATATATATAAATGCTACTCGGCACAGTAGCTTATTTACAAGGTTGCTACTTGGCACAGTAGCTTAGATGCATAACCTACACAGGGGAGTATTGCCTTAATTCAGACGAGCCTTAGTGCGTGAAACACAACAATTCACTAGAGGCCATGACACAATGGGATGGCTTTTCTTTATACAGGTGTAATGCTTCCGTAATGAGGAGGTCTGTATCACAGTCGCTCTTGCCAAGAACTGAGAAATCAGACGGCGAAAACGGGTGGTCATGTTGGTTGTCGTGGTTGCGGATAGCTGAATGTGGTGGTTGTGTTATTAAATGACGTGTTCGAACGAAACTGCCCAAGTGTTCATGGATGCGAGTTATCAAATGTCTTTTAGTTTCCCTATATATGTTGCCCTACAGCTAGCACACGTAAATTGATAAACAACTAAGGATTGCAGGTGTGTGGGTATGGTGTCTTTAATTTTAAAGAATTTCTAAATTGAACTCTGGGTTTTAAAGATTAGTCTAAGAGAAATTTGTGGATAGAATTCATTGAAAAGCTTCTTAAGTTTATTTCTAAGGGTGAAACTGAGTGGGCCTGCGTACGGGATGGGGAAATAGATAGAATATTTAGGGACTGTGTGGATTTGAGGCTGTGTGGGACTAAAAAACCTATTAAGGGTTTTGCCAATATAAGTGTCTGTAAATATCTTAGGGAAGCCATTGTTAAAGAGTAGTTCCTTTATGTATTTTAGTTCAATGTCTAAGTGGAAATAGCTTGAACATATATTAAAGGCTCTGTTGGTAAGAGTACGTACTAGATTACGTTTGTAATTAAGAGGAATATAAGATGAAAATTTTGAACTCAAACCAGTGAAAGTTGGTTTTCTGTATAAGGCTGTCTCGAAACTATTATGAAGACGGTCGATATTAACATCAAGGAATGGGAGAATATTTTCCTTTTCCAATTCACAAGTAAATTTGATGTTGCCATGTTTCGAATTTAAATAATTTTGGAACATAGGGACGTGATCAACTGATCTGAAAATTAAAAAAGTGTCGTCAACATACCGACGATAGAACAAAGGCTTAAATTGGGGGGGGGGGGAAATTCGGTTAGCCAAAGCTTCTCGTGGTGACAGAGGAAAACGTTGGTCAACGTGGGACCTGAGGGTGAACCCATAGCAACACCATCACATTGTTTCAGGGTTGGAAAAAATCATTATTTTTTTTAAATAAAAAAAATCAATTTATTTGATTTAAATTGGATTTCTTTATTTAAATCGATTTTTTTTTATTTTTTACTAATTTGCATTAAAATAGTATTTTTAAACCATAAAAACAGTATTTTTCAACCAAAGCTTATTCAGGATAATAAACAGAAAATTGGCATTAAGATATCTATGCAGTAGATGTACCAATGGAATTTAACACAATAATATTCTTTTTGTAAAATAAAACTGGTAACATACCTTACATTTGAGTGCACAAATCCAAACGTAATAATGAAATTTAACATAAATGCTCTTATAGGATTACAGTGTTTCAAAAATTAATAACTTAACTTCTTCAAGTCAACAGAATAATATTCTCATTTTGTAAAAAAAAATAATACTGGTAACAAGTTTATTTTCTTACATTTGTAGGATTATAGTGTATTAAAAATTACCGGTAATAACTTCAAGTCAACACAATATTCTCATTCTGTAAACAACAAAAATAGTTCAAAACATTTAAATTAGCTTAGTTGAACATTGAAATGCTTATGTACTGTGACAAGCTTAGATGCCTTTTCCTGTCGTAGGCGATTTCTTACCTTTGAGTGTACAAATCCATATGTGGAAAAAATTATCTCAACCCCTGCTGATGATGCAACAGCTGTAAATAATTGCCTAGGCACATCCATTACATTTTCTGTCATATCATTGGCAAAATACTGCCACCAAGCAAGGGGTGAGAGAGATTTTACAACATCTTTACCAAAATAGACCTCTTTAAATGGTGCACTTCTTCCATGGAAGGACATTAATGTTGAAAGGAAATGTGGAAGAGACTCGCACACATACTGTTCTGCAATGTCTCGCTGCTCAGGAGTCAGATGTCTGCCCTGATACCTTGGATCTATCACATTAGCTAGAAAATGGGCAGGTGTCAATGCTACTTTGATTCTTTTTTCAAAATTATCCATATCCTTCTTATCTGTTAAATACTCCTTAATATCAGTTTTCAGTTTTACCCAGATTTCTACAGCATCACTTAATAGGGTATGTTCTCTCTGGACACAGTCCAATGCCACAGCAATAGGCTTAAGTCTCTCTAAATAGTCTTCTGCAGTTCTTTTTAATGCCTTATCATTAACTTTCCTTTCAATTTTCTTATCAATGTCTTCACTATTTTCTTTGCACACTTTGACAAGGGTCTCCCAGTTCTTTAAATAAGATTCAATAGAATCTGTCACTGTGTTCCATCGTGTGTCTGATGGCATTACTAACATTGTTCCTCCTGCTCTTCTATACAAAGATCCTGGGATGTGATGATTTCTGAAGTACTTAATTAATTCAGTAATGTGCTCCTTAATGTTCTTGATTTGCAGGTCTTGTGAAAGCAAATTTAACAGGTGTGCAGAGCAACCATATGTTATAATGGCTTTATCTTGTCCGAATTCACTTCTCATTTTTGCCATATTAGCAGCATTACCTGTTACACAGCTTCTTACTGTGCATCCAAATTTGTCTTCACACTTTTTTGTAGCACATTCAGCTAATTTCAACAGATATTCAGCTGTGTGTCTTGATTCTGTGTCTATAGAGTCAACAAGATAAATACGGTTGTCCGCTGTTAAAGTTATACATACTATAGGCTCATTATGGACATTACTCCATCCATCCATGGCCATGCAAACTGTTTTCCCACTAAGTTCTTCTGAATAATTCTTAATCACTGAATCGTAGGCTTGATCCAAAAGAGACCCTCCAATTTGATGTCTATTAGGTGGAACATATCCTGGTCTTAGCATTTTAATCATCTTGATACTCTCCGTGCTCCACTGTTCGGAAGGGTCAATTTGTTGCATATATATAATTAGCAACTTGCTGATCCAAAGTGACTTTTTCAGACTTAGTAGTTTTTATCACAAAACCAGTTATGCTTCTTTGATCAGAAATAATACTTATGTTGTTTAAAAAGAACATACTAAGTGATAAAAATAGAATATCTGAATATGTATAGCCTGGTGCCTACAGCCTGTTCACTCGAGCTTTGCAAAAATTTACAGTCCCTTGCTCCTTATTGACTGATATATAATGCCGGGAGAAGAGAATACTACAGTTCTTCTGAATTTCAATAGTATTTATTATCTTAGTTAACAATATATTTCATGTAAATATATACATTAATAATGAGACCTTATGATATGATCAAAGTTTCGCAAAACTGGAGAGAACAGACTATAGTACAGTACATAATTATTTAAATCCAAATAATGTTATTAGCCTGCTACATTGCATATACTTTTCAATCATGTAGAATAAAAAGAGAAAACAGTTATTAGTAAAAAAATCATTTTGATTTAAATCAGGATTTTTTTACTCTGATTTAAATCGATTTAAATCATGTGATTTAAATCATTTGATTTAAATCATAACAACCCTGCATTGTTTATGAGCTTTGTTATTAAATAAAAACAAACAATCATTTACAGCCAGTTTTAAAAATTCTTTAAATTGTGGTCCATTGAATCCATCAATTATATCAGTATTTGAGAACAGTTCATCTGTACATATGTCAATAGTTTCGGCAAGAGGGATGTTGGTAAATAGAGACTGTATATCAAAGCTAGCCATAACACAGTTGTTGAATGAGATGCTAGTTAGGTCCTTAACAAAACTAAATGAGTCTTTAACAGAGTATTGATTAATGGTGATTGGTGACAGTATGGGAACGAGGAATTTAGACAGATTATAGTTGAAGGTGCCAAGGACAGACAATATAGGGCGTAAGGGACATCCTTGTGTACCTTTGGTGGACCATACAGGATACCTGGTTTAGATCCGCTAACAAAGAGTTTTAAAAAGGAGGAGTCGTTAATATATATATATATATATATATATATATATATATATATATATATATATATATATATATATATATATATATATATATATATATATATATATATATATATATATATATATATATATATGGTGTTCATAATTGATTACCCTAAAAACAGTATGCTCTCATGCTTTAATCAGGTTGAAATGGCAGCTGAGAGAAGGGGTATCACGTTTGGGGATGGATTACATGCCCTCACGTGTAGTGACCTCAAACAATGTACCCACAGAGGGCGAGCTCACTTTACCTGGAGACCTGACAATGATATCCTCACAAATATGACGGTTGAGGATGACCTGATCACGAGATCTGAGGTTGACAAGTTCCACAACAATTTAAATAATGAGTTACTGAATGCACAAAGGCAGAACATACCACACAGAAAACTCAGAGGAGTCAACAATGACCCTAAATGGATAAACAAGTATTTAAAGAATATTATTGCACAAAGGAAGGCTATAGGTAAAAGAATAAATCGTGATGAAGTTTACCTCCGAGATTAGTATAAGGAATTGGCCACGAGGGTTAAGACCGAGATAAGAAAAGCAAAGAGGAATAATGAATTGAAGGTAGCAAGGGAGGCGAAGTCAAACCCCAAGGATTCTTTCAAATGTATCAAACTAAGACACGAGAAAATATTGGACCAATACAGTCAGATACCGGCGAGCTGACTGATAACGACGGAGAAATGAGCAATAATCTGAATAAATATTTTTCAACAGCTTTCACCACCGAAAATTTAAACATGATACCCGAGGCACCTACTATATACAGAGATAGTGAAGAAATAGATTAAGCGAGATAGTAGTGACTGGTAACGACGTTAGTAAGACAAGTAAAGCCCAATAAGTGGCCAGGTCCCGATGAGATATTTGCCAGAGTATTAAACGAATGTAAGAAAGAGCAAAATTGTTTAACACGTCCTTAAAAACGGATGAAGTACCAGATTCCTAGCGGATAGTGAATGTAATACCGATTTTCAAGAAGGGAGATAGATCACTATCCTCCAATCAGCTTAACATCAATTGCAGGCAAATTACTGGAAGCAATATTTTCAAACTTTATTTGAAATCACCCGGAGAAGCACAAGTTGTTCAATGATTCCCAACATGGCTTCACAAGCGGGCTTCATGTTTAACTAATCTAGTAACATTCTTTTCAGCCGTTTTCGAATCAGTGGACGAGGGGCACGACTATGATGTGGTATATCTTGACTTTAGCAAAGCCTTCGACAGAGTCCCCCACGAAAGACTCTTAAGAAAAGTGGAGGTTTGTGGCATTGGAGGAGATATTCTAAAATGGATTAATGTGTGGTTACAGGACAGAAAACAGCAAGTGAGCATTAACGGCACTAAATCCGATTGGAGTAGCGCCACAAGTGGAGTACCCCAAGGCTCAGTACTTGGTCCATTATTATTTGTTATATACATAAACGACATAGATATCGGCGCAGACAGCAACATAAGTAAATTTGTTGATGCCACTAAAAGAGGGTGTGTAATTAAATTTGACGAGGACTCCGCAAAACTAAAGGAAGATCTAAAAAAATTTTTCTAATGGTCTAAAAAATGGCAGATGAAATTCAATGTGGACAAATGTAAAGTACTTAGTCTAGGTGATGTCAACAGAGAAACCAGATATCAGATGAACAACGATGTTATAGAGAAATCTGAATGTGAGAAATATTTAGGAGTAATGATAAGTAGGAATCTTAAGCCAAGTAAACAATGTGTATTTGCTCGAAACAAGTCGAATAAAGTATTTGGGTTCATACAAAAGAGTGTTAGTTACAAAACTAGAGAGGTCATCCTGAAACTATATCTTGCGCTTGTGAGACCTGACTTGTATTATGCAGTTCAATTCTGGTCAACGTTTTACAGAGACAGGTTAAAGTATCTTAATTTGCACTCCCTCGAGAGACGTAGAGTGAAGGGCGATCTGATAGAGGTGTATAAATGGAAGTCAGGGCTAAATAAAGGGGACATTACAAAAGTACTCAAACTATCCAACCAGGAGCGAACTCGTAACAATGGTTATAAATTAGACAAATTTAGATTTTGGGGCGAAATAATTAAACAGTGGTTTGGAAATAGAGTAGTGGATGAATGGAACAAGTTACCAAATATCATTATTGACTCGAATACGATGGATAGCTTCAAACATAGGTTAGATGGATATATGAGCAATAGGAGTTGGGTGTAAATGGGACTGCCCAGTATGGGCTAATAGGCTCGCTGCAGTTTCCTCCATTCTTATGTTCTTATATTTTTATGTTATCATTTATGGACAGTGACACCCAATATATATATATACTCTCTCTCTCTCTCTCTCTCTCTCTCTCTCTCTCTCTCTATATATATATATATATATATATATATATATATATATATATATATATATATATATATATATATATATATATATATATTTCATGTAGATCCACAATGAAAAGGTGGATGTCATGGGTTGCGTTAGGCTTACCCACGCAACCAACTCCAAAGTTTGTTTTACCAGAGATAAGACGCCCGGCGAGGCATAACTGGGACATGTATTTTTCAATTAGTGTATGTTAGCCAGCCTTTAGGGGGGTGGGCAGTGAAACAGTGTTGTACTGTTCATCGCTTCACACCCAAAAACCTCATTTTGAGTAGTATCCCCTGAGCCATGGGTTAGTTAAGACGTCGTCTCCACCTCTCCCTCCTGAAGGGGGCGGGACACCACACCACACAGAGTCCTCCACCGCCACTCCGTCCTGTGAACCGTCGTCGACACGAGACTAAGCGTGTTAACCTAGGTTGTTATCCCCGTGGAAATATCACGTGTGGATGCCTGGTTGGACAAGAGCAATCCAGGCTGGCCTATCAAACCTACAGTAAATGGTTAATCAATTCACGCTTACAGAGTTCTCCTGCACGACACCCGTCTACAGTGACCGTGATCGACACGAGACTAAGTGTGTTAACCTAGGTTTGTTATCCCCGTGGAAAAAACGCGTGTGGAAGCCTGGTTGCGACAAAAGCAATCCAGGCTGGCCTACTGAACCTGAGTGGCTAATCAAGTCACGCTTTCCAGTTCTCCTTGCCGCGACAACCGTCTACAGTGACTGTCAGTGACGCGAGACTATGTGTGGTAACCCAAGGGTACCTTTTTGTTGTTATTTCCCGTGGAAAGAAGTTCTTGTGCAGAAGCCTGGTTGCAACAAGAGCAATCCAGGCTGACAGTGAATGTATCACTTGAAGAATTAAAGCTCCGTTAAGTCATACCCATAGTAAAATAATCACATATGTCCCCAAGTTGAAAATTCCCTCTTTTAGAAGATTAATTTTATTACAGCGTGAATGTGAGTGAATCATATATCCATGCAAACTGTAAATCATTGTATGGAAGCTTGACAAATAAATGTAAGTGCAATTATCTGCCCGTATCTGTGATCCTATCTTATTATTACTGAAGGTAATGACTGATTGGTTATGACAAAGTCTGACCAATAACTTAGATGGATGTTGGAAATTAATGGAACTCATTAAATCATCATTTATCATGTATAAATCATGGAATGTCGAGTGGTGGAGTGAACTTCTGCGTAGATACGCCATAATCTCCTGTAAGTAACCAGTGTGAAGGTATCGAACTCTACTGTAAGAAATATAAGAAACACAATATAATATTACCTTATATAACATCCACACCTAGACTTTACAATAAAATCATGACTAAAAAAAAAAAAAAAAAAATATATATATATATATATATATATATATATATATATATATATATATATATATATATATATATATATATATATATATATATATATATATATATATATATGTATATATATATATGATATTGTAATATTGGGGCATAGTAACAATAAATGTATAATGTAGCTTTCAGGAATCGTTAACTGACAGTAAACATTCTGGGAATATGTAACATTTTCAGAGTAGACTTTATTGGAATTTGGTAGCAAACCAAATGGGAGTAGACGGATTAGGTATTCACCTTTTATACAAGTAATGATGATATGTTTCGTGCATCCTTTGAAAAACCTTGGCTAAAGTTTCGGCTTCATGACTTTTTAATGGCCGGCTTCGGCCCTATGTTTCATGAACAAAAACAAAATTACAACTACACCCCAGTAGCTGATGTCTAGTTTGAAAGTCCTTTTCTTAGCCACAGAAAAAGGGTTTGAATACAAACAAAACCTCACCATCTTCAACCTTTAAAGATTTTATTCTGGCAACCACAAGACGATTTCATTCAGCTTAGAGAAAGTATCCAGCACTGAAAGGGATAAATGTGCTGAGATCTCTGTAATCTCACTGAGTGCCATCACATTTGGATATCCGTAACTGAGTCTTATTTTAAAAACTAAAAAAATATGCCCGTGAACAGAGGGGAAGATAACTAAGATTACCGCTATGTCTCATATCAAAAGCCGTGTTCATGTCACCCGATGTGGCATATTTGAACCTTGAAAAATGAGAAGTAATGAATCTACCCATCTTTATGGAAGTATTAATCACACAGACAACCCCAGACCAAACACAACCTATCAACAACTGACTCGGAGGGAACAACCGACTGTTCAGACATACACTTTACTTGGGCGGTGCCATTGATTTTTTTTTTATGTTCCTCAAGGACCACTTTAATAACTACCTAGTACTCCACAGCTTTTCGTAATAATGAAATTGGTTTGAACACTATTTTTTTTATTTTTTATGCTTACTCTTGCATAAGGTTGTCCGGCGTAGCCGACGGCGATTCTGCTGACTCTACTTCATTATAAAATCGATGATGATGATGAGTGGTGAACTAAGGATGTTGTCGTCGGTGCCGTAGACTTTATTGCACATTGGGCAGGACAGCTCCTGATTGGGCGGGAGGTCTCTGGTAGTGCGATTGTGTCTCTTTTCCCTACTTGCACATCTGGCTCTATTACGCTCGTTCTCGAGATGTTTGACGCCTTGGGTAAAGGTGGAGCGCCATAGACTACGGTCGGATGCAATGGTTACAAGATCCTTTAGAGGACTGTTACATTTTTTGAGCGTCATTCCTAGCTGGTCTTTGTACCTTTTGTATTATCCTCCAGGGTTGTGGTTTCCCTCGGGCAGTTGCCCATATGGGATCTAGAGGAGAAGTCGGTGCTGTAGCATGTGGATGTCATGTCCCGTCCATTTCATTTGTCGCTTCACCAGAAATGTCTCTATGCTGGTGGAGTTGGCGTGCAGGAGGATGTCAGTTTAAGGGACTTTGTTCTGCCAGGTCAGACCGAGAATGCGCTGCAAACAACGGATATGGAAGGCCTCGAAAGGTCTAATGTGCCTTTGGTACATAATCCACGCCTCAGAACCAAAATAAGATGGTGGAAATACAGACAGCTTGGTAAACAGAAAGTTTGGTTGTAACTTTGAGACTGTTATTGTCGAATACTCTGGCGTGCAGACGAAACAAAGGAGGCGGCTGCATGATGGATCCAAGCCTGGATCTCCTTTGCTACCTATGCTATACAGTACTATAGTTTTTGGATTCGTTTAATACTTTCTGTCTTTTCGTACAGTAAATAAAGATTATAAAGTGTATGTTGAAACTTGAATGTAAACTAATGTTTAATTTCATTTGTTCATTTAATTATTTGTGTACACCTTGACCATCATCTGATCTTGGCATGCTATACCTTTTTGGAAAGCTCTGTGTCTAAGCTACAAGACAACATATGAAAATTTCAGCTCTCTAGGTCTATTTTTATGGGTATTAGAGCCAAAAAAAAGAAGAAGCTATATTCAAGATTTCTTAAGAGCATTATAGGAGTTCCAATCTTGAGAGTGAGGTGGTGAGGAGGCATTCCAGCCGGCTCCAAAGAATTAAGGAATTCTGTAGGGTACTGGACAGCTTGGTCCTGGTCGATTACTGTATCAACAGATTTGAATGAGGTCTCACTGCCTGGAAGCTGTCTGAGTAGAGTCATGTTGATTTGAGCCACTGTTTCATTCTTTGGTGCCAGAATTACGCGTTCACGCAGCCACTTGTGATCCTTGTAGTGGTGGATAATGTTTGGGTAGACCATGTTAGTGAGCTCAGTTGAGGACCTTACAACATTTCCACATCCTTTTCAACCTCTGTGTGGTTTAACGGGTCGGGTCGGGTTGGGTATGTCGGATCGGGTTGGTTGGGTTTTTTTTGAGATCCCCACATGACACTTGCTATTCATGCCAAGTTTGGTCCGGGCGGCTCATTCGCTAGGCCACGGTAGGACGCCATCCTCTGGGAGGCTCCACATTGTCTCACTGTTCAGTCCCCAAAACTTCTTCTTCCATCAATAGTTCATTAACGGTGTATGTAATTTCCATTACAACGGTGCAGCAAAGTATACTTTTTTAGCATTAAACTGTTATTATTTTATTGTCTAATCATCACTACATATAACACCACCCATCATCACTACATATAACATCATCCATCATCACTACATATAACATCATCCATCATCACTACATATAACACCATCCACCATCACTACATACAACAACATCCATCATCACTACATATAACACCATCCATCATCACTACATATAACACCACCCGTCATCACTACATATAACAACATCCATCATCACTACATATAACATCATCCATCATCACTACATATAACACCATCCATCATTACTACAGATCGGTAAAGTGGTTTCTGAGAATCTCGTGCGGAAACCTTACAACATTTCCACATCTTTTTCAACCTCTGTGTGGTTTAACTGGTCGGGTCGGGTTGGGTGTGTCGGATCGGGTTGGTTGGAGGTTTTTTTGAGATCCCCACATGACACTTGCTATCCATGCCAAGTTTGGTCCGGGCGGCTCATTCTCTAGGCCACGGTAGGACGCCACCCTCCGGGAGGCTTCACATTGTCTCAATGTTCAGTCCTCAAAGCTTCTTCTTCCATCATTAGTTCATTAACGGTGTACGTAAGATCCACTACAACGGTACAGCAAAGTAAATTTTTTTTGCATTAAACTATTAATATTTTATTGTCTTTCATCATTACGTATAACATCACCCATCGTCACTACATATAACATCATCCATCATCACTACATATAACATCATCCATCATCACTACATATAACATCATCCATCATCACTACATATAACATCATCCATCATCACTACATATAACATCATCCATCATCACCACATATAACATCATCCATCACCATCCACTCACATATCATCACTACATATAACACCATCCATCATCACTACATATAACATCATCCCATCATCACTACATATATAACACCATCCATCATCACTACATATAACACCATCCATCATCACTATAGATCGGTAAAGTATGTTCCGAGATCTCGTGCGGACACACAAACACTCATCTTCTTTGTTTTATATATATATATATATATATATATATATATATATATATATATATATATATATATATATATATATATACTGTATATATATATATGCTGATAACCACAAGGAAAGAAGAAAACACGAAGTTCCCAAGCGCTTTCGTGTAATTCACATCTTCAGGGGTGAGTATAGACTGTACTCACCCCTGAAGATGTGAATTACACGAAAGCGCTTGGGAACTTCGTGTTTTATATATATATATATTATATATATATATATATTATATATATATTATATATATATATATATATATATATATATATATATACATATATATATATATATATATATATATATATATGTACATATATATATATACATATATATATATATATATATATATATATATATATATATATATATATATATATATATATATATATATATATATATATATATATATATATACGGGGAATAGCCCACCCGGGAACAGGGCATCGACCCAAAACGGGGCGCCCCGTATGGGGTGAAAAAATATGAGTTAATATGAATTAAAATTAGGAAAGATAAAGATTATTAATCTACACCACGAAGATGTCGGAAAACCAGTTTTTTGAAGTGAGACAGATTGTATGAGCGAAAACTTAGAAAAAGTCAGAGCATTCCACAGTTTGGCTGTGTTAGGAAAGAAGGATGTACTAAAACAGGTTATTCTAGTGTGACCGACATCCACAGATAAGCTGTAGTTACAGCGGGTAAGACGAGTGTTACGAGGCCCACGGCCTTGCCGGCGGTACACAGGATGCTACCAAATCCACCGAACATTGCCCGCTTTAAAAGAGAAAGAGTGAAGCAACATTGCGGCGAAGAGAAAGGGGAGTGAGTATATCAACTAAATGGGGAGAGTTAATAATGCGAAATGTCTTTGATTCCACCCTATCTAACAGTTGGACAGAAGAAGAGCCACCCCAGATATGAGAGCAGTACTCCAAGTTAAGATGAATGAATCCTTGATATACTTGAAGCAACTGCTCAGGAGTGAAGTAGCTACGGCATCTGTACAGCATTCCCAGCTTTCTGGAGGCAGCTTTAGCAATGTTGTGGATGTGTGGCTCCGATGACAGATTAGAGGAAATGGTGAGGCCTAGCATATTTATTTTAGAATTTGGCAGAATGATTGCATTTTGGTGAGCGTCCTAGTTTTTTAGTCAAACACACACATTTCACTTACCAATTAAAAATATTTATTGCCTGACTATTTTTAGTGGTGTATGGCCAAGGATTTGTAAAAATTCTTTACCATTTTGACAAATCTAAACACGATCCAGCAAAAGAATCACTATACACACAATCATATTATTTTCGCCGTTTTGTTGATGTTGGTGTCAAAGGCCACAAACAATGTATAGGAGACAGCGCATTTTCTCGCACATGTGGGCGTCTGATGACAATTATTTGAACGTCGTACTGAGACGTAAAACAAAAAACAAAAATAAAAATAAAAAAAGATTTATATTAAAGATAATAAAATAGGGAAAAGTGACCTCCCAGGTTACATGTTGAGAGGCACGAGAGTTTGGGAAGTGTGCCGGTGACCCGCCCGTTCTCACTCACGCCTCAACGCTTTGATTTTTTTTGTGTGTTTTTAGTACATATTGATTATCCACGGCTGCCATTACGGAAGGCGGGGCTGGAGGAAGGCTTGACACTGACCACGGTGCTGACAGTGGATGACTAAGGGGCTCGGGGAAGGTTTAACACTGACGACTGAGCTGACACTGTATGACTGGGGTAATAGGGTGTGTCATAGGAGGGAAGATCAGCTAAAACTAATGGCCCATCACTTTTTTGGTAGATTTTAGTGTATATAAACAGAAAATAATTTCAGTTTCAATATTTTGCAACCTTTTGCTAGGTAAATTTTAGCGTGAAATTTATCGAAAATCTAAGGTACAGCTGCATTAGTGCATTACAATTAAATAGTGAACATTGCTTTCTGACTTCATTCTTTAACTCCCCAACTAACAATATTTTTTTCTGTTTCAGATTCTGATGCATTTATAAGTTGATAATATTTGCGATGGCTGCTTGTGTCAGGACGAGGAACCAAAAATCCAGCCATGTCAGTCACTATCTTGGGTCTGGGAGAGAGCTCCTGAAGTCGGAGTTGCCTACATTGAGAGATGCTTTGAGATACGGTGTTTTAATCAGGCAAATCAGTGAAAAGAACCAAAGAACTTACACAAACAAAGACATTGCCAGTGATATGACCAAAGCTGTCTTGGCACAGTACACTCTGGCTAACGCTCAGTTCAAGCCTCCAGTCATAACAAGTCAGAAGAAGATTAGTGAGAGACTGCAGCCAGTTGGGAAAAGGCAAGAGATATCTCTCTTGGGAGAGGAAAACTTGCAGTTATGACAGCTTTGCCAAGCAACTGGACCAGTTATTTGACATAATTACTTGCAAGTGCCCAATTGTTCTCTGTCCTGAGTTTGGATGCGATCGTGACTGTAAATCCGAGGCCCATCTCCTGTATTTGCAAGCGTGAACTGAAGATTCCTGTGATCGAACTGGCATTTGTCAAAGCACAGAGAGAGAAGACTGGCATATATAGGGGCTCTCATGATTTCTAGCCAAGATATTCCGGAGTCCAAGAGACAGGAGGCTGCCACAGAGAGACAGAAGAGGAGAAGAGTTGCCGAGGAAAAGAGACTTGAGAAGGCCCAGGGTGAGGTAAAAAAGGCCGATGATTGGAGTCAAGCTGATTCAGAGTTTAATGACTTCCCCATGGCTGATCCGAGTGCTGACCAGGAGAATGGTGACTTTGTCCCTAACCCAGAAAATAATGATCCCAAACCTTCCAGGCATAAGATTCGAAATAGGAAAGATATCCCGAGCATAGCTCTGGCCAGCATGCGACACCACACTGGTCTCAGAGAAACTGCAGAGATAGCAACAGCTGCCTGGATTGACGGTGGTTTGATAACACCTGATGATGTTCACCTGGTGATAGATCATAACAAAGTAAGGAGAGCTCAGGAGAAACTTGTCAGTAACCCAGAAGAGGAGTCAATTGTTTGTTCTTTGATGGGAGAAGGGATGACACTAAAGTGTTCATGAAAGTTGGAGATTCTGACAAGTTGTTCCCTGCCATGGTGAAGGAGGAACACTACTCCTGCTGCAGTGAACCAGGAGGGAAGTATTTGTGGCATTTCACTCCAGAGAAAGATGACATCAGGAAACCAGCTGAGATAGTGGCAGATAACATTGTGAACTGGCTCAGAGAGAGGAACGTAGACCAGACCCTGCAGGCCATTGGAGGGGACAGCACCAACACGAACACAGGGTGGCAAGGGGGGGTCATACAGTGGATAGAGCGGAAGATTGGGAGGAAGCTGGTCTGGATTGTTTGTGACCTCCACACCAACGAGTTGCCACTCAGACATCTGATCCAGGAGCTGGATGGCAAGACTCTTTCAAACAACAGATGGTCTGGTCCTCTTGGCAAGATGCTGGATTCTGCCACTGAGTTAGAAATAAATCCGAGCTTTGAAAAAATCACAGTTGGCCCTCCACTCGTTGAGCTTGCACATACTGTCATTGACGACCTGAGTACTGACCAGTACTATGGTTACATGATTTGCAGTGCCATGAAAACTGGGGTCATGCCTGATAGACTTGCTTACCTGCAGATAGGTCCAGTCTCACATTCTAGGTGGCTCACAACGGCTCTCAGGTTCTGCAGAATTTGGGTCGCTCATCATAAACTGAAAGGGAACCAGCTTCACAACCTGAGACTTATTGTCCAATTCATCGTGAGTGTCTACTTGCCAAATTGGTTCAACACCAAGGTCAAGTCATCGTTCTCCGAAGGTCCGAGGCATGTTCTCTTCCAGCTTGAGCTCCTGAGGAGTCAGCCAAGGAAGGTTGTTCAGATTGTGGAGCAGACTGTGAGGAGATCTTCCTGGTATGCTCATCCCGAGGCAGTTCTGCAGACACTGCTCTGCAGTAAGGATGAGGAGGAGAGAAGAGTGGCAGTCAAAAAGATCTTGGATATGAGACTTATGAGAGGATCTGGGCATGACGAATCAGTTGGTGACGATTCCTTCAGGGTCAGGAAGACTCCTGAAGTCAATCTAGGTGCCAAGACCCTCACTGATCTCATAGATCTGGATAACATCCTGTAGCCTCACCAATGTTCAAGTCAGAGCTTTCCTGGACAACCCCATGCATGGCGCTGCCTGGCCCTCGCACACCCAGAATATAGAGCGTTGTGTACAGCAAGTGAGCGAGGCCAGCAGTCACGTGTACAGCCAGGAGAGGAGGGAAGGCTACATCCGAGCTCAGGTGGTCAGCAGGGAGGTGATGAGTAGAAACAGAAGCATGAAAGACATGTTCTCTATGGTGTGCAGCAAGCAACACCGGGTCGTAGTAGTAAAACCGGTTTTTGTATTTGATGATTTTGTTTTCTAAAGGAATATTAAATTTAATAAATGTGTCAAGATCATTCGTTTCACTATTCTGGATCATTTTCATCCTAATAAATTAACCTGATACATTTACTTTACTTTAAATAAGCTATTTAGTGGTGTTGGTAAAAGGGTGGGAATACTGAATTTTCATAAGATTTCAAGTTAAAATTTACCTAGCAAAAAATGAAAACTTTTCAAATCTGAAGATATCACATGATTCTGCACATAGAACTACATCATTAATACCATGGGCCGATTTTTCAAACTCAAAAAAAAAAAATCGCCTCCGTATGACACACCCTACTGGGGTAAGGCTTCACGCTATATGATGAAGGAACTGGGGGGAAGCTTGGCACTAGCTGATCACGGGGCTGGGGGGAGTTTTTACAAGAGCTGACCACGGGGTTAGGAGGAAGCTTGATAAGCGCTGACCACGTGGTAGAGAGGAGGCTGGACCTTGTTAGCCACGGGGCTTCACAATCACAACATAACATAATTTCGGAAAAAATAGATTCTTTTTAACTTCATTTTGTTGTCATGGGAACATCACAACTGTGCATGAAAAGATACATGAACTTGTATTATAATAGTGGACACAGACGTAAGTTTAATACTAAGCATAACAAAGTGAGAGGAAATACACAGGAGAAAAATTGAGATTGGTTTTAAAGGGGAGACGATCGCGTCAATTTTGTTTATTAAATTTCTTTTGGATCACTTGAAGAATCTCCACCCCAGCGCTACCTGTGGTGGAGATTCCTCATGTAATCATTTCTTTAATCCATGTGAGGGCGATAAACAATGCGAGGGTTAGAGGTGTGTGTGGGGGGGGGTCGAGGTACTGAATGTATTAAGGTTCTGTGAGGATTATGATGAGCGTGTGGGTGAGTTGGTCGTGTAGGTGGCGTGGTCATTTGGATGGAGTGGTCATGTGGGTGGGATGGTCATATGGGTGGAATGGTCATGTGGATGGTGTTGTCGAATGGGTGTGGGTACAATGAAATTGTGGGTGAGGTGGTTGTGTGGGTGAAATGGTCGTGTGGATGACGTAGTCGTGAGGGTGAGGTGGTCGTGTGGGTGAGGTGGTCGTGTGAGTGAGGTGGTCGTGTGTGTGAGGTGGTCGTGTGGGTGGGGTAGTCGTGTGGGAGGGGTGGTGTAGGCATGTGAGTGGGATGGTCATATGGGTGGAGTGATCGTATGGGCTGGGTGGGAACCTGTTATTATGGTACACAGAGGCTGGAGCAGACACAATGTAGATGTTATCAAGCGCCGCTGTCTGCCACTCACCATTAGCGAGTATAAGACCACCCATCACTAGCACCTCCGCCCCTCACCCTCACACGGGGTGAAGGTGCGCCGCTCACCTGCACAGCTGAGCATACTTAAGTCCTGCCTGACCAAACAGGTCTGCCATATATAGGACAGGTACATCTAGATAACTTTTTTTTAGGAAATAGATATCTAGACAATTTCTTGACCAGTGACAATGCTGCGTTTTTTCACACCATTCATTTTACTGAGTAGAACTGAGTGATGGCAGTGTTAGGTATCTTAAAACAAAGAAACTGGGTTAATAATAAATATACTATTGTAAAATACTATTACTAATAATAATAATAATAACAATAATACCAACAATATTTATAATATTATCATTAATAACATTCGAGTTGACACAGCTGATTTAGTTGAAGGGGAGAGCTATTTCATAATTTCTGGATCAATTTATATTATTTTGTAAAGTTTTATAGAAAATGTGTGTGTGTGTGTGTGTGTGTGTGTGTGTGTGTGTGTGTGTGTGTGTGTTACAGAGGATTCTAGCTTCTAACTCACAGGAAATGTCCTTGGAAGTTTGTCTGGTGACCGTCCACACTGCCAAGGGTTCCCTCAGATTTTTTTTTTTTTGCTGGTGCTGGACCTTGTCTGCAGGGTGACCTTACTGTATACATGACGAAAATGAAAGACGCTGCCATAGACCTGACGGCTCGTTAGGGAGACTGTGGACAGAGCACATAGTACAACAATCCCTTACCACACAAGGAGGAGGCGTTGCCGACACTGCACTCGACTGCTTTTAATTAACCCAACTGCAAAGCTAAGTACCCTTTTATAGATGGGTTAAGTGGGAGCATTCTGGGTATGAACCAGCGATGCTTAAGACAGTAGCGAGCACTGTACCTACTTGGCCTCCACACCCCATATTATATAGGGTAATCATAATCAACTAGATTTCGAAACTGCGCCATATAATTATTAAAATCATCCCAGCCAAAAAGTTTAATTTAGTTGAAAGTTATCTTTACACACCAGTCGTCTAATATTTACCTGGGAAGCTGTGTGTGTCTGCTCTCCTGTCTCCGTCGGAAGATTTCTGACTATTCATTCTCAAACGCCTTCATCAGTACCGTTACAGAGGGATTTAGTGTGAGTGTGGTGGCTTCAAAGGTTCAGCCTCAGCGTATCTTAGTCTCTGTCTGCAATGATGATGGGATTCCTAGTGCACAGTACATGTGCGACTCAGAGGCCTGCGGAAACAGGATTATAAACAAAATGGCTGATGTCAGTACTTCGTTAATAAGTTACGTGTATGGCCATTAATCTTCATTATATTTTTATTTTGTGTGCCTTAACGTTTGTGTTCCTTAGGTGGGTATAACTCTCCTGTACAGTCTATTATGCTTAGTATATTATTTACTTACACAAGGCTGGCCGAGCTTCAAAGGCGGTCGTGACCTGCCTTTTCATCATGGTGTGTGGGGCTGGACGACGCCCCTCACACCTTCAACTTATCCACCACTAGCTTTTTACCTTCCACTCACATTCCACTTAACCACAACTTGTCCTAACCTTCCACTTACTCACAACTTGTCCTTACCTTCCACTTACCCACCACTTGCCCTTACCTTTCACTTACCTTTAATTACCCACCACTTGCCTTACTTCCCATTTACCTGACACCGCCACCACCACCACAACTCATACCCAACACTTACAGTATAGCGAGCTACCACTTACTCTCATTATGTCTTTTAACCACTTAATATTCGTCACTTGCTTGGTATTTGTCTAAGAAAAAAGTGAGTCACCTCTAACCCATAATTATCGTTTTTATACCACGGTCACCTGCCTACCCCTTACCCACCGTATATCACCACCCAACGAATCACTTTATCGACTCTTCCATCTTCACCATCAATATTTACCACAATTTTCCCCACTGCTTACACTGGCCCACCCACTACTTGGCCACTACTGACTAACTTTATGCACCACTTAGCCATTACACGCACCACTTAACCCTAATTTACCACCACCACTTACGCGTCACATACCCATCACCAAATAACCACTTACCTAACACCCTTCCGTCATCTACCTACCACTTATTCAATACTTATTCAGCACTAACACACCACTAACTTAATTCTTATCCTCCACAACCTCACCACTTACCACTTAGCCACCACACCCATTCACCACTTACCAACCACTTAGAGTACATACCACTAACCCCACATTTACCCTCCATATCCTTGCCAACTTACTACTCAGCCACAACCAACCACCACATACTATTTAAGAGAGACGCCAGCTTAATAAAATTTCTTGACAAAAATTCTTCTTACTATTGAATAAAGTTTTAGTTTTCATTTACCAAAATTAATTTCAGGGATAATTTTTGTTTTGTATTTTTTTTTTTTATTCAATGAAGTAACACATAAACTTGGCTGGGCGATGGTGGCCGCCATGTTTGTTTGCGTTACACAGCACAAGAAGGGAACCAAACAAACTGAGCCAAAAAGAGCAAACTGAACTTAGCCTATTATACTGAATCTAACCACGCACAGCAAACCTTAAAACCATCTTGGCGTCTACCATATTGATGTTTACCATTATGGTGTATACCATCATGGTGTATACCATCATGTTGTATACCACCATGGTATACACCATGATGGTGTATACCACCATGGCATTTACCATCATGGCGTTTACCATCATAGCGTTTACCATCATAGCGTTTACCATCATGGCTTCTACCATCATGGCTTCTACCATCATAGTGTATACCATCATGGCTTCTACCATCATGGCTTCTACCATCATGGCTTCTACCATCATGGTGTATACCATCATGGTGTATACCACCATGGCGTATACCATCATGGTATAAACAATCGTGGTGTGCACCATCATGGCGTCTACCATATTGGTGTATACCATCATGGTATATACAATTGTGGTGTATACCACACAATGTTTACTCACCACTTACCCACCACACAACGCTTACCCGCCACACAACGCTTACCCACCACTTACCCACCACACAATGCTTTCCCACCACTTACCCACCACACAATGCTTACCCACCACTTACCCACCACACAACGCTTACCCACCACTTACCTACGATATTTCCCAACTTTTAACCATTACTCATTAACCATTAACTATTGGTATATTCCTGTAAATTTTTTCTTCTATCCTACCTCTTACTTCCCACTTAACTACCTTTTTCCTAAAACTTACCTACTTCTTACCTAAGACTTACCTACTTCTTTCCTATCAGTTACCTTCTTCTTGCATACCTTTCCTTACCGTTACCTTCCAATTACCTACCTCTTTCCTACCACTTACCTATATCTTACCTACCTCTTTCCTTCCTTTTACCTACCACTTACTTACCTCTTATCTCTTTCCTACCAGTTACTTACCTCTCTCCTAACACTTACCTACTTCTTACCTAAGACTTACCTACTTCTTATGTACCACTTACCTACCTCTTTCCTACCACTAACCTACATCTTACCTAATTCTTTCCTACCACTTACCTACATCTTACCTACCACTTTCCTGCCACTTACCTACGTCTTATCTAACACTTTACAATTTTTACCACTTAATTTTTTCCTTACCCACCACTTACCCATCTCGTACCCGCCACTGACTAATGATGGGAGTTTATTCACTAAAGTGGGAGTGTACTGACTAATGATTGGGGTATACCGACTAATGATGGGAGTGTACTGACTAATGATTGGAGTGTGCTGACTAATGATGGGAGTGTACTGACTAATGATGGGAGTGTGCTGACTAATGGTGGGAGTGTACTGACTAATGATTGGGGTGTACTGACTAATGATGGGATTGTACTGACTAATGATGGGAGTGTGCTGACTAATGGTGGGAGTGTACTGACTAATGATTGAGGTGTACTGAGTAATGATGGGAGTGTACTGACTAATGATGGGAGTGTGCTGACTAATGGTGGGAGTGTACTGACTAATGATTGGGGTGTACTGACTAATGATGGGAGTGTACTGACTAATGATGGGAGTGTACTGACTAATGATTGGGGTGTACTGAGTAATGATGGGAGTGCACTGACTAATGATGGGAGTGTACTGACTAATGAGTGGGGTGTACTGACTAATGATTGGGGTGTACTGACTAATGATGGGAGTGTACTGACTAATGAGTGGGGTGCACTGACTAATGATTGGGGTGTACTGACTATGGGGAGTACTGACTAATGATGGGAGTCTACTGACTAATGATTGGGGTGTGCTGATGGGAGTGTACTGACTAATGAGTGTGCTGACTAATGGTGGGAGTGTACTGACTAATGATTGGGGTGTACTGAGTAATGATGGGAGTGCACTGACTAATGATGGGGAGTGTACTGACTAATGAGTGGGTGTGTAATGATTGGGGTGTACTGACTAATGATGGGAGTGTACTGACTAATGATAAGTGTACTGACTAATGGTGGAGTGTACTGACTAATGATTGTTGTACTGAGTAACGATGGTAGTGTACTGACTAATGATGGGAGTGTACTGACTAATGATGGGAGTGTACTGACTAATGATGACTGACTAATGATGGAGTGTACTGACTAATGATGGGGAGTGTACTGACTAATGGTGGGAGTGTACTGACTAATGATGGAAGTGTACTGACTAATGGTGGGAGTGTACTGACTAATGATTGGGGTTTACTGACTAATGATGGGAGTGTACTGATTAATGATGGGAGTGCACTGACGAGTAATGAGAGTATGCTGACTAATCATGGAAGTGTGCTGAATAATGTTGGGAGTGTATTGACTAATGATGGGAGTGTACTATCTAATGATGGGAGTGTACTGACTAATGATGGGAGTGTACTGTCTAATGATGGGAGTGAACTGACGAGTAATAGGAGTATGCTGACTAATTATGGAAGTGTACTGAATAATGTTGGGAGTGTATTGACTAATGATGGGAGTGTACTGACTAATGATGGGAGTGTATTGACTAATGATGGGAGTGTACTGACTAATGATGGGAGTGTACTGACTAATGGTGGGAGTGTACTGACTAATGATGGAAGTGTACTGACTAATGATGTGGACTAATGAGTGTACTGACTAATGATTGGGGTTTACTGACTAATGATGGGAGTGTACTGATTAATGATGGGAGTGCACTGACGAGTAATGAGAGTATGCTGACTAATCATGGAAGTGTGCTGAATAATGTTGGGAGTGTATTGACTAATGATGGGAGTGTACTGTATAATGATGGGAGTGTACTGACTAATGATGGGAGTGTACTGTCTAATGATGGGAGTGAACTGACGAGTAATGAGAGTATGCTGACTAATCATGGAAGTGTACTGAATAATGTTGGGAGTGTATTGACTAATGATGGGAGTGTACTGACTAATGATGGGAGTGTACTGACTAATGATGGGAGTGTACTGTCTAATGATGGGAGTGTACTGTCTAATGATGGGAGTGTACTGACTAATGATGGGAGTGTACTGACTAATGTTGGGAGTGTATTGACTAATGATGGGAGTGCACTGACGAGTAATAGGAGTATGCTGACTAATTATGGAAGTGTACTGAATAATGTTGGGAGTGTATTGACTAATGATGGGAGTGTACTGACTAATGATGGGAGTGTATTGACTAATGATGGGAGTGTACTGACTAATGATGGGAGTGTACTGACTAATGGTGGGAGTGTACTGACTAATGATGGAAGTGTACTGACTAATGGTGGGAGTGTACTGACTAATGATTGGGGTTTACTGACTAATGATGGGAGTGTACTGATTAATGATGGGAGTGCACTGACGAGTAATGAGAGTATGCTGACTAATCATGGAAGTGTGCTGAATAATGTTGGGAGTGTATTGACTAATGATGGGAGTGTACTGTATAATGATGGGAGTGTACTGACTAATGATGGGAGTGTACTGTCTAATGATGGGAGTGAACTGACGAGTAATGAGAGTATGCTGACTAATCATGGAAGTGTACTGAATAATGTTGGGAGTGTATTGACTAATGATGGGAGTGTACTGACTAATGATGGGAGTGTACTGACTAATGATGGGAGTGTATGACTGTGGGAGTGTACTGTCTGTGATGGGGAGTGTACTGACTAATGATTACTGACTAATGACAGTGTACTGACGAGTAATGAGTGTACTGACTATGATGGGAGTGTACTGACTAATGGGGAGTGTACTGACTAATGATGGGAGTGAACTGACGAGTAATGGGAGTATGCTGACTAGTGATGGGAGTGTACTGAATAATGTTGGGAGTGTATTGACTAATGATGGGAGTGTACTGACTAATGATGGGAGTGTACTGACTAATGATGGGAGTGCACTGACGAGTAATGGGAGTATGCTGACTAGTGATGGGAGTGTACTGAATAATGTTGGGAGTGTATTGACTAATGATGGGAGTGTACTGTCTAATGATGGGAGTGTACTGACTAATGATGGGAGTGCACTGACTAATGATGGGAGTGAACTGACGAGTAATGGGAGTATGCTGACTAATGATGGGAGTGTACTGACTAATGATGGGAGTGTACTGACTAATGATGGGAGTGAACTGACGAGTAATGGGAGTATGCTGACTAGTGATGGGAGTGTACTGAATAATGTTGGGAGTGTATTGACTAATGATGGGAGTGTACTGACTAATGATGGGAGTGCACTGACGAGTAATGGGAGTATGCTGACTAATTATGGAAGTGTACTGAATAATGTTGGGAGTGTACTGAATAATGATGGGAGTGTACTGAATAATGTTGGGAGTGTATTGACTAATGATGGGAGTGTACTGACTAATGATGGGAGTGCACTGACGAGTAATGGGAGTATGCTGACTAATTATGGAAGTGTACTGAATAATGTTGGGAGTATACTGAATAATGATGGGAGTGTATTGACTAATGATGGCAGTGTACTGTCTAATGATGGGAGTGTACTGACTAATGATGGGAGTGTACTGTCTAATGATGGGAGTGAACTGACGAGTAATGGGAGTGTACTGACTAATGATGGGAGTGTACTGACTAATGATGGGAGTGTACTGACGAGTAATGGGAGTATACTGACTAATGATGGAAGTGTACTGAATAATGTTGGGAGTGTATTGACTAATGATGGGAGTGTACTGACTAATGATGGGAGTGTACTGACTAATGATGGGAGTGTTCTGACTAATGATGGGAGTGCACTGACGAGTAATGGGAGTATGGTGACTAATGATGGGAGTGTACTGAATAATGTTGGGAGTGTATTGACTAATGATGGGAGTGTACTGTCTAATGATGGGAGTGTACTGACTAATGATGGGAGTGTACTGACTAATGATGGGAGTGTACTGTCTAATGATGGGAGTGTACTGTCTAATGTTGGGAGTGTATTGACTAATGATGGGAGTGTATTGACTAATGATGGCAGTGTACTGTCTAATGATGGCAGTGTACTGAATAATGTTGGGAGTGTATTGACTAATGATGGGAGTGTACTGTCTAATGATGGGGGTGTACTGACTAATGATGGGAGTGTACTGTCTAATGATGGGAGTGAACTGACGAGTAATGGGAGTATGCTGACTAATTATGGAAGTGTACTGAATAATGTTGGGAGTGTATTGACTAATGATGGGAGTGTACTGACTAATGATGGGAGTGTACTGACTAATGATGGGAGTGTACTGACGAGTAATTGGAGTATGCTGACTAATGATGGGAGTGTACTGAATAATGTTGGGAGTGTATTGACTAATGATGGGAGTGTACTGTCTAATGATGGGAGTGTACTGAATAATGTTGGGAGTGTATTGACTAATGATGGGAGTGTACTGTCTAATGATGGGAGTGTACTGTCTAATGATGGGAGTGAACTGACGAGTAATGGGAGTATGCTGACTAATGATGGGAGTGTACTGACTAATGTTGGGAGTGTATTGACTAATGATGGGAGTGTACTGTCTAATTAAATTGTACTCCTAATGGGGAGTGTACTGACTAGTAATGGGAGTGTACTGACTAATGATGGGAGTGTACTGGGATGGGAGTGTACTGTCAAATGATGGGAGTATACTAACTAATGTTGGGAGTGTACTGACTAATGATGGGAGTGTACTGACTAATGATGGGAGTGCACTGACTAATGACGGGAGTGCACTGACTAATGATGGGAGTGTACTGACGAGTAATGGGAGTATACTAACTAATGTTTGGAGTGTACTGACTAATGATGGGAGTGTAATGACGAGTAATGGGAGTATACTAACTAATGATGGGAGTGTACTGTCAAATGATGGGAGTGTACTGACGAGTAATGGGAGTATACTAACTAATGTTGGGAGTGTACTGACTAATGATGGGAGTGTACTGACTAATGATGGGAGTGCACTGACTAATGACGGGAGTGCACTGACTAATGATGGGAGTGTACTGACGAGTAATGGGAGTATACTAACTAATGTTGGGAGTGTACTGACGAGTAATGGGAGTGTACTGACTAATGATGGGAGTGCACTGACGAGTAATGGGAGTATGCTGACTAATGATGGGATTGTACTGAATAATGTTGGGGGTGTATTGACTAATGATGGGAGTGTACTGACTAACGATGGGAGTGTACTGACTAATGGTGGGAGTGTACTGACTAATGATGGGAGTGCACTGACTAATGACGGGAGTGTACTGACGAGTAATGGGAGTGTACTGACTAATGATGGGAGTGAACTGACGAGTAATGGGAGTATGCTGACTAATGATGGGAGTGTACTGACTAATGATTGGGGTTTACTGACTAATGATGGGAGTGTACTGACTAATGATGGAGGTACTGACGAGTAATGGGAGTATGCTGACTAATGATGGGAGTGTACTGACTAATGATTGGGGTTTACTGACTAATGATGGGAGTGTACTGACTAGTGATGGGAGTGAGATGAGGAACTGGAGTAGGGAGTATGCTGACTAATGATGGGAGTGTACTGACTAATGATTGGGGTTTACTGACTAATGATGGGAGTGTACTGACTAATGATGGGAGTGTACTGACGAGTAATGGGAGTATGCTGACTAATTATGGAAGTGTACTGAATAATGTTGGGACTGAATTGACTAATGATGGGAGTGTACTGACTAATGATGGGAGTGCACTGAATAGTGATGGGAGTGTATTGACTAATGATGGGAGTGTACTGTCTAATGATGGGAGTGTACTGACTAATGATGGGAGTGTACTGACTAATGATGGGAGTGCACTGACGAGTAATGGGAGTATGCTGACTAATTATGGAAGTGTACTGAATAATGATGGGAGTGTATTGACTAATGATGGGAGTGTACTGTCTAATGATGGGAGTGCACTGAATAGTGATGGGAGTGTATTGACTAATGATGGGAGTGTACTGTCTAATGATGGGAGTGTACTGACTAATGATGGGAGTGCACTGACGAGTAATGGGAGTATGCTGACTAATTATGGAAGTGTACTGAATAATGTTGGGAGTGTATTGACTAATGATGGGAGTGTACTGTCTAATGATGGGAGTGTACTGACTAATGATGGGAGTGTACTGTCTAATGTTGGGAGTGTATTGACTAATGATGGGAGTGTACTGTCTAATGATGGGAGTGTACTGTCTAATGATGGGAGTGTACTGTCTAATGTTGGGAGTGTATTGACTAATGATGGGAGTGTACTGTCTAATGATAGGAGTGTACTGACTAATGATGGGAGTGTATTGACTAATGATGGGAGTGTACTGTCTAATGATGGGAGTGTACTGACTAATGATGGGAGTGTACTGACTAATGATGGGAGTGTACTGTCTAATGATGGGAGTGTACTGTCTAATGTTGGGAGTGTATTGACTAATGATGGGAGTGTACTGTCTAATGATGGGAGTGTACTGTCTAATGATGGGAGTGTACTGTCTAATGATGGGAGTGTACTGACTAATGTTGGGAGTGTATTGACTAATGATGGGAGTGTACTGTCTAATGTTGGGAGTGTACTGACTAATGATGGGACTGTACTGTCTAATGATGGGAGTGTACTGACTAATGTTGGGAGTGTATTGACTAATGATGGGAGTGTACTGACTAATGTTGGGAGTGTATTGACTAATGATGGGACTGTACTGTCTAATGATAGGAGTGTACTGACTAATGATGGGAGTGTATTGACTAATGATGGGAGTGTACTGTCTAATGATAGGAGTGTACTGACTAATGATGGGAGTGTATTGACTAATGATGGGAGTTCTACTGTCTAATGATGGGAGTGTACTGACTAATGATGGGAGTGTACTGTCTAATGATGGGAGTGTACTGTCTAATGATGGGAGTGTACTGACTAATGATGGGAGTGTACTGTCTAATGATGGGAGTGTACTGACTAATAATGGGAGTATGCTGACTAATTAGGGGAGTGTGCTGACTAATGATATGGGAGTGTGCTGACTAATGATGCAAGTTTACTCACTAATGATGGGAGTGAACTGACTAATGATGGGAGTTTACCCACTAATGATGGGAGTGTGCTGACTAATGATGGGAGTATGCTGACTAATGATGGGAGTGTGCTGACTAATGATGGGAGTGTACTATCGAGTGATGGGAGTGTGCTGACTAATGATGGGAGTGTACTGACTAATGATATGGGAGTGTTCTGACTAATGCTGGGAGTGTACTATCTAGTGATGGGAGTGTGCTGTGTAACAGTGGAGGGACAGAAAGAAGAGGTTAGAGAAAAGTTATGGTATGTGCAGGAAGATCGAATAGAATAGGATATGATTAGGCGAGAGAGAATGGTTTGGGAGGGAAGTACACCTTCTTTCATTTGCAATTGAACAATTGACCACTTGCCTTTAACAATCAAAAGAATTTATTCAACAATCTTTAAAATCAGTAACAGCCATGAATATTTAATTTTTGAGTATACTTACACAAACATCAACAACACAATGAATTCTGGGATAAATATATGTAATTATGTAATGTCTTTAGTCTTTAGTATGTAGTAGCTACATAAAACATACGTTTGCTTAAAAAGAAACAAAGAAAAAAGGGCCTTATACTAATAGCTAAATACATTGGTGTCATGATACTTCCACGAAGCAATTCACAGTAAAGGCCTCGTACACCTTGGTGGGTTGTTTCTGCCTGGCTGTAAGGTAGGGATGGAGGTAGGTGAGGGTGGGAGGGGTAGTGGGATTGGGGAGAGGAGTGTCATATCAGCATCCCGTTGACTTGCCTTCCTCCTCTGCCTCACGAATAGTAACCTGTTAGGTAAAAAAGAACCCATGAGTGTATAGAAGGTTTTTGTTGTAAATTGTTTCAAGTGGAACAAACGGTAAGGCAGTAGGTTATACTCTATTACTGTAGACCTACTGTATATTAATTGAAGATGTCTCGGCGCTCAATACATTGAACCAAGTAGGTGTTGACATGGTTATAGTTCTGCGACACAACATGTTTCGTGACACTAGGCAGTGCAAATTCCACGCCAATTTGCAAAATGTTCTCCCTCAGTGCATTGAGAGTCACTCCTTCTTGCCTGGCGTGGGCCGCGTTGCACCGTGGAGCTTCACGGTGGAGGTACTGCTTCAGGTATGATTTAAACACAGAGAAACAGTTTTCTATGGGGTTCAAACAAGGAGAGTATGGAGGGAGAAATTTAAAATTCAGCTCGGGATAGACTGCTGCGATACCGTTGTGAATTGGAGCGTTGTCTAGAACAAGTATGGATCTTGCGTCTCCGATTATTGCTGCAAGTGATGCGATGAAATCACTGAATACTTCCTTCGTCACTGAACCATAGTGAATTTCGTGATAGAGTATTCCACAGTGTTCAGCTATCGCAGCAATCACTGTCGTGTTTCTGCCACGCTGTCCACCAACGGCGCGATGCACACGCTCCCCGCATCTTGCCCTGCCGTACGTCCTCTTGGTCCACAGATTGAACCCTGGAAATGAAACATCAGTGTATGTAGTCATACTGTAATGTAATTAAACATTAACACAAGGAAAGTTGTACGATGCATCAAACTGAGATCAATATTAAGTACTCACTCGTTACATACAGTTTAGTTAAGTAATTATGTAGTACATACTACAGATAGTTGATAAGTGGTTACATAATTACATACCTGTCTCATCAATGTATACTAGTTGCTGCTGTAGACCCGTCGCCAGCATCCACGTAGCGTACGCGTGTCTCGCCTCCCTTACTGCGGGAGAATTTCTTTCTGCTGGGGGGTCACGGGACATTTTCAGTGATATCAGCTCCCCCTCCAAACAACGCGAAAGCGTTACCTCACTGAAATGTGGTTTTGTAGGAAATATATCCATGACCTCCTCCTTTATCTCTCTCAAGGTCATCATAGGGTTTGCTTCAAGCAGCATCACTATTAGATCTTGTGTCTGCCTCCTGCGTGAGCCGCTTCAACCCTGTTTTCGCGTTGGTATACTCGCACAATGGAGTATGCCGTGGTGCGCTGAACTCCAAGGGCTGCTGCAACTACGAGGAAATCTTGTTCGGCTCTGTAGGCCTCGATAATGCGCTCGCGATCTGTAGCACTTGTTATTCGGTGCCTCCGTGGCATGCTGGAGGGGCTCGGCGACGAACTGTATACGGGAGAAGCTGCACACTCGTAATGAAAATACTGAGTGTGTAGCACACCATCTCGACTCGGTGATTCGTTACTTGCTTCAAAAGTTCGAATTAGATCAACTAGTCTTTCGATCTACGAAAAACACCAAAACATAAACTTTTTGCATAGTTATGATGTTTTAAAGATTGTTACTTAGTTTTGTAAAATGTTGAAAGTATTAGTGAATTGTCAATGAAGAATGAGACGATTGTTGAAAGCAAGTAAACATTGTCACGTGTTGAACGACTGTTGAAAAGTTTTGGATGATTGTTGAACGGAAAGTAAAGATTGTTATTAATCAAGTGTAAGAATGTTGATTCCATTCGAAGATGTTGAAACCAAAAGTAACATTGTTCAATTGCAATTGAAAAAAGGTGTATGAGGTGGGAAGGAAGGATGGGGTGAGAGGGAAGGATGTGGTGGGAGGAGAGTATGGGAACACTTCTAAAAGGTGGAGGAAGGATGGAGGTGCACTAATTTTTAACTTACCGGATGACTTAGATTTTACCTGAAGTCAACGATGTAAAATTCAGCAATGTCTTAAATTGATTTGTTTCACCCAGTTTATTTCACCAAAAGATTAACCACCGTAATGATAGCCTAGCCTAACCTAACCTAACCTAACCTAACCTAACCTAACCTAACCTAACCTAACCTAACCTCACCTAACCTAACCCAACCCAACCCAACCCAACCCAACCCAACCCAACCCAACCCAACCTAACCTAACCTAACCTAACCTAACCTAACCTAACCTAACCTAACCTAACCTAACCTAACCTAACCACCCTAGATAGCGTTAAGGTTTATTGTCATCAGCTGAAATAATAAAGGCGTTAATCTGCAGGTGATCGGTTGACTTTGTTGTAGGAGAAGTTAGAGATATAAAGTCGATCGTGTTTGGAATTATAAGAGGAGAGTCTATAATGATGCTCTGCGCTGACCATAATAAGCCGTGTTGTTATGTCTTCCGCTGAACTGTTGAACTTAGGAAACTGATTTTATGATTACAGACGAGAGCAACTACATGAGCATTGATAAGAGGTGATGCATTGGAAAGAAGAGGAAGTAGTAAGTGGTGGAGGAGGGGGATAGTGGTGAGGGAGAAGAGGGGAGGGGTAGGATGAGGATAATGCTGAACGAGGGGAGGGAATAGGATGAGGATAATGGTGAAGGAGGGGAGGGAGGGGAGGGGTAGGATGATGATAATGAGGAGGGAAGAGAGGGCTAGGATGAGGATAATGGTGAGGGAAGAGAGGGATAGGATGAGGATAATGGTGAGGGACGGGAGATAGGGAGGGGAGGGAGGGGAAGGGAGGATGGGGATAGTGGTGAGGGAAGAGAAGGATAGGATGAAGATAATGGTGAGGGAGGGGAAGGGTAGGATGAGGATAATGGGGAGGGAAGGAATGGATAGGATCAATGTTATCGCCGCTGGCTTCAACTACAGTGCTGGCGTTGCCTTACCCGAACAAACATTAAATCTATCAGCCTGCAACCACGTGTGCCGCCCCCCCGGCGCGACCTGCACAAACAAGATGCCCTGATTCTACTGAGTGTATGGTTCAGAGGGTGGCGTGGCCGCCTGGCCTCCATGATGCAGATCACACTCTCGAGTGATGCTGTGAGGAACAGCCCTCTGTGGTGAACACCGACTCCCAATACTGGCCGAGTTTTGTGCTGGAACAATTTACACACTATTATTGTCCCTTGGAACACCATACTGGTTCGCATTGACCCACACTTGTAAGTACAGCCAAAGTGATGACAAACTGGACTGGAAGACCCATGTAAATAACACAGTCAAGGCAGCCTCGTACCGTCTCTACATGTTACAACGACTTAGGTCACTTGGGACACCCACGCCAGAGCTGAGGACCATCTACAACGCCTTTATTCTCCCCAAACTAACGTATGCGTCACCAGCCTGGTCGTCTTCTCTCAACTCCACCCAACAATGTCGGCTAGAGAAGGTACAGAAAAAGGTCTGCAGAATCATGCTTGGCGCAGAATACTCCGGCTACATCAACGCTCTCTCCACCCTGGAAAAGCCATCCCTCAGTGACCTCCACCACCAAGCACTGGAAAGGTTTGGCAGCCAACTAATGCACCACCCTCGTCATCGCCACCTCCTGCCACCGGCAGCCCCCCACCCACCTCGCGCAGTCCACCACTACAACAAAATTCAGCCCATAAGAGCCCGCACCAATAGATATAAGAATAGCACCATCCCATCTATTGTTAAAATAATAAATAACTCCTGATTTATGTACTGTACAGCCCTGTAAAGGTATTCAATGCATATTATATCATTATGTCTAAATCAAATGTAAGTCTGTATATTTTTAGCCACCGGCTGCAACTCTATTAATAAACCGTTTATTATTATTTATTATTTATTATTACAGTACCCCTCAGTACTGAAATATTTTGGATTAATTATGCCTACTCGTTTCTGCCTTATCTGGAGCAATAAGACAATGCGGAATGCAGTGTAACTAAGATAAATAGAGTTATGAACTTTGTATCACGTCACTATGCTTAATAATCATTTGTAATTAAGATGAAATCGTGTGAGACTAAATAATATGTATCAGATAGATCACCATGTAATACGAATGAACGCCTTGTACTCTGCAGGTTTTGATCACATCAATAAATATTGAATGCATCAAAAGGCTGGTTTCAATCATTCCCTTCGACTTGCCCATCACCTGAACATCCTTAACTAAGGCGTTTACAATGAGGATAATGGTGACGGAGGAGGTAAGATGAGGATAATGATAAGGGATGGGCAGGATGAGGATAATGGTGAGGGAGGGGAAGGATAGGATTAAGAATAATGGTGAGGAAGGGGAGGGGTATCATGAGAATAATGGTGAGGGAGATTTTTTTAGATTGCCTCCCGAGGGGGCTAGTTTATTGGGCACCTCCATACATCCTGTGCAAGGTGAAGCGTTTACAGCGCCCATCTGGGAAGCAGTCGGAGTTCATGCTTGCCTTTATGACTCATGCATTAAGGGCGTAAAAGCCTGAAGGGTCATGGATTTTGTCAGCAGGTTACATAAAGTGACAGAATGATCAGTGTGTGGGGGGAAAATTCCCGGCACAATTTATCTGTTTATGGAAAAGCGTGGTAGGTCCCTAATAATGTCAAGTAACAGGCCATAAGCATTGACAATATTGAGGGATATACCTTTTAGTGTGAATCCTTCTTGGCGTAGATACGTAGTCCACTAGCATGCCCACATGGTGGTCAATCGATGTGGAGAACTAGAGTGGATGGGCCCCAGGTGCCGGCATGCTGGTGTGGGACGGGGGGCCAGGGGTGGTGTCCTCGGATCCATGAGCAGGTGCAGCTTGCAGTGGGTGGACAGGGGCAGGAGGGCACACCAGGGTAGGCTTGGTAGGTGCCAAGCCAGCAGTGATGCCAGGCGGTGGTGGAGTAGGCCGTGAACAAGAGGGGCACACAAGGGGGCTACCAGCTTGTGTCAAACCAGAAGAAGGGGGTGACTGGGTAGCAGCTGGAGGCAGGGGTAGTCTGTGTAGGTTAGAGATGGCGGTACAGAGTGTATCAAAGAGTCTTTCGATACGGTTGGTAAATTCGTGTAAGAGTGATATGATCTGTGTCGTGTCATCGGAGAGGGGGATTGTGGGGGAGCACCTGTGGGAGCACAAGGCCTGACAGCTTCAGAGTAGAGACAGGGAGGAGGCCCAGTAGTAGTTGAGTTAGTAGATGGCTGGGACTGCTGTGTTGCAGCCAGGTGAGGCCAGGCAGGGGCAGGTGTTGTTGAAGAAGGCGTTGCCAGAGGAGGGGACAGAGGGATGCGGCCCAGTAGCCTGGAGGAGGGGGGGAGGTTGAAGTTGACTCAACCTTCGGGGAGGCTTTTCTCCAGGGACAAACGAACGTTTGGGGCATTGCCGTGAGTTAGCATTGCACCAGCCACCAGAATTACAACAACTGGGGTCAATAACATATCCCACACCACCCCCATTGAGGTGGTGGTCTTTGATTATCTGGGCACAGATGGAGGAGTGATGGTTACGTGAACAGAAGCGACATCTGGGACGATCACGTCAGCAGCAGGCGGTGAAGGTGTGACCAAATGGTGAGGGAGGAGGATAAAAGTCAGTGATGAGGTAAGTAGGATCACTCACTAAAGCCATGTCAGGGAGATGTACTGCACACACTGTAGGGAATGGTGATGTACACACTGTAGGGAGTGGTGATGTACACACTGTAGAGAATGGTGATGTAAACTCTGTAGGGAGTGGTGATGTAAACACTGTAAGGAGTGTGATGTACACACTGTAGGGAGTGGTGAAATACACACACTGTAGGGAAAAGTGATGTACACACTGTAGGGAGTTGTGATGTACAGCCTCTGACACTTCCATCTGCTACAGTCAGCATTGTCAATCCTCATCTCCGAGAGTTGTGAACCACTGGAGTATGAACCCGCGTTCGAAGCATTCGCTCATGACATGGAGTGGGGGACCTAGGGCAATGTGTGAGAGGAGGGTGACTGGTATGGGGGGTGAAGAGGATAGGAGTGGTGGTGGGCTAGAGGAATCGTGTGGCTAGCAAGACTGGACTTTTTATTATTTAGAAGCATATAATGATTTAAACTGTCGCTTAATACCATGATTCACTCATACTGGCTGTGAGCTAATATTTACTCATTCTTTCTTTTTGCAACCACTGTCACCAGAACAGATCCTCACATAAACCATATCCAAACCACACTCATGATAATGCCCAACAGCATTCAAATTTTCTGTAATTCTTGTTACGATATCTGTGTCGCCTTCGCCTGTCCTAATTACAGGGGAAAATGGAAATTACTCCACTGCGCTAGGCATCAGAGGCCATGTAGCACTGCTATGAGAAGGGAGAACACTACCTCTCCCAACTGGGGTGTGGCAGACAAGGGACAAAGTGGAGGACACAGATCCTCCCCGTCCTGGGTCTATAATCATAGCGGGATTTTTATTTGCCTTAATGACCCTTGTGCAGTCGATAGGCATTAACCAGTATGTTAAGTAATTAAGCATAGCAGAGCCTAATTACAGGGAACTACAGATATTTGTTTAATGAATATCCATGACATTAGCTGTATAACCAAGTATAGCAAGGAAATTAAAAGACATGCTTGAGTTATAGAATTGTCAAATTACACAAAGATTATGCTACGAGGTATAATATGTTGTCATATATTTAAGAAGCAATTCACTAAGACCTGACAGTCTACAGTGGTGTATAGGTTAGCCAGTAGCCGGCTATGACTAGATTCAGTTTTTACTTATTTTCCCTCATCCTCTAAGGGCACTGCATTATTTAGATAACTACTGAGAGAATATAAGTTGCCAGATTTGCAAAAGTTTTCAATATTCCTAATTCATTCAAACAGGCTGATGGCAGCCTATGCAAGCAATGGCATGTGTAGCTAGGAAGGAAGGTATGTATTAAATCCCCTTTGGATTGGCTAGCATAATTATTTTTCTTTGTAAACGGCTTTCAAATGATAGCACTATATTTGGTGAGATTTGGTGAGGTAGCTAATAAGCACCGATTCATATGAGAATAACTTCAATGAAACTTGTTTGTATAGTAATTTAGAGGAAGCTTCTGAGACCAATGTCTAAACGATTATACTAATCAGGGAAAGAATCCACTTAGATCTAACAAATCTGTTCTAACTTTTATGGTTAACCACTGCCAGGCGTAGATGCTGCTTTCATTTGCACTCCTGTGATAGCTGTTTTGGTATCACACTAATTGTTTTAATTAAGTTCTGGAACTCTTAAGTGGCAGGGCTTGATGTAAACACTCCTGGCGTTTTCTGTTTTATTGCTGATTTGCAGGTATATACACAAGTACAATCTTTTGAGAATATTTGGTGTTTAACAGCAACCTATTTTTCAGTGAATTTTATAATTCATTAAATTCACCCTCCATAGTATTGACTGCCCATAAAAACGTTCCCAGTGGTCAATTTTGTGCACTACATCCATTATGGGCAATCAGCTCCAGTCGGGTATCAGTAATTCAGTCCTAACTACAGTAAGTGCTTTTAGTTTTCCTTCATGGCCATAATTTGTTCTCTCGGGCAGGTGATAATTCCTCACGTTTCTTCGGGGGAGGGTAAGACCTGGAGAAAAAGAGCAAAGCCTTGAGTGTGTGTGTGTGGAGGGGGCAGGAGAGGGCTTATTTATTGTCTCGCAACATACGGTCAGTAATATATGAATATATAATTAACCACACCAGTAACAAAGGCGCAGATTTACTAATTTCTGATACCACATTATTCTCTTATTACGATTAATAGTTTGCTTAATAAATACTGGGTTATAGCTGGAGTCGTTTTATCTTGCACCTCTCCCATCCTTGTTGCCACCTTCCACTCCTACCCTCTTCACACACCCCGCAACCCCCACTAGCCCGTCACCTTCCTCACACACCGACACCCGGTCTCCCACTTCACGCCACGAGTGAATGCTTCGGACGCGTGTTCATACTCCTGTGATTCACTACCCTCGGAGATGAGGATTGACAACAGGAAACATTTACATTAGGTTAGTGAATCTATCACATTAAGGACATATACTTAATAACAATAATGTACATATTATACATACTTTAAAGTCCATATCTGGGTAAAACATCCTATAAGCTGGAGGAGTGATTGCTTCGGACTCTTGTGGTTCACAACTGTCGGAGATAAGCACTGATAACGCTGACTTTAGCAGGTTGAAGTGTAGGAAGGTGTACATACTGTAGGCAGTGGTGATGTACACACTGTAGGGAGTGGTGATGTACACACTGTGGGGAGTGGTGATGTACACACTGTAGGGAGTGGTGATGTACACACTGTAGGGAGTGGTGATGTACACACTGTAGGGAGTGGTGTTGTACACACTGTAGGGAGTGGTGATGTACACACTGTAGGGAGTGGTGATGTACACACTGCAGGGAGTGGTGATGTACACACTGTAGGGAGTGTTGATGTACACACTGTAGGTAGTGGTGATGTACATACTGTAGGGAGTGGTGATGTACACACTGTAGGGAGTGGTGATGTACACACTGTAGGGAGTGGTGATGTACACACTGTAGGGAATGGTGTTGTACACACTGTAGAGAGTGGTGATGTACACACTGCAAGGAGTGGTAAGGTACATACTGTAGGGAGTGATGATGTACATACTGTAGGGAGTGGTGATGTACACACTGTGGGAGAGGAGTAACAGTCACTCTGTGAGGGAGGGATAACAGTCAAGCTTTTCAGTGGCGCCGCACTCACTTGTGGACTGTGGAAGTCGAACTGACAACAGTTGGGTCAAAAGGCGAATGGTTTACCCATTCGGCGCCAGACCTCATTTAATTTACCATTTTAATTATACCAGGGGCTTTTTGCGGCTACGTTTATTTTGTTATCAGAAAAAGTAGTATTAGTCTACATGACTTGTGACATGAGAACAATGTATTCCCTACAGCAAAAATAAACCTACTAAAGCTAAAGTAGCACATGAACGGCTAAGATAAAACAATAAAGCTAAAGTAACATTACTTTACCAATAATAGCATCACATTTACTATGACGGTATCGGTACAGCTAAGACGACACGCAAACAGCCAAAGAAACAGTAAAATACATTACTACATCAACATTACGGTGGCAGTGAGATGGGCCAGGTGTGGCTCATTCGTCTAGACCTTAATTAAGATAGTGTCAGGCTGCCTATGATGATGTGTGGCCGGTGTTGTGTCACGTCTGAACCAGTTGTGTGCCTCCACTAACACCAGTTTTGTGTCCTCTCGAAACAAGCATTGTGTCATTCACACCAGTAATATCCTACCTCACACCAATGATGTCCTACCTCACACCAATGATGTCCTACCACACACCAATAATGTCCTACCTCACATCAATGATGTCCTACCTCACACCAGTGTTGTCCTATCTCACACCAGTGACGTCCTACCTCAGACCAATGACGTCCTACCTCAAACCAATGATGTCCTACCTCACACCAGTTTTTTCCTATCTCACACCAATAATGTCCTACCTTACACCAGTGTTGTCCTATCTCCCACCAGTGACGTCCTACCTCAAACCAATGATGTCCTACCTCAAACCAATGATGTCCTACCTCACACCAGTGTTGTCCTACCTCACACCAGTGTTGTATCCTTCTTTACACCAGTGTTGTATCCTATTCTTCCTTAACCAATGTTGTATCCTTCCTTACACCAGTACGGCATCCTTCTCTACACCAGTGTTGTATCCTTTCTTACACCAGTACTGCATCCGTCCTCACGCTAATGTTGTAGCGTTCTCTACACTAGTTTTGTAAACTAATAGACAAGTTAACTCTAATAAGTTACCAAGTCCCGATAGGATATTTGCCAGAGTATTAAAAGAATGTAAGGAAGAGCTTAGTATGCCCTTAGCAAATTTATTTAATGTTATTAAAAACGGGTGTAGTACCAGAATCCTCACACTCCTGCACCATGCTATCTGTTGACTTCCTCACACCTCACATCCTTGCACCACACTATCTATTGACTTCTTCACACCTAGCACTCCTTCGCCATGCTATCTGTTGGCCTGCTCTCCTCATACCTGACACCTTTCACTCTTGCACTACGCAATCTGTTGACTTCCTCACACCTCACGCTCCTGCACCACGTTATCTGTTGACTTTCTCACATCTCACACCTCACACATAAAACCTCACACTCCTGCACCTCAATATCGGTTGACTTTTTCACACATCACACTCTAGTACCACGCTATCTGTTGACCTGCTCTCCTCACACCTCACACTCCTGCACCACGCTATCTGCTGACTTCCTCACACCTCACACTCCTGCACCACGCTGTCTGTTGATTTCCTCACATCTCACACCTCACACTCCTGCACCACGCTGTCTGTTGACTTCCTCACACATCACACTCTTTAACCACTCTATCTGTTGACTTCCTCACATCTCACACCTCACACTCCTTCACCACGCTATCTGTTGGCTCCCTGACACATCACACCTCACACTCCTGCACCACACTATCTGTTTACTAACTCACACCTCACACTCCTGTAGCATGCCATTTTTTTTACCTGTTCTCCCCACTCTTCACACTCCTGCACCACACTATCTGTTGATCTGCTCTCCTCACACCTCATACCTCACACTCCTGCATCATGCTATCTGTTGATCTACTCTCCTCACACCTCATACCTCACACTCCTGCACCACGCTATCTGTTGATCTGCTCTCCTCACACCTCATACCTCACACTCCTGTACCACACTATCTGTTGACGTGCTGTCTTTACACCTTACACCTTACACTCAGCACCGGGTTATCTGCTAACCTGTTCCTATCCTCACCACGATTGTTTGCCCATACTTTACTTAGCTGCTAAACCCCGTTTCATTACCTTAATCCTTACCCTTCCTTACTACCCCTCTCTTGAGACAGCCTTCACCGGATTGTTTACATGTAGTAGAGTGCTGGTAGCGGGAGGGAGGGTACGTGCCACACCCTCGCCTGAGTCTCGGGGATGACGCTGGGCTGCAACACTCAGTGTTGTAGACACAAAATTATCTTATAATTAGTAGAGCTTAACAACCAAATTAAACAATTCCTTGATGGAAATAGCAGTTACCCTCTCCATTAACTCCAGTCAACGAAACCTAATATCGAGGACGGGGTCACCTAGTTATACTTACAGAAATAACATTATAATTCACGAACTCTTATACATTAAATTGTACCATAATTAGTGCCCATTTTAAAATCTGATAAGCAGCACGTGGTCGACAAGAGATAATTGTACATATAAAATACGTTTTGGTGCTCCTAATGAAAAGCGCTTTCTCAACCGGTGATATTTATGAAGACTACACAACCAAATAATAAAGAACCCAGGGAAGCCAGTGATGAAAGTGGTCTCTTGTGCACGCCCGGGTTGCTAGTAGATAACCTCTCGCTAATGATAATAAAGTATATTGGTTCTGTGTAGACGTAGTCAGAGATAAATTGATGGATTGATCGACTGTATTTGTATCCGCCACATATCAGTATTCTTCCTGATCTGTTTTACTTCAAGTTAGCTGTGTGGGTCTAAGACAGCACACAATACCGGCCAGGCTCGATATGTATACACCAACGAGTATGTTAGTTCCGGGGGCCACCAAGAGCCTCCCTCACTACTCGCCGCAGCTGTATCTTGATTACCTCGTAAAAATAGAAATATCTACTAATAAACTCAGGCAGCCGGAAGTATCACATCCATCACTAATCCAACTCAGTTTTACTTGTTATTGATTTGCAAATTTTACGACAGTGTGTGTCAAAAAATGAGCACTTCCCGTAGGTGACGTTGACAACCTTCCTTATGAGAGTAAATTGCTTTTGAATATCCTTTCTGATGAAGGAATTAAGTTAATGAATATTCAAATTAAATTTATTTAAAGACAACTTTGTCTTCATTAATAATTAATAATTAAACTATCTATGTGCGTGGTTGATGGACTTGAGGAGTTGGTTGTGATGCAACACCTGAATACTAAGACTTTACTCCACCTCATCCCTACCCTCCCAACAAAACTGCATGAAAACCTCTCCTCCCAATTATACCTCACTCTTCTCTTCACTCCTAATTACACATTACCTCATCCTCCGCACTCCATGTCTTGTCATTTCTTCCGCCTTACAGTACGTCACACTCTCATTTCCACCCTTCCACCTCCCATAACTCCTCACCCTACCCTCCTCTCCCCACAACACCTTACCCTACCCTCCTCTCCCCACAAAACCTTACCCTACCCTCCTCTCCCCACAACACCTCACCCCTACCCTCCTCTCCCCCACTTAACACCTTACCCACCCTCCTCTCCCCACAACACCTTACCCTACCCTCCCTCCTCCCCCACAACACCTTACCCCTACCCTCCTCTCCTCTCCCTCTCCTCACAACACCTTACCCTACCATTCTCTCCCCACACTCCCACCCCTCCTCCCCACAACACCTTACTACCCTCCTCTCCCCACAACACCTTACCCAACCCTCCCTCCCCCACAACACCCTTACCCTACCCTCCTCTCCCCACAACACCTCACCCCACCCTTCTCTCCTCCATAACCTTACCACTCTACCCTCCTCTCCCCACTCCTACCCTCCTCTCCCCCAACACTCCCCTTAACCCCTACCCTCCTCTCCCCTTAACACCTGCCTCCTCTCCCACCCAACACCTCTCTCCCTCCTCTCCCCACAACACCTTACCCTACCCTCCTCTCCCCACAACACCTCCCTACCCTCCTCTCCCCCACACACCTTACCGTACCCTCCTCTCCCCAACACTTACCCTACCCTCCTCTCCCATAACACCTTACCCTACCCTCCTCTCCCACAACACCTTACCCTACCTCCTCTCCCCATAACACCTACCCCTACCCTCCTCTCCCCACAACACCTTACCCCCTACCTCCTCTCCCCACAACACCTTACCCTACCCTCCTCTCCCCACAACACCTTACCCTACCCTCCTCTCCCCACAACACCTTACCCTACCCTCCTCTCCCCAAAACACCTTACCCTACCCTCCTCTCCCCACAACACCTCACTTTGACTTCCTTTCTCCACAACACCCTATCCTGCATCCTCTCTCCACAACACCCCACCCCACCCCACCCTGACCTCCCCTCCCTCAAACACCCCACCCTGACCTCCCTTCCCCACAGATCCTCATCAAGGAGTCTCAGATGACCAGAACAAGATTATAACAATGTAACTAGAGGTAGGCGAGGTTACTGAACCACTGTGGGTTGAATGGCTGTGTAGTGAGTGTATGTCGGTACACTCGCACTCCAGTACACCTCTCGCTCCCCTGCACACCGAGGCACTCACATATTCTCATCCAATACACCGCTTATCATCCTCTACAGTGCTACATCTTCACACTTAAACCCACGACACTTTTCATCCTCCCTCTCCCACTCACTCATACACACGTGCATTTTCTCTCTCTCTCTCTCTCTCTCTCTCTCTCTCTCTCTCTCTCTCTCTCTCTCTCTCTCGGGTCAGGGATATCTCCCTTTTATTAATGTTCTTTTATTCGTTCCGGGAGAGAAAGTCATTATAATACATCCAATTTGAAAATTAAATCCGTGAACAATTTATAAACTTTTATAATAAATTAATTATTTTTTATATAAAATTAAAACATCTCACCTAATGAGACACTAAACCTCCTAATTTGATCGCACTTGCCTTATGAAACATACACTATGTACTGTATGTCCTACTTTACACAGCTGTATTCAGAGCTCGTGTAGGTACTGTACAGTACATTGTGCGGATGCGGGTGTGACATTTTAACTTTTGCGAAGGGCATTTTGTAACATTTTGCCATATTTTATTTCACATATCCTTTATACTCAATAATTGTTTCATGAAAACAACTAGATATTGCAACGACCAATGATTGTGATGCGACCTCCATTTTGATTACAATTTATTAGGGTAAAGTATTTTCTTAAAACATATATTCAGTAGTTACTGTGTTTTAAATGCTAAAAATGGTGAACTGCGCGATATATCCAGTATGCTGAGCGTCTCAACAGATCAGTACCAATTCACTACACATCAACGACACGATTGGTTCGACCTTGAGCTCAACGCTAGTGACACACGGTGCATTCTGGGCGACGAACGCCCAAGGAAGGTGTTGCCGAGCTAAACAAGTCGCTAGAATTTAACCGTTGAAAATTGTTAAGTTTATTTAATGGAATTTGGTTAACAGAAAGCCCTCGAGACATACCATAGTACATAAAAGTACATATCAGGCAACAAAATCGATCAATTGGCAACAGCGCAATTTATCGGCCATGTGCCCATTTCAGTAATATTATTTTAAATACACCATCGATTTAAAAAATTTAGTGTTTCGCGTTTACAACCTGATACAAATTAGGCGAGCTACAATTTTTGTTTTCAACGTGTCAGATACAGAAAAAATACTGTATAATTCATTTCAAATCCGCTTATGAATATACTTTACTTTTGTTCAAAGTGAATCATGATAGACCATCGTCATATGGATCTCAAAATTTAATTCGACACTAAATACATCATAGATATATTTGGTTAACCGGTAAGAGTCAGTGGGTGGGGTTGGCAGTGATCGAAGTTGGATTCATGAGCGAATTTTTCTGGAATGTATTGCAGAAAATTCTTATAGAAACTACTTTCAGGAAAAAATGCCATATTTCAGTGGTTTCATTTATCATGTAAAGTTCTTGTAGAACAGATTAAATATTGGTGGCTTTATGTGTCCAAGTGATTCTGTGATACATCAGTGCAAATTTAATCGAATTTGTGTTAATAGTTAATAGTAAGGAATAATTTTTTGGAGGGCAAAATTTTAAGATAAATATTTATTGACTGCAAAATATTTATCGATGCTGAAAACTAGTCCCAGCAGCCTTGAGAGCCACGGGTGATGTTATCCAGGTGAGTGTGATAAAATACTAATATACAGTATTATACAAATATTTATATCATCTAAATATATAAAAAAATATCCCAAACACTATAAATCCATCACTAATATCTATCTATATATATATATATATATATATATATATATATATATATATATATATATATATATATATATATATATATATATATATATATATATATATGTATATATATATATATACATAGATAGATAGATAGATAGATAACCACAAGAAAGAAGAAAACACAAGTTCCCAAGCTCGTGTTCACATCTTTGAAGATGTGAATTACCACAACGCTGAAACTTTCACTGTGATTCTACAGTGATTTACTTGCATATATATATATATATATATATATATATATATATATATATATATATATATATATATATATATATATGTATATGTATATATATATATTATAATCATTCCTCAAGTATGGGGAAATGTTGTAAAGTCCTCAACTGAGCTCACTAACATGGTCTACGCAAACATTATCCACCACTACAAGGATCACAAGTGGCTGCGTGAACGCGTAATTCTGGCACCAAAGAATGAAACAGTGGCTCAAATCAACATGACTCTACTCAGACAGCTTCCAGGCATTTGTCCTTCTGAATCAACAGGGAAAGTTCCATTCCCAATCTGGAGTAAAAGGTTTGCAAACCGTCCAGCATCCTGATCTCCTAGTAGATGTACTCTCGTGTTTTTGGATAGGGTGAGTGTCTGAACACTTCTCCAAAGGTATGATGCCTTGAGGCACTCATTCAGCTCATCAGCTGGAGTGCTTCGAGGAATGACAGGTAGGGTCTGGCGAAAGTCTCCAGCAATGACCATTGTAATGCCACCCATGAGATGACCATTTTCTTGTATGTCTTGCAAGGTCCTGTCCAATGCTTCAAACGCTAACTTGTGAGACATAGTGTATTCATCCCAGACTATGAGGCTCCATTTTTCGAAGAGTTTTGCCTTTGCCGATCCTTTTTTGATGTTGCACACAGGATTCTCATTGTAAGCGAGGTTGAGAGGCAGTTTAAAAGTTGAGTGTGCAGTACGTCCTCCTTCTAGTAGTGTTGCAGCAATGCCTGAGGATGCCACAGCAAGAGCAATTTTCCCCTGATGACGTACTTTGGCCAACAGAAGGTTGATCAGGAATGTTTTTCCTGTCCCGCCAGGTACATCGAGAAAGATCATACCTCCCTGCTCCGCTTCTCTCGCTTGCAAGATCTGTTCATAAGCATTTGCTTGATCAGGCACCAGGTGAGACTCATTTTCTTCAAGAAAATTCACCAGAACTTCAACTGAGTAGTCTGTCTCTCTGAGCAACTCCCTGTTTGCAACTACTGTTCAGTCCCCAAAACTTCTTCTTCCATCAATAGTTCATGAAAGGTGTGTGCAAGTTCCACTACAACGGTACAGCAAAGTATATTTTTTTAGCATTAAACTGTTATTATTTTATTGTCTAATCATCACTACATATAACAACATCCATCATCACTACATATAACATCATCATCAATCATCACTCCATATAACACCCTCCATCATTACTACATATAACGCCATCCACCATCACTACAAATCTTTGTTATATATATATATATATATATATATATATATATATATATATATATATATATATATATATATATATATATATATATATATATATATATATATATATATATATATATGTGTGTGTGTGTGTGTGTGTGTGTGTTTGTTCAAATAAATCATAAGTACATTTACAAACTGCATAAGATATGTCCAAAAGAACGCCCACACTATAAGAATTAATACCAACCACAGCAAAACCCCTAACGCACACACACACAATAACACACTAACACACACACTTGACTGTCTGACACAGTTGTAACCAGACGTCCCCCTCTTTGCGCTCCTACAAGAGCTCAACATGTGACCATTTTCCCCCCTCCCTAACCCCTCCCCCCTCCAAGAAATCAGTGTAAGGATTGTTGATTAATTCATCACTGCTACAAAAGTGTCAGTGAAGTGGCAGTGAAAATTCTGCCTCTCATTGTGGGCAGCGGTTAGTGTTTACCACACCAGAGGGAAGATACATTACCCTCCCGTGAAAATCAATCAGTGTGACTGCCTACAACCATGTGTTCCCTCAACAATACCAGCAGTGCGACGGCCTACAAGTGTTCTTCCACATTACCAGCAGTGAATTGAATCGAATTGAATTGAATTGAAACACTCTATTTAGCCAGAAAAACACATATACAGAGTGGATAATAATAACAATATTAACATGGCTGAGCCAGTTGAGAACCTGAGCTCTCCTGTAGGCACATGATACTGTATATACTATACTTTTATCTCAAGGAAGTGTTGTGTAATATTTTGTATCATCTGGAATAGTACAATAGCATGGTGGTAATAAGAACATCTCATAATGTTACAACGGTTATCACTTCAATATTTATTTATTTTATTTATTTATTATTTTTTTATTTATCTTTTTATTTATATTATATGTATATACATAAATTACAGTGGAATTGAAAAACATAAATATAATGGGGAAGCAGTACAACCTGGGTTGTACACTATTAAGGTTGGGCAAAAGGACAGAGCTGTCAGGATTATGTCTAGTTGGCAAATATATTTATTGCAATGGTAATTTCTTATCTACTTACATGATAATTTCCGATAAAAAGGTTTTGATGGTACAATAAAAGCAGGTATTGTAAATATTGTAGGTATTACAAGAAATATTAATACTTAGACAACAGATATTTTTTACGAGATGATTTAAAGGAAGGGAGCGTAGTCTTTGCTCGGATAGGTGGGTGTAAGTTGTTCCACACCTTCACACCATGAAATTTCATGGAGGTCTGGGACTGAGAGAAGCTCTGGGTGCCGTAAGTTGTATCTGATTATTCCGGAACTGGAAATAATTATTGTCAAGCAAGTGATTGATAGATTTGTAAACAAAGAGGGCACAACAGTCGGAGTTAATATCTTCGAATTTTAACATTTTCAATTTAAAAAATTTTTCGTTTGTGTGATCTGTTTTCTCAAGTAGGTCATTGTCCGTACATCTCCCTTTTTTAGTGTAGTAATCAGGGAATGTGTTTTTGAAGAGTCAGAGGCCCCCCCCCCATAGTGTGTGACAGTGTATCAGGTGTTGGTAAACAAGATCATGATAGATTTCTTTCATTGCTGTGAGAGTGAGTGACTGTCGAGTGTGATACATGATACCGCACTGTTTATTGACTTTACTGTGAATGGCTTGTATGTGGTTTCTCCAGTAAAGTTTCTCATCAGCAATAACTCCGAGGAATTTAGTATTTTGTTCGCGTTTGAGGACTGTATTACCAAGGTACAAGGGGTCCAAGTCTGGGGGTAAGTTTTTCCTTTTGTGAAAGATCGTGTAGTGGGTTTTCTCAAGGTTTTAGTATTCATAGTTCTCATCAAGGAATGGTGGTCTGAGTTGCTGGCATAGAGATTACTATCGTCTGCAAATAAGTTGTATTTTCTGAGCGTGTTCCCTCCCCAATACCAGCAGTGTGACGGCCTATAACCGTGTGTTCCTCCCCAATACCAGCAGTGTGACGGCCTACAACCATGTGTTCCTCCACAATAAAAGCAGTGTGACGGCCTACAATCAGGTGTTTACTCTACAACATTAAATTAGCAGTATTTCATATATTACCTGAATGTTAACTCCATTTCTCCTATTTTTTTTTACTGAAATCTTTTGTTAAACAATCCACTCCCCAATATCATTGTACCTAACTAATACTGTAACTCATTCGTTGGCCATTGTGTTTTTTCATCCGCTGACTGCTGCTTTTCAATAAACCGTTAATAATAATAATTATTATTATTATTATTATTATTATTATTATTATTATTATTATTATTATTATTATTATTATTATTATTATTATTATTATTATTATTATTATTATTATTATTATTATTATTATTATAATTATTATTATCACACACACACACACACACATCACGTAGGACTAACACTGTCGTAACAAACATTCAAGTCAGCTTCAGTATGCACTCTTCATGTGCTTACTCCTGACTCCAAGAGGCTTTCTGGACAAGAAGTGACAGAGGGACGAAATGAGTAAATCAACCAATGAAAGTATAAAGATAGAAAATGGCTCGAAATCTATAGCGTTTCATCTCCCACCAACGAAACTCCAGCTTGTGTTTAAATTAGATTCAGTTCTCGTTGTTATCTTTAATCTTCGCCAGAACACATCGTATTGCTAAGTTTCTGTAGAGTGTATATTCTTCTTTAATGAATGTCTTATTTAGTCTTTTCAGATTGTTGTATTAAAAACTAAGTCGTTGATATCCCTTGATATCCTTCATTACTATGACGGGCTGAAGACCAGGTTATTGAGTGCATACATACATGTATACAGTCCTCTGTCACGCACTCGGCGTTTATCCAAATAAACTTACCTTCATCGGGGTAACTTGATAACAGTAACTCTTCCCACAAGTGGTTGATCGGTGAATGAATGATACAAAGTAATAAGTAACGTGAAGGCCTTTGAGAGTCTACTGAACAGTTCAAGATGCCACGTGCGTTTACAATTCTCTGGGTATATCTTATAAAACTAGCGGCCCACTCGCTTTAGAACTAAAACAATCAGATGAAGAGCTGGATATACAGTTGCGGAACCCACTTCCAGAATGCATATACGCAAAGTGAGTAAATAAGTAGCATTACTGAGCCCATCTCTAGCTCATGAATCAGCACCAGCAGGAAGTACCTCTGAAGGGTGTGAGTACACACACACACACGCACACAGAGGAGAGCGATAGACAGTCATGTAGGAGGAGGCAGCCAACACCCCGCACCGTCAGAAGGCAGGGGAAGAGGGGGAGAAGCCGCACCTGCAGGATGTGCTGGAGTCTCCTCGTTTATTGATCTTTATGGAGTAACACCGATAAATTATTACGCACTTCATCTAAAGAACGCAGGCAAAATATTTTATTTCTCTAGCTATTTATAATTTGTGAGTAAACTCTCGATATATATTGTTGAAAATTAAATATGTTGGGTGAGACGGGGGCGGGGATACAGCAAGAATGTGAAAGAGAGAGATTAAAACGGGATAGAGAAACTACATATCAAGATGGAAAGAAAAGGACAGATACGAAGAGGTAAACATACACACACACACACACATACACACGCGCGCTACTTTGATACTACTGCTTTGCTGTCACTCGGACTCGAGTATGACGATCATCCAACTATGATACAATGATAGGAATTATTAGGGATATCACCTAGGTTAGTGAGTTTTGAGTTGACTAAAGAGACCGATACGGGACCGACAGGGTTGATCACAGAAGTTGCACATCCAGTGCGGGAGAGGCGGCGGCAACGACTTTCCGCCGTTGGCGCTTGTCTGCCTCGGTAAGCATTAGGGCTAACTCGAAAGAATTGACACCTTCTTGTATGGTGTTCCTGCAAGCGCTACGGTGTGTAATAGTCGTCTCCCAGGTGAGGGGAGTCTATTTGACACCTTTTCAGGTTTGTCTTAAGACTATCATTATACCTTTTCAGTTGACCGAAAGTATTACGTTTAGGTGACTATAAAGTAACTGTTTTGGCAGTCTACTGTCGTCCATGTGGGTAACATGGCTAGTCTAGCATAGTTGTTCATGGATAATGGTATCCTCGATGCTCCTACAGTTGGTGACAGCGAGAAGACTGGCATTTATACTCTTGTCTTCCCAGTGAACTCGGAGGATGGAATGTACACTACGTTGGTGAAAGTTTTCATGTGCCTTGAGGTGCCTCCTGCATGTGACCCATGTCTCGCTGCCATATAGCAGGGTGGGGAGGACCACTGCTCGATATACATGCAACTTTGTAGACAATTTCAGGTCCCTACAACTGAAGACATGAGTACGAAGTCTTTCAAAGGCGTGAGATGCACATCTAATCCGATACTGAATCTCTTCATCGATGTCCGCAGTGGTGGACTGGTGGGAGCCTAGATACTGAAAGTGGGTAACATTAGAGAGGGTAGTACAATTAAGCTGGATGGATGGTGGAGGTGTGGCTGAACCAGGGGCAAGCTGAAAGAGAATCTGAGTCTTACATATATTCTCCTCTAGGATGAAGTGTGCATATGCATCTGTGGAGGTGTTCAGAATCTCCATTACTTCGTGTTCAGTGTGAGCGACAAGGGTGAGGTCGTCTGCATGCTGAGGTTCAGTAATGGAAGCTGCCGACACCTTTGTTACTGCCTGGAGTCGTCTTATGTTGAAAAGACCCTTCATCTGGTACTCGATGTCCACCCTGCTGTCTAAATTGGCACTGGCACGAGTAAGGAAGGCAGCTACGAAAATGGAAAACAGAGTTGGTGCCAGTACACATCCTTGTCTTACCCCCGTTTAGATGGCGAAAATCTCAGACTGGGTGCCATTGTGCAGGACACTGCCGTTCATGCCATTGTGGAGTTGCCTGACAATGGCGATGAATCTTGGTGGGCAGCCAAAACGGCTGAGGGTCCCCCAGAGGGCTTCCCAGTTGACCCAGTCGAACGCCTTGGTTAGGTCAATGAAGGCCATGTACAGGTCACAGTGCTGTTCTCTGCACTCTTCCTGTATCTGGCGGGCAACAAAGATAAGGCCAATGGTGCCACGTAATGGTGTAAAGACACATTGAGATTCTGGGAGGAATTTTTTCCGCCTCAGGAAGAAGTCTGTTTGGGAGGACTCGGGCAGTAATCTTGCCAGCTACAGACAGCAGCGAGATCTCTCGGTAGTTGCCACAGTCTGACCGGTCTCCCTTGTTCATATAAATTTTGTTGATGGAGGCGTCTTTAAGAGTTTGGGGGATTTCCTCCTTTTCCTATATATTCTCCAGGAGTGAGTGGAGACGGCTGGTAAGCAGATACCCTCCTGCTTTATATACCTCGGCTAGGATTCCATCAGGCCCTGATGCTTCTTTATTTTTCATCTGGTTGATGGCAGTAGCTACCTTATCCAGGGATTGAGGATAGCTGAGGTGGGTCAGCTGTGGATGCTGAGGGACCTGCTGGGTAGTCAGGACATCCACATCGGTGTTTCGATTGATCAGAGGATAGTACTGCTCTTTGCAGCACTGAAGGAACTCTTCTTTATCTTTAATTAGGAAGTTACCATCGGATGAGCTGAGGGGATCTGCGCCATGAGTGATTGGCCCATAAAAAAGTTTTAATAGAATTTTAAAATTCATGCATCTTGTGTTGATCTGCTAGAGTTTGTATTTCACACGCTTTATTTTTAAACCAGTCGCCCTTTAGATTGCAAAGTTCGCACTGGGAGCTGCTTTCTTCTTGTGGAAGGTATCAGCTTTGGTCCGAGACTGAGGGTTGTTCTGCCAGTCAGTTAAAGCAGCACCCGCACACACATTACTACTACTTTACTCTCTCTCGGAATCGAGTATGACGATCATCCAGTTATGATACAATGATATGAGTTATTAGGGATGTCACCTAGTTTGGTGAGTTTTGAGGTGGCTAAAGAGACTGATACGAGACCCACAGCGTCATTCACATTCGTTGCACATGTGGAGGGCTCCATCTACTGCGGGAGGGGCTGGCTGCCTCGGTTTGCAGTCGGGCTGACTCGAAAGTATTGACACCTTTTCCTGTGGTGCTCCTTCAAGTGATACGATGTGGAGTAATCGACTACCAGGTGAAGGGGTCGATATGGCACTTTTTCAGGTTTGTCTTAAGACTATCCTTATTCCTTTTCAATTGCCCTCCGGCGTTATGTTTACTATTCACTAGGTGACTGTAAAGTAGCTGCCTTGGCAGTCTACTGTCGTCCATGCAGGTAACATGGCCAGTCCAACGTAGATGTTCATGGATAATGGTAGCCTCGATGCTCCTACAGTTGGTGTCAGCAAGAATACTGCCATTTCTTTTCTTGTCTTCCCAGCAAACTCGGAGGATGAAACGTAGAATACGTTGGTGAAAGTTTTCAGGTGCCCTGAGGTGCCTCCTGTATGTGACCCATGTGTCACTGCCATAAAGCAAGGTGGGGAGGATCATTGCTCGATATACGTGCAGCTTTGTAGATAATTTCAGCTCCCTACAGTTGAAGAGACGATTTCGGAGTCTGCCAAAGACTTGAGATGCACATCTGATCCGATGCTGAATCTCTTTATCGATGTCTTTGGTGGCGGACTGATGGGAGCTGAGATACCGAAAGTGGCCAACATTAGAGAGGGTAGTACCGTTAAGCTAGACTGATGGTGGGGGTGTGTCTGAACCAGGGGCAGGTTGAAAGAGGATCTGATTCTTAAGTACATTCACCTCAAGGACGAAGTGTGCAAACGCGTCTGCGTAGGTGTTCAGGATCTCCTGTAGGTCATGTTCAGTGTGAGCAACAAGGGTGAGGTTGTTTGCATACTTAAGTTCAGTACACAAGAACTCAAGAATGGAGGAAACTGCAGCGGGCCTATTGGCCCATACTGGGCAGTCCCGTTTACACCCAACCCCTATTGCTCATATAAGCATCAACCTATGTTTGAAGCTATTCAGCGTATTCGAGTTAATGATGACATTTGGTAACTTGTTCCATTCATCCACTACTCTGTTTCCAAACCAGTGTTTACCTATTTCACGCCTAAATCTAAATTTGTCTAATTCAAAACCATTGTTACTAGTTCGCTCCTGGTTGGATAGTTTGAGTACCTTTGTAATGTCCACTTTGTTTAACCCTGCCTTCCACTTATACACCTCTATTAGGTCGCCCCTCGCTCTACGTCTCTCGAGGGAGTGCAAATTAAGATGCTTAAACCTGTCTCTATAATCAAGGTTCCTAATGCCCGGGATTAGTCTTGTCATTCTCCTCTGAATTCTTTCCAAGGATTCTATATCCATTCTGTAATACGGTGACCAGAACTGAACTGAGTAATCCAGGTGTGGTCTCACAAGAGCAAGATACAGTTTTAGGATGACCTCGCTAGTCTTGTAACTAACACTCCTTTGTATGAACCCAAGTACTTTATTAGCCTTGTTACGAGCAAAAACACATTGTTTACTTGGCTTAAGGTTCCTACTTATCATTACTCCTAAATCACTCTCGCAGTCGGATTTCTCTATGGCATCGTTGTTCATCTGGTATCTGGTTTCCCTGTTTACATCTCCTATACTGAGTACTTTACATTTGTCCACGTTGAATTTCATCTGCCATTTTTCAGACCATTCGAAAAATTTGTTTAGATCTTCCTGTAGTTTTGCTGAGTCCTCGTCAGATTTAATAACACGTCCTATTCTAGTGTCATCAGCAAATTTACTTATGTTGCTGTCTATGCCGATATCTATGTCGTTTATGTATATAAAAATAATAATGGTCCAAGTACTGAGCCTTGGGGAACTCCACTTGTGACGTTGCTCCAATGGGACTTAGTGCCTTTAATGCTCACTCGCTGTTTCCTGTCCTGTAACCACACCCTAATCCATTTAAGGATGTTACCTTTGATGCCATGAGCTTCTACCTTTCTAATTAGTCTTTCGTGGGGGTCTCTATCGAAGGCTTTGCTAAAGTCGAGATATACCACACCATAATTGTGCCCCTCGTCCACCGATTCGAAAACTGATGAAAAGAATGTTAATAGATTAGTTAGGCAAGAACGTCCTCTTGTGAAGCCATGCTGGGAATCATTGATCAATCTGTGCTTCTCCAGGTGATTTCGAATAAAGTTTGAAATGATTGCTTCCAGTAATTTGCCTACTATTGATGTTAGACTGATTGGGCGGGAGTTAGAGGATAGTGATCTATCCCCCTTCTTGAAAATCGGTATTACATTCGCTATCCTCCAGGATTCTGGTACTACACCTGTTTTTAAGGACATGTTAAACAACTTTGCTAAGGGCATACTAAGCTCTTCCTTACATTCCTTTAATACTCTGGCAAATATCTCATCGGGACCAGGTGACTTATTAGGCTTTAGTTTGTCTATTTGCTTACTTACATCGTTACTAGTCACTACTATCTCGCTTAATTTGTTTTCTTCACTATCTCTGAATAGAGTCGGTGCCTCAGGTATCATGTTTAAATTTTCGGTGGTGAAAACTGTTGAAAAATATTTATTCAAATTATTGCTCTTTTCTCTGTCGTTATCAGTGAGCTCGCCGGTGTCTGACCGTATTGGGCCAATCTTTTCTCGAGTTTTAGTTTGATACATTTGGTAGAATCCTTTGGGGTTTGTCTTCGCCTCCCTTGCTATCCTTACCTCATTATTCCTCTTTGCTTTCCTTATCTCGGTTTTAACCCTACTCGCCAATACCCTATAATAGTCCCGGAGGTGAATTTTGCCACGATTTATCCTTCTACCTATAGCCTTTATTTGGCCAATGATGTTCTTTAAATAATTATTTATCCATTTAGGGTCATTGTTGTCTGATCTGAGTTTTTTGTATGGTATGTTCTGCCTTTGTGCATTAAGTAACTCACTATTTAAATTGTCTTGGAACTCAGCAATCTCAGATCTCGTTATCAGGTCGGTGTCATCTGTCAGGTTCACGGCCAAGAGCGACACCCCCTCTCTCAGCTGCCTCTTTAAACTGTCAAAGTTCGCCCTTCTGAAATCTGGTACTTTAGTGGAATTTTCCTTAAGTCTGCCCTGAAAATCTAACTGGAATCTAATTTCTTTGTGATCTCTGTTTGCAAGTTCGTTCCCTACCTCGACACTGCTAATGAGGTTTTCTCTGTTTGACAGAACTAAATCAAGTATATTATTACCCCGTGTGGGTTCGGTTATATGTTGACTTAGAAAACAGTCCTCGATCGTCTCGAGAAAATCCTCTGATTCTGAGTTACCTGTAAGGTCAGTCCAATCTATTTGGCCAAGGTTAAAGTCGCCTACTATACAGACTTTGTTGTGTATGGAAGCCCTGCGCATTTCATCCCAGATAAGTCGCTCATTGACTCTATCAAGATTGGGAGGTCTATATATTACTCCTGTGATTAATTTTTCCCTATCGTCGATTAATTCTATCCAAATTGTTTCTGTTTTTGCGCTCAGTTTTTATTTCCTTATTTATTTTACACTTCAGATTATCCCTAACATAGAATGCTACTCCGCCTCCTTTCCTGGTCTGCCTATCAGTATGGAACAGTTTGTAACCCGCAATTTGGTATTCGACTGGTAACTCACGTGTGTCTAGGTTGATCCATGTTTCAGTGAATGCTATTATATCGATTTTTTCGGTACATACCAATGCCCTAATATCATCCATTTTGTTTCTCATACTTCTACTGTTCGCGTAGTATACATTTAAGTTAGTCGTGTTCTGAGTCCCCCCCTTACCGCGTTTAGTTTTTAACTCCCTGTCTAATTTAGTTTTGTCATCATTCCTAACACTATTTCCCTGTAATCTCTCACTTTGTTTACCCACTTCCACTGCAGTCTCCTCCACCCCCGTGCTCATATGTTCTCCTAGCAGTTTAAAGACTTCGATATCTTTTGAACTGCCCCCTCTAGAGCCCCAGACAGGGTTGCTACTCCATCCCTAGACAGGTGCACCCCATCCCTAGCATAAAGGTCCCTTCTGCCATAGAAGTTGCCCCAGTTGTTAATGAATGGGACTGATATTGACTTGCAATATCTGTCAAGACGGTCGTTGACACCAACTGCCCTTGACAACCATTCACTGCCAACTCCCCTTCTAGGCAGGACACCTCATATGATAGGGATCCCTCCCTTAGTCCTAATACGATCTATAGCTGCTTTGAACTTATCAAGAAGCTCCTCGCTCCTACACCGGCCAATATCATTGCCTCCTGCACTGAGGCAGATAATGGGTTTTTTCCCATTACCAGACAAGATATTGTCCATCCTGTCAATTATATCCCCCACCCCAGCTCCTGGCAAACACACCCTCATCCTATTTTTGTTTTTATCACAAAAGGCCCTGTCCATGTACCTTACCTGCGAGTCACCAACAATTAAAGTTTTTATACCTTCCTTGTCATCCCTGTCCCTGACTGTACTAACGTCCAATTCGTCTATCAAGGGACTGAACTGGTTGGTACACTTAGCTGTTGTTGTCGTTGTTGTCGTATCCTTGGTGTACTTCTTCACCACCAGCTTCGTCTTCCCACTACTCACCACCTTCCACTCGCTTGAGTTTTCGTCAGACACTGGCTTTACCCGTCCAGCCTCCCCTTTTAACTTCGCCAGCTCTTCCTGTAATTTCAGGTTCTCCAACGTGGCCCTCTCAATTTCTTCCTTGGCCCTCGCCAATTCTTCCATGGACCACTCCAGTTTGGTCAACAAACTCACATACCCAAGACCGCACATAGCACTGGCCATATCTGATAATTATCCCTCGGGAGCTGACCCTGCCATGACCTTTCCCCAGCGCAGCTCAGCCTCTCACAGCAATATTAGGAAACAACAGGTGTTAGTTTGAAATTCCTCGACATATTCTACATCCATACTGAGGTGAGGTGACAAGACACCTTTGTTCTTGCCTGGAGTCGTCTTATGTTGAAAAGACCCCCCTTCACCAGCCGAGAAGATGGAAAAAAGAGTTCGTGCCAGTATACACCCTTGTTTAACCCCTGTTTGGATGGGGAAGAACTCTGACTGAGTGCCGTTGTGCAGGACACTGCCGTTCATGCCACCGTGGAGTTGCCTCACAATGGCGATGACTTTTGGTGGGCAGCCAAAACGGCTGAGGGTCCACAAGAGGGCTTCCCTGTTGACCGAGTCGAAGTCCTTGGTTAGGTCGATGAAAACCATGTACAGGTCACGAAGGTGTTCTCCTCACTTATCCTGTATCTAACGTGCAGCAAAGATCATATGAGTGGTTCCATGTGATGGTCCAAAAACTACATTGAGATTCTGGGAGGAAGTTTTCCTCCTCAGGAAAGGTCTCTTTAGGAGGACTCAGGCGATAATATTGCCAGCTATGGAGAGTAGAGAGATCCCCTTGTTCTTATAAATAGTGACAATGGAGGCGTCTTTAAGAGTTTGGGGGATTTCCTTATTTTACCATATATTCTCCAGGATAGAGAGGAGACGGCTGGTAAGCAGAGGTCCTCCTGTTTTATACACCTCGGCTGGGATTCCATCAGGCCCTGAGGCTTTGTCATTTTTCATCTGTTTGATGGCAGTAGCGACCTCATCCAGGGATGGAGGCTAGCTGAGGTGGTTCAGCTATGGATGCTGAGGGATCTGCTGGGTAGTCAGGACACCCACATAAGTGTTTCGGTTGAGCAATGAATGGTAGTGCCCATTCCAGCAATGAAGGAGGCCTTGGTTGTCTTTAATTATGAGGTTACCCATCAGATGAGCGGAGGGGGGCTGCGCCACGAGTGACTGGCCCATAAAATGTTTTAGTGGAAATGAAAAATTTGTACATCTTTTGCTGATTTGCAAGTTTTTGTACTTTACATGCTTTATTTTTCGGCCATGATTATAACACCTACGACTATGATCATAACAACCACAACTATGATTATAACAGCCACGACCATGATTATAACAACCACAACTATGATTATAACAACCACGACCATGATTATAACAACCAGGACCATGATTATAACAACCACGACCATGATTATAACAACCACGACTATGATTATAAAAACCATGACCATGATGATAACAACCACGACTAGGATTATAACAACCACGACCATGATTATAACAACTACGACTATGATTATAAAAACCATGACCATGATGATAACAACCACGACTATGATTATAAAAACCATGACCATGATGATAACAACCACGACTATGATTATAAAAACCATGACCATGATGATAACAACCACGACTAGGATTATAACAACCATGACAATGATTATAACAACCACGACAATGATTATAACAACCACTACTGTGATCATAACCACGACCATGATTATGACAACGACGACCATGATTATAACAACCACGACCATGATTATAACAACCACGACCATGATTATAATAACCACGACCATGATTATAACAACCATGACCATGATTATAACAACCACGACCATGATTATAACAACCACGACCATGATTATAACAACCACGACCATGATTATAACAACCACGACCATGATTATAACAACCACGACCATGATTATAACAACCACGACCATGATTATAACAACCACGACCATGATTATAACAACCATGACCATGATTATAACAACCACGACCATGATTATAACAACCACGACTATGGATTATAACAACCACGACCATGATTATAACAAAGACGACCATGATTATAACAACCACGACCATGATTATAACAATGACAACCACGACCATGATTATAACAATGACAACCATGATTATAACAACCACGACCATGATTATAACAACCACGACCATGATTATAACAACCACGACCATGATTATAACAACCATGACCATGATTATAACAACCACGACCATGATTATAACAACCACGACTATGGTTATAACAACCACGACCATGATTATAACAATGACGATTATAACAACCACGACCATGATTATAACAACCACAACCATGATTATAACAACCACGACCATGATTATAACAATTATAACAATGACAACCACAACCCGATTATAACAACCACGACCATGATTATAACAACCACGACCATGATTATAACAACCACGACCATGATTATAACAACCACGACTATGGTTATAACAACCACGACCGTGATTATAACAATGACGACCACCACGACCATGATTATAACAACCATGATTATAACAACTACGACCATGATTATAACAACCACGACCATGATTATAACAACCATGACCATGATTATAACAACCACGACCATGATTATAACAACCACGACCATGATTATAACAACCACGACCATGATTATAACAACCACGACCATGATTATAACAATGACGACCATGATTATAACAACCACGACCATCTGGAAAACGATGTTGCTGTACTCTGTGAGCAGGACGGCAGGTACGCTCTAGCCAAGCACGAGCGTTCGAACTTTTACGCCTCGGTAAACTGTACCACCGGACTCGCCACCGGGCACGAAGGGCCCATGATCACTTGTCTAGTATACTATAGGAAGGAATAGAATAAAGGGTAGAATAATTACACTAGTTAAAGAAATATTCGCCATACGGATAGGTTAAAATCATATAAAAATATATACATTATGAATCACCGATGATCATTCCGAGATAAATTATATTATGAAGAAAAGTGACCTTGATTCTGGTTGGATTACTCACCATCTGCTGAAATCATCACCTGTATTAAGTCATCATATTCATCATCTACGTTGGTCAGCTTTAGACCCATCTCACATGACTGACCGATCATCGATGTTCTTTCCGCACTAGGGTGTTAGTTTTCAATGCGTCTTATTATTTACGCTGGTGGGTGTAAGACCAGCTACCCTCACTGACGCAGCTATGGTCAATTTGGTGTTATTCTTCTTCATAAATGCCTTCCAATCTGTCTCAAGTCTACTCGTCCTGTCTATTGCCATCCCAACTGTCTGTTCATCTGTGTGGTGTTTGACTGTGAGCCCATCTGTACTCTTTGTGTCATCAAATCTGTCTGTCTTATCCGTTGTTGGCGTGTGTCTGCCTGTTTGTCTAATGTGAACCAGTCAGTCAGCTGTCTGTATGTCTGTCTGTCATATTTGTTGCCATATTGTCTATTTTTGCATGTATGAATCGGTCTATTTTTGTCAACCTCCTGTCTGTTTTAATGTCTAGTTTTACCCTGTGTAGTCATGTCTGTCTGTCTGTATGTATGTGTCTGTTGTCTTTGTCTTTCATAAGTCTGTCTATCTGTCTGTCTTTCTGTGTCCATGAATCTGTCTTTATTATGTCTTTTGTTTGTCTACTTCTCTCTCTCTCCATTTTTATCCATACCATCTCTATCTTTATTTATATATCTCTATGTCTCTCCATTACACTACTCATCATATTTAGCACTTTTTCTTCCTTAATAAATAGGTGATTTTAATATGGTATTCTGTGAACTTTAAAAAACACATCCCTCCATTCATACCTCCACCTCTCACTATCCCTCTCTCCCATCTCCTTTCCTCTCTCGCCTCTTAAGGATAATAATGTTTCTTCTCCTTCTCTTCTCCCTTTCTATCTTCTCCATGCGTTCCTGTTATTATCTTTTTATCTCTTCTCCTTTTCCTTGTACAGACAGCCACAAGACTAAGTATACACTGTAGCCTCGTAAGGTCCGAAAATGCTCTGGTGACGTTGAAACTGCGCATCCAGACGCATGATGAAACTCAACTCCCCCCCACCTGTTATCTCTTAACTATTTTCTGCTTCACCTTCATTATTTATCTATTTATTCATCTTCCTTCCTTTACTAATCCAAACAACATTAAAAAAAAAGTAGGCTAAGAGAAAAAGTGGGGGGAGGAGGAGGGAGTCGTACGATAACTGCAATCGTCCGGCCGGCTGACAGGGTAAAGCGACATCTTTTGCCAGCGTAAATAAAATGGTTAATTAATGCCTTCCTAAAGAAACCAGCGACATGGGACCACGTTTGTTCCACTCTACGAATTTTTTGCGATTTTTCCACCAAGTTTGATGAAAAACGATTGTGCCGTTTCGGCTGCCCAGAACAGACAGACAGACAGACATACTGACAGACAGACAGACAGACAGACGCCTATTCCTATAGTATATTAGATAGATGACTTCGCTAGCCTTGTAACTAACACTCCTTTGTATGAACCCAAGTAATTCATTAGCCTTGTTTTCTAGAAAATACACATTGTTTACTGAGCTTAAGATTCCTACTTATCATTACTCCTAAATCCTTCTAGCAATCGGATTTCTCAATAAGATCATTGTTCATCTGGTATCTGTTTTGCCTGTTACAATTGTCCTCATTGAATTTCATCTGCCATTTTTTAGACCATTCGATATTTTATTTTAGATCTTCCTGTAGTTTTGTGGAGTCCTCGTCAGATTTAATTACACGCCCTATTTTAGTGCCATCAGCAAATTTACTTATGTTGCTGTCTACGCCGATATCTATGTCGTTTTTGTATAAAATAAATAGTAATGATCCAAGTGCTGAGCATTGGGGAACTCCACTAGTGACGTTGCTTAAATCGGATTTAGTGTCATTGATGCTCACTCTCTGTTTCCTGTCCTGTAACCACGCCCTAATCCATTTTAGAATATCTCCTTTAATGCCATGAGCCTCCACTTTTCTTATTTGTCTTTCGTGGGGAACTCAAAGCCTTGCTAAAGACGAGATATACCACATCATAATTGTGCCCCTCGTCCACTGATTCGAAAACAGATGAAAAGAATGTTAATAGATTAGTTAGACATGAACGCCCACTTGTGAAGCCCTCTTGGGAATCATTGATCAACTTGTGCTTCCAGTAATTTGCCTACAATTAATGTAAGACTGATTGGACGGTAGTTAGAGGATAGTGATTTATTTCCCTTCTTGAAAATAGGTATTACATTTGCTATCCTCCAGGATTTTGGTACTCCACCAGTTTTTAAGGTTCTGTTAAACAACTTTGCTAATGGCATACTAAGCTCTTCCTTACATTCCTTTAATACTCGGTCAAATATATCATCGGGACCAGGTGACTTATTAGGCTTTAGTTTGTCTATTTGCTTACTAACATTGTTACTAGTCACTACCGTCTTGCTTAATATATTTCCTTCATTATCTCCATATATGGTCCAATCCTTTCTCGTGTTTTAGTTTGATACATTTGATAGAATCTTTTGGGGTTTGACTTCGCCTCCCTTGCTACCTTCAGTTCATTATTTCTCTTTGCTTTTCTTACCTCGGTCTTAACCCTACTGGCCAATACCTTATAACAATCCCGGAGGTAAACTTCATCACGATTTATTCTCCTACCTATAGCCTTCGTTTGTCCAATAATATTCTTTAAATAATTATTTATCCATTTAGGGTTATTGTTGTTTGATCTGAGTTTTCTGTATGGTATGTTCTGCCTTTGTGCATTAAGTAACTCATTATTTAAATTGTTGTGGAACTCGTCAACCTAAGATCTCGTGATCAGGTCATCCTCAACCGTCAGCTCTCCAGGTGAGGTGAGCTTGCCCTCTTTGGGTACATTGTGTGATGTCACCTCATGTGAGGTCATGTAATTTACCCCCAAGCGTGATACCCCTTCTCTCAGCTGCATCTTCAAACTGTCAAAGTTTGCCTTTCTGAAATCTGGGACTATCGTGGAATTTTCTTTGTGGCTGCCCTGAAATTCTAATTGGAATCTTATTTCTTTGTGATCGCTGTTCGCAAGTTCGCTCCCTACCTCGACATTACTAATAAGGTTTTCTCTGTGTTACAACTAAATCGAGTATATTATTACCACGGGTGGGTTCGGTTATATGTTGGCTTAGGAAACATTCCTGGATTATTTCAAGAAAATCCTCTGATTCTGAATTACCCGTAAGGTCAATCTAATCTATTTAGGTAAAGTTAAAGTCGCCTACTATACAACATGCTTTGCTATGTATGGAAGCCCTGCGCATTTCATCCCAAATAAGTCCCTCATTTACTATCAAGATTAGGTGGTCTATATATTACTCCTGTGAATAATTTTTCCCTACCATCGATTAATTCTATCCAAATTGTTTCTGTATTCCACTCAGTTTTTATTTCCTTATTTATTTCACACTTCAGATTATCCCTGACATAGATTGCTACTCCGCCTCCTTTCCTATTATTATTATTTTTTATTTTCCTTATTTATTGGGCACCCTCCTACATACTTGTGTAAGGTGAAGCGCAGAAGCGTTTACAGCGCCCAACAGGGAAGCATGCTAAGTTCATGCTTGCCTTTATGTCTCATGAGTTAAAGGCGTAGAAGCCTGAAGAGTCAATGGTTTATGTCTAAGCAAGTTATTGGAAGCTCCAACAACTTTCCCTGACTACGAATTCGCAACTTTTCGATTTACAGCAGGTACCTACTTTGCTGCTTGGTGAACAGGGACCACGGGAGGCTGGGAAGTGTGTCCGAACAACTTTCCACCCGCCCGGGAATCGAACCCGTGATATCTCGCTTGCGAGGCAAGAGCGGTACCGCTCTACCCACCGACGCCCCTCCTTTCCTAATCTGCCTATCGGTATGGAATAATTTGTAACCTGCAATTTGGTATTCGAGAGGTAACTCACGTGAGTCTAGGTATATCCATGTGTCGGTGAATGCTTATTATATCGATTTTTTCGGCACATACCAACGCCCTGATTTCATCCATTTTGTTTTTCATACGTGTACTGTTTGCATAGTAGACATTTAAGTGTTCTGAGTCCTTTCTTTTTCGCGTTTAGGTTTTAACTCCCTACCTAATTTAGTCTCGTCGTCGTTCCTAGCACTATTTCCCTGTAACTTTTCACTTTGTTTTCCCGTTCCCACTGCAGTCTCCTCCACCCCCGTGCTCCTATGTTCCCCTAGCAGTTTAAAGACTTCGACATCTTTTTAACTGCCCTCTCGAGAGAACCAGCCAGGGTTGCCACCCCATCCCTAGACAGATGCACTCCATCCCTAGCATAATGGTCCTTCTGACGTTAAAGTTGTCCCAGTTGTCAATGAATGGGACTGATATTGACTTGCAATAACTGTCAAGACGGCCGTTGACACCAACTACCCTTGACAACGATTCATTGCCAACTCTCCTTCTAGGCAGGACACCATGTATGATAGGGATCCCTCCTTTCATCCTAATACGTTCTATAGCTGTCTTGAGCTTATCAAGAAGCTCCTCACTCCTACACCGGCCAATATCATTGACTCTTGCACTGAGGCAGATAATGGGCTTGTTCCCATTACCAGACAAGATATTGTCCATCCTGTCAACTATATCCCCCACCCCAGCTCTTGGCAAACACACCCTCATCCTATTTTTATTTTTACTACAAAAAGCTCTGTCCAGGTACCGTATCTGGGAATCGCCAACAATTAACGTTTTCGTACATTCCTTGCCACCCCTGTCCCTGACTATGCTAACGTCCAATTCGTCTATAAAAAACTGAGAAAGTTGGTACACTTAGCTGTTGTTGTCGTACCTTAGTGTGTTTTTTCACCACCAGTTTGGTCGTCCCTTACCTCACAACCTTCCATTCGCCTGAGTTTTCGTCAGACACGGGCCTTACTTGTTTCTTCCTTCATCCTCGTTATCACTTCCTTTAATTTCAAGATTACTTCGTTGGCACTCTCTAACTCGGCCCTCAGAAGGGCACAGCCCTGTTCACAAGTAACACTAGCCATTACTAACAATTAATCTCCAGGAGCTAAGTCTGCCATGACCTTTCCTCTAGTGAGGTCAGAACACAAATGTGGTTTATCTCCGCAGCAGGCTTAGCCTTCCAGAAGAAGGTGTAGCCAGACCCCCGTTCTGTGAGTTGGCCCTCATCTGGGAGCCGGGACTCACTGATGGCTGCTATTTCGATGTTATTCCTAGCCAGCCTTTTTTCCACAAGGGCAGTTCTTCTTTCAGGACGCGCATTTGTGCCAGTGTCCAGAGAAGGGTCCTGACATTCCATACAGTGACCATAAGAGGTTGTATGGTGTCTTTTTGTTTGGATCTCTGATTTTGGTTGTGTTTTCGACCGCATAAGGATGCCCTTACTGAGTGCAGTTGACCCCCGCCCCCCACACACATTATTCCACGTATAGAACCCCTTGGCAGTTTACCCATAATTTATATCAACCTCTTACGTTGTCCGAATAAATTATCAACCATTCAGCAGGCACTTACAACACTGGTCAACAGCCAAAATGGTTCACATATGAGATCATGCTCACACAACTAATTTCATATTGCTGAATTCGAATCTGATATTTGTTTTGTTCTATCAGACCAGGTTTTATAAAAAAATCAATAGGTACAAATATTTAATATTCCATCACGTGTCGTGCAAAAGATGAGATTATCTCATGTGACTGTGCTTTCATGACTAATTTCATATTAATGAATATTAATTGGATGTTTCATTCTACCATCAGACCTACTTTCTTAAAGAATAAAAAAAATAGTAAATATAGTAACATTATCGCGTCATGCAAGATACAATTTTAAACCTATCACAGATAAGCTCATAAAAAATTGTACCAAAAAACATAAGTTCAAATCCTTTATAATGACAAAATATGAAGTTCTAAAAGTGCTTCTGAACTTTACTCTTTCTCTTGTACAGCTTGCTCTCTTCTCGTTGCAGTGTCCAGCAATAGTCGCCCATCATGTTAGGACTGAATTGTCCCTGATATCTGCTCTCCATTATGGCGATATCTTGATGAAATCTTTCGCCGTGTTCATCACTAACGTCTCCAAGGTTACCTGGGAAAAATTCAATATGAGAGTGGAAAAAATGCAATTTCAAGGACATCCTTGCTCCCAATGCATGATAATTCTGAAGCATGGTTGTTACGATTTCTTTGTAGTTGTCAGCACGATAGTTTCCAAGAAAATTCTTTGACACATTGACAAATGATTCCCATGCTTTTTTCTCCAGTGGGTTCAATGTTTTGGTGAATTCGCTATCATTAACTAGTATACGAATTTGTGGTCCATTCAAGACACCTGCTTTCAACTTGGCTTCGGAAACCACACCACCTAGTTTCTGAGATAAGTATAGAGTCCCAGCACCGAATTGATCCATAGCTTTGATGAAATTTTTAGCCAAACCGAGCTTTAGATGCAGTGGAGGCAAAAATATCTTTTCTGGATCTACAAGCGGATTGTGAGCACAGTTAAACCTTCCAGGCGCATCTCTTGGTCTTGTCGGCCAATCCTTTCTCACATAGTGCTCTGCATCAGCTCTGCTGTTCCACAAGCACAAAAAGCACATGTGCTTTGTGTAGCCACTCTGAAGGCCCAGTAGTAAACTGATGACTTTGAGATCGCCACATATCTTCCACTGGTGTTTCTCATACTCTATAGCGGCCAACAGAATTTTCATTGTTTCATAGCTCTCAGTCATTTTTGTTGCGTGTGCTATTGGGACAGATGGAAGCCGATTGCCATTGTGTAAAAGAACAGCTTTCAGAGAGTCTTTTCCTGAGTCTATAAACAGCCTCCAATCCTCTGTCTTGTATGTTTCAGACTTGCAGAGTTGTTGCATGAGAGATACTGCGTCCTCGCAATAACAAAGGTTGTTTGCCATCTTGAAAAATGCAGACAGCTGTCTATGCCGGTAACGAGCTGTAGTGATATGCACTCCATCTTTTAGCAGGTTACTCTGCTTTAGTCTGGATCCCAAAACTTCAGCCTTTTCTTTTGACAAGTTTAGGTCCCTGATGAGATCATGAAGCGCTTCTTGAGTAAATAGTTTAGGCCTGGTATTTTCAGAGTCATCCTGGTAGTCGTTTTCCATTGAGGTAGAGGTAGAATCGGAATCACTCAATTCTTGTTCAGTCGGTGGATTTGGGACTGGAAGTTCAGCACTGTGTGGTACTGGTCGGATTGCAGAAGCAATATTGGGGTACTGTACCTTGCCTCGTGTCTTGATTTTTATTCCCTTAATATTTGTGAGACAGAAGTAACAGTCACTACTGTGGTCTTTAGGTTCACGCCATATCATTGGTACAGCAAACGGCATTCCTGAACTTCGTTTACCACACATCCACTCGCTCAGGTGGTTAACACAAGACTTACAGGCTACATGAGGTGCCCATTTCTTGTCTTGGTCACCCAAATGACATTTGAAGTAACTTTTGTAGTTCAGTCGAACAGCTTTTGTGATTGGTTTCTTGAGGCTACCAGGAGTGAAGGCACCACATATGTAGCAAAAACTGTCAGCACCGTTCACACACTTGCGACGTTCCATGTTTTGTTAATTTCAGAGTAATTACAAATCATGCAGGTGTAGATATGCAATATCATGAATCAGCAAACTGAAGCAAACAAAAAAGCACAAATCAGGACAAAATAATTGCATAAGTGGAGCCAATGAGCATATAAATTACTGCATGGTACACTAAATATATAGATATGCTGGTTCTGGAAAACTGAGCCTGATACAGCTATACGAATGTCATAATTGAGTTCAGCACATACAATTACACTAGAATCAGACTGTTTTGATCCAGAACCATGAGAATTTTTTTTTATGTTGACCAGTGCAAGCGACAGAAACGAGACCAACTCGCCCACTCCTCTAGAAACGCTGTGATGTCAATAATAATAATAAATAATAAACCGGTGAGGGGCCGATGACTGACGAAATGAAGACCTCGTGCTTATTGCTCCTTTGTTGTCAAGGCCCTGCATCCTGTCACCCTCCACCGGTTCAAGTTCGCTCCTCTTCTTCCTACACTTAAACATAGGCTCCCTCTTCTTCCTACACTAATAAAAAGGCTCCCTATTCTTCCTACACTGGTACAAAGGCTCCCTCTTCTTCCTACACTAATACAAAGGCTCCCTATTCTTCCTACACTGATACAAAGGCTCCCTCTTCTTCCTACACTGATACAAAGGCTCCCTCTTCTTCCTACACTGATACCCAAAGGCTCCCTCTTCTTCCTACACTGATACAAAGGCTCCCTCTTCTTCCTACACTGATACAAAGGCTCCCTCTTCTTCCTACACTGATACCCAAAGGCTCCCTCTTCTTCCTACACTGGTACAAAGGCTCCCTCTTCTTACACTGGTAAAAGGCTCCTTCTTCTTCTTCTTACACTGATACAAAGGCTCCCTCTTCTTCCTAAACTGATATAAAGGCTCCCTCTTCTTCCTACACTGATACAAAGGCTCCCTTTTCTTCCTACACTGATATAAAGGCTCCCTCTTCTTCCTACACTGATACAAGGGCTCTCTCTTCTTCCTACACTGATACAAATGCTCCCTATTCTTCCTACACTGATACAAAGGCTCCCTCTTCTTCCTACACTGATACAAATGCTCCCTATTCTTCCTACACTGATACAAAGGCTCCCTCTTCTTCCTACACTGATACAAAGGCTCCCTCTTCTTCCTACACTGATACAAAGGCTCCCTCTTCTTCCTACACTGATACAAATGCTCCCTCTTCTTCCTACACTGATATAAAGGCACCCTCTTCTTCCTACACTGATACAAATGCTCCCTATTCTTCCTACACTGATACAAAGGCTTCCTATTTTTCCTACACATATACTAAGGCTCCCTCTTCTTCCTACACTGATACAAACGCTCCCTCTTCTTCCTACACTGATACAAATGCTCCCTATTCTTCCTACACTGATACAAACGCTCCCTCTTCTTCCTACACTGATACAAGGGCTCCCTCTTCTTCCTACACTGATACAAATGCTCCCTATTCTTCCTACACTGATACAAAGGCTCCCTCTTCTTCCTACACTGATACAAGGGCTCCCTCTTCTTCCCACACTGATACAAATGCTCCATATTCTTCCTACACACTGATACAAAGGCTCCTTCTTCTTCCTACACTGATACAAATGCTCCCTATTCTTCCTACACTGATACAAAGGCTCCCTCTTCTTCCTACACTGATACAAAGGCTCCCTCTTCTTCCTACACTGATACAAATGCTCCCTCTTCTTCCTACACTGATACAAAGGCTCCCTCTTCTTCCTACACTGATACAAATGCTCCATATTCTTCCTACACATATACTAAGGCTCCCTCTTCTTCCTACACTGATACAAACGCTCCCTCTTCTTCCTACACTGATACAAAGGCTCCCTCTTCTTCCTACACTGATACAAAGGCTCCCTCTTCTTCCTACACTGATACAAAGGCTCCCTCTTCTTCCTACACTGATACAAAGGCTCCCTCTTCTTCCTACACTGATACAAAGGCTCCCTCCCTCTTCCTACACTGATACAAATGCTCCCTCTTCTTCCTACACTGATATAAAGGCTCCCTCTTCTTCCTACACTGATACAAATGCTCCCTATTCTTCCTACACTGATACAAAGGCTCCCTATTCTTCCTACACATATACTAAGGCTCCCTATTCTTCCTACACATATACTAAGGCTCCCTCTTCTTCCTACACTGATACAAACGCTCCCTCTTCTTCCTACACTGATACAAATGCTCCCTATTCTTCCTACACTGATACAAAGGCTCCCTATTCTTCCTACACATATACTAAGGCTCCCTATTCTTCCTACACATATACTAAGGCTCCCTCTTCTTCCTACACTGATACAAACGCTCCCTCTTCTTCCTACACTGATACAAATGCTCCCTATTCTTCCTACACTGATACAAAGGCTCCCTATTCTTCCTACACATATACTAAGGCTCCCTATTCTTCCTACACATATACTAAGGCTCCCTCTTCTTCTTACATTGATACAAAGGTTCCCTCTTCCTACACTTGATCAACATAGAGAGACCTACCTTCTCTTTTTCAGCAGTTCAGACACACCATCTTCTCCCTGTATTGATGCAGGATGCAAACATTCCCATTCCCTCGTCTCATTTTTATTATGTGGTACGAGGCTCTTCGAGGGATACAAAACACGAAATCCTACGTACAGGCAACCCTCCTTCGTACTACTCATCGTGATACAGATTACAAGAAACTGAGAGAGAACCTCATCTCCTGGTGGTTGTGATAAATTTGGGTGCAGGCTGTACAGGAAACCTTCGTCCCTCCTCCAGTCATTTGGTAAAGTGCTACAATAATAAATACGACATGCAGACAATTATTGACATCACTGCTTTCTGCGGCGGGACTGTGTCTAGTAATGCAGGGTAACCATAAATGAGTACCCTGAAAACAGTATGCTATCATGTTTTAACCAGGGTATTCATTTATGGTCACCCTGTATTTCACTCTCACTTCTGTAGCTTGTCATTCCTTTTCTACTATTCGCGAAATTCTCCCAATTGCAGAAAATATGCAAAGAACCATACGTTTTCTCTTGCTCAGTAGAGCAACAAAATGCGCCAACAGCTCCCCAAAGGCAGAGGATGTTCATTTACCCCACTCTCTTATTTCCTCACATTCAAAGCAGGAAAGTTTTGTGGGCGGTTCACTTACCACATCAATCATGGGGTTATGAGAAACCCTCTTCACCTTTTCCTCAACAAACAGGATAACATCAATGCTCACTGCTCAGTGTGATTACTCAACACATTATCATTTGCTCTTCCGAGCTACTATCTGCCTCCTCTCCTCCCTCTCTCCACCCTGTCTCGCCCCACTCTTCCTTCCCACAACCAGGCAAGTCGTGGAGTAGGATGCACTCATCACTTCTCGACTCACTGTGAAAGTCCTCTTGATGGTCTTAAGTAAGGCGAGCTGGGCTAGACAGCAGCTGAGTCAGAGTTCATTATCATTTTATGCCCCGGTGGAGATATCTGACTGCGGTACTCGTGCAAGGGGTGGGGACGCTACAGTACAAGCTGATGGGGAGGGTAAAATTAACATTGGCTTTTGCTTGGACAGTTGCCAGTTCATTGGTCTTATCTTCTGGCGCTAAGTTGGTCTCTGGGAGATGACTGACGTCTCCAGATACTGACCAACACTCAACCACTTAAATCCACACTTTTGCTCTTAATACATTTTGCTGTTAAAGACGGAGGAAATGGGAGGCTGCCCGATATGATGCCATGCAACATTGAAATAATCAGTGTCTGCGCTCTAAAAATAACTGTACATCGAACAAAACCTCTCCCAAAAAGCTGCAAGCCATCGTTTTCTAGTACATGTAAACACACTTTAACACAGATGAGACGTACAATTATAAACACACTTGCCTCAACATAAACAAACTAGAAACAAAGACACAGACTCACAGAAGTTCTCCTCGCCTGTTGGCCTGAACAAACAAACAGGCGGCGACACACTGATGGTGGCGGCATGTACTGTACCGTGTCATGTACCTATAGGAGGCAGGGGCAGGGGGGTTCACTGTGTCATGTAGCCCCAGGAGACAGGGGATTGGAGTCATTGTGTAATGTAGCTCCAGGAAGGGGGATAGGGATCACTGTGCCATATAGCCCCAGGAAGCAGGGGGAAAGGGGTCACTGTGTCATATAGCCCCAGGAAGCAGAGGATGGGGGTCACTGTGTCATGTAGCTCCAGGAAGGGGGATAGGGGTCACTGTGCCATATAGCCCCAGGAAGCAGGGGGAAAGGGGTCACTGTGTCATATAGCCCCAGGAAGCAGGGGATGGGGGTCACTGTGCCAAATAGCCCCAGGAAGCAGGGGAAAGGGGTCACTGCGTTATATAGCCGCAGGAAACAGGGGATGGGGGTCACTGTGCCAAATAGCCCCAGGAAGCAGGGGAAAGGGGTCACTGCGTTATATAGCCCCAGGAAGCAGGGGAAAGGGGTCACTGCGTTATATAGCCGCAGGAAACAGGGGATGGGGGTCGCTCTGTCATGGTAACATACAGAAAATAGCACCCAGATTTAGACGTCATCAGGGCGAGTCTTTCATTGTGGTAATGTGTGTTTACACACTTGTGAACTAAGTACTTCTTGGTAGCAAGATGGAATTACGTGATGGTTTTTATGGATGGTGATAATCATTTTATAAATGATGATATTCTGTATTGTATTGCAACCTTTTCCTTCTTGTCTGTCTGTCTTTATCTGTCTGTCTGTCTGTGTGTGTGTGTGTGTGTGTGTGTGTGTGTGTAAATTTCTGTTGTCTCTCCTTTAACATGATCCTTTTAGTGTGCACAGTATATAATATAGTAGACGTCAAATTTGCATAATAATTATGTGCTGAAAACTCATCCAATTACTGAAGGTTTCAAGTGCGATGTGTCTGTCCTCCAGACGCCCTTGTTCCCCGTTAACGCATACGCATTCCTCTCTGTCACACACACACACACACACACACACTCACATTAGATGCATGCAATAATATGAGTTAGTTATTAAGGATGTCACGTTGGTGGGTTCTGAGGTGACTAGAGAGGCCGATACGAGACCGGCAGAGTCGTCCACAGATATTGCACGTGTGGAGGGGCGGCGGCAGTGTCTTTCCGGCGTTGGCGCTTGTCTGCCTCGATATGCAGTTGGGCTAACTAGAAAGTATTGACACCTTCTTATGTGATGTTCCTCAAAGCGTTACGATGTAAGGTGATCGTCTCCCAGGTAAGGGGGTCGATTTGGCACTTTTTCAGGGATGTCTGAAGACTTTCCTTATACCTTTTCCGAAGTCCACCAGCTTTACGTTTACCACACGGTAGGTGACTGTAAAGTAGCTGCTTTGGCAGTTTACTGTCGTCCATGTAACACGGCCAGTCCAAACATAGTCAGCAAGCATACTGGCATTTGTTCTCTTGTCTTCCCAGCGAAGTCGGAGGATGCAACGTAGACTGTTAGTGAAAGTTTTCTAGTGTCTTGACATTCCTCTTGTATGTGACCCATGTCTCAATGCCATGCAGGAAAGTAGGGAAGAACACTGCTGGATACACGTGCAGCTTTGTACACATTTTCAGCTACCCAAAGCTGAAGACATAGGTAATGAGCCTGCCAAAGGCTTCAGATGCACATCTGATCCGATGTAGAATCTCTTCATCGACGTCTGCGGTGGAGGACATGCGGGGGCCAAGGAACTGGAAGTGGCTTACAGTAAAGAGAGTAGGTACCGTTAAGCTGGATGGATGGTTGAGGTTTGGTTGAACCAGGGGCAGGCTGAAAGAAAATCTGAATCTTACTGCATTCACCTAAAGGTCGAAGTGTGCATACGCACCTGGGTAGGTGTTTAGGATCTCCTGTAGGTTGCTTTCAGTGTGAGCGACAAGGGTGAAGTCGTCTGCATACTGAATTTCAGTGATGGAAGCGGACGACACTTTTGTTTCTGTCTGGAGTCGTCTCATATTGAAAAGTCCCTTTATCCGGTACTGGATGTCCACCCCGCCGGCTAAATTGTCACTGACACGAGAAAGGAAGGCGGCCAAGAAAATAGAAAAGAGAGTTGGTGCCAGTACACATCCTTGTTTTACGCCTGTTTGGATGAGGGAAGAACTCAGACTGGGTGCCATTGTGTAAGACACTGCCGTTCATGCCATCGTGGAGTTACCTCACAATGGCTTCCCTGTTGGCCGCGGGCAGAAGATCATGTCAGTGCTGCCACTTGATGGTCTAAAGCCACATTGAGATTCTTGCCAGTTCCGGACAGCAACGAGATCCGATGGTAGTTGCCACAGTCTGACCAGTCTCCCTTGTTCTTATAAATATTGACGCCTCGTCTTTAAAAACTTGGGGGATTTCCTCCTTTTTCCATATATTCTCCAGGAGAGAGTGGAGATGGCTGGTAAGCTGAAGTCCTCCTCCTGCTTTATACAAATCGGCTGGGATTCCATCAGGTCCTGTGGCTTTGTTATTTTTCATCTGCTTGATGGTAATTGCTACCCCATCCAGAGATGGAGGATAGCTGAGGTCGGTGAGCTCTGGGTGCTGAGGAACTTGCTGGGTAGTCAGGACATCCACATCGGTGCTCCGGTAGAGCAGCGAATGGCAGTGCTCTTTCCAGTGATGAAGGATGCCTTCTTCATCTTTAATTAGTGAGTTACCGTCGGAGGAGCAGAGGGGGGCCACGCCATGAGTAGTTGGGCCATATACTATTTTAGCGGAATTGAAAAATTCACGCATCTTGTGTTGATTTTACACGCTATATTTTTATACCATTCGTTAATTAATTTCCGAAGTTCGCACTGGGCCATTGCTTTCTTCTCGTGGAAGGTATCAGCTTTGGTCAGAGACTTAGGGTTGTTCTGCCAGTCAGTGAGAGCAGCACGTTTACTATTAACGAGTACTTCCATTTCTGGGTCGTTTCATCAAACCAATGCTGGTGTTTTCTTTTGATCTGGGTGAGGATTTTGTTGCATGTTTATATGATGACTGCTTTGATGGACTCCATCCGGCACTGGGAGTTGGGTTGTTAATTTTTTGGATTGTTTATCAGCCCATCGTTGAGCTGCTCTCTGAAGACTCTTTGCCTGGGGAGTTTTGGAGTGTTATGAAGAGAGAGTTTGGCTCTGATGAGCCGATGACTTGTGTCACAGTGGACTGAGCCACACTTGGGTCGGGTGATGAGGATATCTCGCCGATCTCTGCCTCTGACAATGATGTAGTCATTGAGATGCCAATGTTTGGGTCATGGGTGTTGTCAAGAACCCTTGAATTTGTCAGTTTGTCTAAACAAGGTGTTGGTAAGAGTGAAGTTGTGTGCAATACACTTGTCGAGGAGTAATAAGCCGTTGTGATTACACTTGCTGACTCTGTTTCTCCCTGTGGTTCCCTGCTTTATGTCATTGAAGTCACCTATGAGCACAATTTTATAGTCTCTGGGGATAGAGGTTAGCTCTCTGTCAAGGTCGGCGTAAAAGGCCTCCTTGATGTCATCCTCTGAATCCAGTGTTGGGGCATATGCACTGGTGAAGAAGGCATTATGTGAGTGATTCTTTGAGACTTGGAGCGTCATGAGGCGCTTGTTGATCCGAACAAGCATTTCAGTTAGCATATGTAGAATGCATTGGCGAATGGCAAAGAAAACTCCATAAATGCGGTTCCTTTTCAACAGGCTTACCCTTTCAGAAGAAGATATAGCTGGACCCCCGGTCTGTGAGTCGACCCTCGTCTGGGAGCGGGGACTCACTAATGGCTACTATGTCGATGTTATACCTAGACAGCTCTTTTGCCACAATGGCGATTCTTCTTTGAGGACGCTTATTTGTGCCGGTATCCAGAAGAGTCCTGACATTCCATGCAGCAACTATAAGAGGTTGTATAGTTTGTTTTTACTCTGATCTATGATTATTATTATGTTTTCGACAGCCTTAGGATGACCTTACTGGGTATGGTTACCCAACCAGGTTTTTTTTTCGGCAGGTTATGTTTAGGGCACCTTTTGTAGCCCCCTCCCAGAGTTGGGTGAGCAGAGAAGCTCCTGGAAAGGGCTACTCATTTGCACAAACAGGAATGGATTATACTACGGCTGCCTAGACCCCACTGCATAAAAGACCATCTTATGTATGCCGCCCATGTGCTGAGTTGTGAGTAGAGACTCCTGGCAGTCATCTTTGCCTGTTCCCATCGCCACTCGTCTGTCTCCATAGGACTTTTGGGGGTATAGGGGTGTTGATGATGGTGAGAAATATGATGAGCTGTGTGTGAGTTAATTTATGTGGTGAGGCAGGAGCACAGACTCCAACCATACATCTTGGCTCTCCCTTTTCCTGATCCAATGGTGCAGGTAGTTGCAACGACTGGGGAGAGGGAGAGGTGTAATGAACTGTCAATAGCCCAATTTGTTGATTTTCGTCTTCGTAGTCTGTCCATCCTGCATTGCCTTAATCCGTTGGTGTAGTCGTTGGGTTCCCATGCTGGTTACCTCTTCTGCCTATTCTGCCACTGGGATCTTACTGGAGCTCTGTAAGCATGTTTGCCTGATGCTTGGCTCCACTGCAGATTTTTTGTTCAGGGGTTACTCCCGTAGCCTTATACCAACCAAGGTTAATCCGCAAGGTAGCGGGGCAGTGGTTGGTAGGAGCCAGGACGTGTCCACATGCCAGTGGGACTAAGCGCCGTCCCTCTGGGGCCCATTGCTGCTCCGAGATCCCCTGCTGGTCTAGCTTGGACCCACGAGGCACCCAGTTACCATGTGTTGCCACTTGGAGGCACAGCAGGAGAGTTGATGGCGAAGAGTGTGAAGAGGCTGCGTACTGGCAGGAGAAGACTTATGGTAGGTTACTTCCTTGTTCACCACGAGGGCTAGCCAGCGGCGATAGCTGAAAGCGAGAGGAAGCAAGCAGTGCCTGCACCTTAACACTAACATTAATGCTGCCCCACTAGACGCATTACTCCACCCTGTGCACACACACACACACACACACACACACACACACACATACACACACACACACACACAGCCTGCAGTCAAAGAGCGACTTATCTGGGATGAAATGCGCAATAAGTGCAGTAGTATCTCAACCTTTCACACCTGTATTCGTTCAGTAATACCTTCCTTCAGTATCGTTGTTTCATTACTTACTCTAATAAACACTTTGCCTTAGGCGCCTCATTCTGTATAATGTATTGTACACTTTGAGTCAGAACAATTGCCGTTTCTTTTACTATTTGATGCTATCTATTTTTTTGTATTAATAAATTTTGTTATAGATATGACTGACTTGCTGCTTACAGTATATTAGAGTTTACTATGTAATGCGCATTGGTGTAAATTTTAATTAAAAACTCTTAGAAATGTTAGTGAAATGGAGGAGTCAGTTACATTTTTTCTTCAAAATTTATGTTAAAAATAGTAGCAGGCAGCTATTAAACAGGGAGGTACTACTAACTTGAAAGTTGTTGGAAGCATACTGTGTTGTCTAATGGTAGACCCTGCTGCCATATGGCATCACAAAAAGTGTGACCAAGTCCCAGGTTGATAATCTGACTTTCTGCCTCATTTACACACAATTGCAGGGCCTCAATTCTTTCTCTTACTTTAACAACACAGCCTGCATGTATCGCTTCTCACTTTTGATCTTTATTTATTTATTTATTTTGTTATTAGATTTATTTATTAATTTATTAATTTATTTATTATTATTATTATTATTATTATTATTATTATTATTATTATTATTATTATTATTATTATTATTATTATTATTATTATTATTATTATTATTATTATTATTATTATTATTATTATTATTATTATTATTATTATTATTATTATTATTATTATTATTAGTAGTAGTAGTAGTAGTAGTAGTAGCTTCTCTGCCATTGCCGTCCTTGCAAGAAAGTTGGCATCCTCGTGCTGCCAACACCTCCATGCTCTGGCGGCGTGCCGCCTCATTCCCCTGGATAAGAATCCAGGATGTAGGCCTATAGAGGTGGGGGAAGTGCTGAGGCGGATCATCGGAAAATGCGTAATGGAGGTGGTAAAGGATGATGTCAGGGAAGCAGCAGGGAACCTGCAAGTTTGTGCTGGCCACCAGGCTGGTGGGGAAGCTGCCATGCACGCCATGAGAACGATATTTGAGCAGAGTGATTGTGAGGCCGTTCTCCTGGTGGACGCTTCAAACGCATTCAACATACTTAACCACAAGGCCGCACTGCACAACATCTAGATCAAGTGTCCAAACTTTGCAATGTATATTTTAAACTCCTATAGGAATCCATCAGACCTCTATATAGTAAACAACAAGGCACTAAGTCAACCGAGGGAACAACGCAAGGGGACCCTGTTGCAATGGCAATGTACGCAATAGGCCTATCCGTGCTCCAAAACACAATAAAATTTGAAACAACTGAGGTCAAGCAAGTGGTGTATGCTGATGACCTTACAGGAGCAGGAAAAGTGGAGGACATAAAAAAGTGGTAGGACCTGGTAACATTACAAGGCCCACAAATAGGGTACCACCCAAACGCCAGCAAGTCCTTCCTCATTGTGAAGCCAGAACATTATGAACGGGCAATGGAGGAGGTGTTCGGTGGAAGTGAGGTAAAAATAACAAAGGATGGCCAAAGACACCTAGGTGCAGTAATCGGCACGACAGACTTCAAGACCGAGTACGTAACGGGAAAGGTGAATGAGTGGGTTAGGGAAATCCAAGCTGTCTGAGATTGCTACTACAGAGCCACATGCGGCTTTTGCCCATGGAGTCAAGCATCGCTGGAACTACCTGATGCGCACTATCCCTGATATCGGACCCCTCCTCCACCCTCTGGAAGAAGCTATTAGCGTCAATTTCATTCCCAAATTAGTGAAACACCCTCACTTAACCCCAGCAGAAAGATCGCTCCTTGCACTACCACCGAGACTGGGAGGAATGGGATTGACCTATACAGAGGAGATTGCTGCCACCCAACATCAAAACTCAGTTAAGCTCATGCCAGCCCTCACGGACCACAACAGGGGAGGTGGATACCATTGAAGTAAACAAGATTAGAAGGTCCATTACGACAGAACTACAGCACGGCCAAAGTGATAAGTTGCAGAAACTGTTGCTGCAAGTACCAGAGAATTTGAAAAATAAAGTAGCTATAGCACAGGAGGTGGGCGCCTCGAACTGGTTAACAAAGTTATCGACAAGGGCAAATATTTTCAGTCTCAATAAACAAGAATTTACAGATGCCAATGCTCTAAGGTACTGTTGGCCAGTAGAAGGTTTGCCCTCCCAATGCATGTGTGTCTCTTCCTATGACGTCGATCACGCCATGGTGTGCATGAAAAGGGGCTTCATATGCATGAGGCATGACGAAGTAAGGGATCTCACAGTAAATATGTTGAAGGAAATCTGCCGTGATGTTAGGGTAGAACCAACCCTCCTTCCATTGGACAGGGGGGATTCTCCAACATAGGACTTCAAACACATCCAATGAAGCCCGTGTTGATGTCAGTGCTTGAGGATTCTGGACGCATGTCACCGTAACTTAGCAGTCGATGCTGCACACAGGAGGAACGAGAACGACAAGATAAGGGCATACAGTGAGAGAATTCAGAACGTTGATCAAGGCAGCTTCACTCCTCAAGTGTTCACAACCTCTGGTGGGATGGGACCAAGTGCAAGATGCTTCTACGCCAGACTCGCGGAGGAAATATCCGAAAAGAAGCAGCAGCCCAGAAGTTATGTTACAGCCTGGATGAGATGTCGACTGTCCTTCTCTCTCCTTCCGTCGGCTTTGCTCTGCCTCAGGGGAACGAGAGTATCGGCCCTAAAGCCGACAACAGTTGCAGATAATGACTATGAGGCTACAGTCACTGAATGCCGCATAGCTCTGCGGCTCAACTAACTCAACACAGCTAGGATAGCTACTTATGTATTAGGATATTTAATATTAAGGTAATAAAATTGTGGCGAAGGTATGGCTATTGGGGGAGGTTGGAGGCCATTATGAAAAAAAAGTTGTAGTAGTAGTAGTTGTAAACGCCTTGGTTAAGGACGTTCAGGTGACGGGCCAGTCGAAGGGAATGATTGAAACTCGCCTTTTGACGCATTCAATATTTACTGATGTGGTCAAAACCTGCAGAGAACAAGGCGTTCATTAGTATTACATGGTTATCTATCTGATACATAATTAGTTAGTCTCAGACGATTTCATCTTAATTACAATTGATTATTCAGCATAGTGATATGATAGAAAGTTCATAACTCTATTAATCTTAGTTACATTTCATTCCGCATTGTCTTATTTCCCCAGATAAGGCAGAAACGAGTAGGCGTAATTAGTCCACAATATTTCAGTACTGAGGGGTATGTCATCACTTTGGCTGTACATACAAGTGCGGGTCAATGCGAACCAGTATGGTGTTCCAAGGGATAATAGTACTGTGTAAATTGTTCCAGCACAAAACTCGGCCAGGATTGGGAGTCTGTGTTTACCACAGAGGGCTGGTGGCTGCATGGTCCTCACAGCATCACTTGAGAAGGCAATCTGCATCATGGAGGCCAGGCGGCCACGCCACCCTTTAAACCATACACTCAACAGAATCAGGGCCTCTTGTTTGTGCAGGTCGCGTTGGGGGGGTCGGCGCACGTGGTCGCAAGCTGATAAAGTTAATGTTTGTTAGTGTAAAGCAACGCCAGCACTGTAGTTGAAGCCAGCGGCGATAACAGAAGTAGTTGTAGTAGTAGTAATAGTAATATCGCCCTCCAGGCCTCAATGTGGGTCAGTGAACTGTGCCTGGGTAGGCTAATGCCCGTAAAAAAAAAAAAAGGTCGGACCTCCGCTGGGGCAGGTTAGACAGAGGGCATTAAACAGTTCTATAATATGTAGATGCAGTCCTTATAGATATTTAGTGCCACGTCTTCTAAATTATAATTTTATTAGCCACTGGAATAATGTTAATGAATCATGATAATTTATTCTTTTAAAAAATGGGGACAGCAAATGAAGAGAGTTACCACTTGGTAGTTATGTAAAGTGTGTTATATTATTACCTTTAACTTGTGTTATGTTAATAATATATATCCTGCAACTATAATGAAGCAAATTTACCAGACTTGTTAATTACTGTAAGCCATCTGATGGTTATCACGCCTCAGGTCCAGCTCTCCAATCTTGTTGTCAAAACGTTGTGATATGTTTGTAAAGTTTTTATTTGTCTTGTGGGAAGCACCAACAATAATAATAATAAAAACATTGTTAGTTAATAGATCAACAAATATCTATAATAACGATTATTGTGTTTCAGTTATTAAGTGCTGTCTTTAAGGCCATCGCCACTCACGCCACAACATTTTTCCACTTAACAAATGCAGACAAAACTTACAACCATTTCGTCATTTTCCTCGGCCTATTTCAAGTTCATCACCACAGAATTTCAAAGAGATCTCGTCATGTCTCCCTTATCATAGGTCCACTTTCTTTAAAAAAAAAAAATGAACCTGATACTATTCTTTTCTTCCACAAATTGATTTTGGTTCCTCATGATAGGAATAGCAATATCTTCCTCCGTTTCTTACCTTTATATTTTTAAACAGTAACTTAGCGTGCCAATAATTGTTATATTGAATTCAGTCCTTACTATATTTTTATCAAACAAATCTAAATTAACTCCCAAATCAAGTCGGTATTAATGTAACTGAATTTCTTGAGTTTAGCGAAAACGTAAATCTTATTTACATGCTTGTAATACATTCTCTCATGAACACTTCCTTCTCACCATAATGTGGTGTTAACACAAGTGGAAGAGACAAGATGTCACAGAGAGGTTATGAGGGAGGGGGGGGGGGGAACTGAAGTGATCGTGTGGAAGACAGGACACACTCTTCTGGGAGGGAAGCTACTGGTGAAGTGTCTCAAACGGTGGTCTTTTGATGATGAAACCGCATGCTCTCTCTCTCTGTCTGTCTCTCTCTCCTTTATTTTTATGGTGGGCACTAGGAGATGTGCAAATGACAATAGCGACACATAAAATTCTTTGTTGACTAAAGAGCATTTGTTTTGTATTCTGTTGGAGGCAAGAATATTAATTTAAGGATTTTAAGAGGTGCCAGTTCACCTGTTTCTCAAAAGCTGCAGCCTACATGTATAACAAAAGATGTGTGAGGAAGTGTTCCATTGTGGTGAAGTGCTTAGAATAAAAGAACAGAGTAGAGGAATGTTAACTTGAGCTTCATCAAATCTTTAACTTTAGCGTGATTACTGAGAGAAAAACATAAAGAATTCATAGAATGAAATTAAGAGCTGGATCCCTAATAAAGCTTAAAGTGATATGACAGGATTTTTCTTAAGGTTGAAAGTACCTGGATTCAAGGTCCCTGCAGTCTACAGAGATACATAAATAAGGAGTCTGAACTTCAGGGGACATATTAGTGCTTTTATGATCACTGAATTGTCTAAAGTCAGGGCCTGGGTAATATGGAATAAACTCACATTAAACCACGAAAAAACCCAATATACAATCTTTCACAGAAGGAAAAACTTACCTGATTTGGACCCCCTGTAACTTGGTAATACAGTCCTCAAACGCGAACAAAATACTAAATTCCTTGGCGCTATTGTTGATGAGAAACTTAGCTGGAGAAACCATATACAAGTCATTCACAGTAAAGTCAATAAACTGCGTTGCATCATGTATCACACTCTACAGTCACTCACTCTTGCAACAATGAAAGAAGTCCATTATGATCTTGTTTACCAACACCTGATACACTGTTACACACTATGTGGGGCCTCTGGCTCTTCAAAAACACAACCCTTGATTACTGCACAAAAGAGAGTTGTGCGGACATTGACCTACTTTAAAAAACTGATCACACTAACGAACAATTTGCAAAATTGGAAATAAAATTCGAGGATATTAACACTTACTTGCTTGACAATAATTATTTCCAGAGATACAACTTAAGGCACCCAGAGCTACTAAGACCACCTCCCCCCCATGCTCTCCTCTCAGTCCCAGACCTCCATAAAATATCACGGTGTGAAGGTGTGGAACAACTTACCCCCATCCATCTGAGCAAAGACTACGCTCCCTTCCTTTAAAAATGATCTCTTAAAGAATATCTATTGTGTAAAAATTTATATTTTTTGTAATACCTACTTTTTATTCCTGCTTTTATTGTACCACCAAAACCGTTTTATCAGAAATTATCATGTCCTCTTGTTCCACTTTAATACAACCCATGTTGTAGGGCTTACCGTCCTTATCATATTTATTTATATAAACTCCACTGTACAGAAAATGTATATATTTATAATACAAAAAAATCGAAGTGATAGCCGTGCTAACATCCCTTTTTGTTCTTTTTACCACCATGCTATGCGTACTATTACAGATGATACTAAATGTTACAGAGTACTTCCTTGGGATAAATGTACAGTATATATCAGGTGCCTTTAAGAGAGCTCAGGCTCTCAACTGTCTCAGCCATGTTAATATTATGATTTTTATCGACTCTGTATCTGTGTTCTTCCGGCTAAATAAACTTTTTCAAAATGAAAATCAATATCAAAGATGTGTGAATTAGAGTCAGTATTGTTGTAATAAAAGTGTTTATTATTCCTTTCTTTGATTTCTTCTTAATTCTTATTTCTCTATTTATTTACTTACTTTTATTCTTTCTTTTTTATCACTAAATTTGTTTTCTTATTTTTAATCTTTCTTTCTTTGTCCTCGTGAGACAGAGAGGGAAGGTGAGGTGGGAGGGTGAGAGAGGGGGGGGGGGAGGAGATGGGCCTGTGGTTGAAGGGGGAGGAGCGGCCGGTTTGTGGTCAGCAGCCACCCTCACACCTATTAGTTAGTTAACAAATTTATTGACAAAGCTTGGAGTAGAGTTTGCCAATTCTGAGTAATTCAGTCATGTCTTGATTGGGTGGGCATTCTGAGGGACACTTTAAAGAGCCGGTTACTGGCTGATGGAACGTGGACATAACGGGACTCGTGCTGTGGTGTCAGTAGCATTTTACCGAATCCTGCTGGTGAGGTCGTTGATTATATGTTCAAAGTCCGCGTGTTAATGGACTAAAGATGATATATATATGTACCGCGTTTCATACCAGCTGGATTCGGTAAATGCTGTACCATAGAGCACGGGCAGTTTCAATAGTTCCGGCGCCATCAGCTCGATAGTGTGAAATATAACAAATCTAGAACTGCTTTTAGTCTTGTGGCTAGCCAGTAAGCGTATCCCACCCGTGGTGAGGTTCGATTCGCTGGTGAGGTCGTTGATTATATGTTCAGAAAGTCAGTGTTATATGGACTAAAAATGGATATATATATTACCTCGCGTTTCATACCAGCTGGATTGGTAAAATACCTGCACCACATAAGAGCACGGGCAGTTTCCCAATAGGTTCATGGCGCCATCAGCTCGATGAACAGGCTTTGTGTGAAATATAACAGAGTCTAGAACTGCTTTTAGTGTCGTGGCCTAGCCGGTAACGTTCCCTAGTCCCACCGTAGGTATAGGGTTCGTTCCTTGCTGGTGAGGTCGTTGATTATATGTTCAAAGTCCCAGTGATATGGACTAAAAATGAAGTATATATATGTACCTCGCGTTTCATACCAGCTGGATTCGGTAAAATGCTACTGACACCTAAGAGGCACGGGCAGTTCCATGAGGTTCACGGTGCCATCAGCTCGATGAACAGGCTTTGTGTGAAATATAACAGAGTCTAGAACTGCTTTTAGTGTCCTTTAGCCTAGCCAGTTAGCGTTCCTAGTCCCCCCAGTAGGGTAGAGGTTCGATTCGCTTGCGGTAGAGGTCGTTGATTATATGTTCAAAGTCGTGTTATATGGACTAAAAATGAAGTATATATATGTACCTCGTGTTCATACTAGCTGGATTCGGTAAATGCTACTGACACCACATAAGAGGCACAGGCAGTTTCCCAATGAGGTTCCACGGCGCCATCAGCTCGATGAACAGGCTTTGTGTGAAATATAACAGAGTCTAGAACTGCTTTTAGTGTCCTTGTGGCCTAGCCATTAGCGTTGTCCCACCCAGTAGGTCGAGGGTTCGATTCCTTGCTGGTGAGGTCGTTGATTATATGTACAAAGTCCGGTGTTATATGGACTAAAAATGAAGATATATATATATATATATATATATATATATATATATATATATATATATATATATATATATATATATATATACCTTGTTTTATACTTCTCCTTAGTCTGTACTCCTGAAGATGTGATTACCCGGCTAGGAACCGTGTTTCTTCTCCCTGTATGATTATCTTAACATATAAATATATATATATATATATATATATATATATATATATATATATATATATATATATATATATATATATATATATATATATATATATATATATATATATATATATGATTAAATCACTAAATTTGCATTCCTAGACACATAGAACATAAGAACATAAGGATGTGAGAGGTAATAGCGGGCCTATTGGCCATACTCTACCTGCAACGATACGTTTACACCCCGGCCAAGATTGCTCATATAAGCATCAACCTATGTTTTGGAAGCTATTCAGCGTATTGGGATTAATGTTAGTGTTGGTAACTTGTTCATTCATCACCTCTATCTGTTTCCAAACTCAGTGTTTACCTGTCTTCACGCTAAATCTAAATTTGTCTATTGCGCAAACCATTTATTCTGAGTTGTCCTGGTTGGGATGGGTTTGGAGTGCCTTTGTAATGTCGCTTTGTAGCCTGACTTCCCACTTACACCTCTATCAGGTCTCCTCGCTCTACGTCTCGAGTACAGAATTAAAGATGTAAACCTGTCTCTATACTCAAGGTTCCTATTTTGATTAGTTTTGTCATTCTCCTCTGAATTCTTTCCAAGAATTCTATATCCATTCTGTAATACGGTGACCAGAACTGAATAAGTAATCAGGTGTAGTCTCACAAGGAACAGAATACAGTTTTAGGATGACCTGCTAGTCTTGTAACTAACACTCCTTTGTATGAACCCAGTAGCCTTATTCTGAGCAAAAACACATTGTTTGCCAGCAGGTTCCCCTCTTATCATGCACCCTAAATCTCTCTACAGTCAGTTTCTCTATGGCATCGTTGTTCATCTGGTATCTGGTTTCCCTGTTTGCATCTCTATACTAGCAGTACTACATTTGTCCACGTTGAATTTTATCTGCCATTTTCCAGGCCATTCCGAAAAAGGAAATTTGTTTAGATCTTCATATGGTGCGGAGTCCTCGTCGTTAATATACGTCCTATTTTGCGTGTCATCGGCAAATTTATTTATGTTGTTGTCTATGCGGAAATATCTATGTCGTTTATGTATATAAAAATAATGGTCAAGTACTTGAGCCTTGGGAACTCCACTTATGGCGTTGCTCCAATGGGACTTAGTGCATTTATTCACTCACTTTCAACAATTTCTGTCCCTGTATACACCTAATCCATTTAAGGATGTACCTTTGATATATGTGCTTCTATACCTTTTCTAATTAGTCTTCGTGGGGACTCCTTGAAAGCTTTGCTTTAAAGTCGAGATATACCGCATCAATAATTGTGCCCTCGTCACGGTTGAAAACTGATGAAAAGAATGTTAATAGATTGAATTTGGAACCAAGAGCGTCTAAAGCATTGAAGCCATGCTGGAATCGGCCCGAGTCAATGGGTTACTTCTCCAGGTGATTTCGAATCGGTTTGAAATGATTGCTTCCAGTAATTTGCCTACTATTGATATTAGACTGATTGGTAAGATTAGGGATAGTGATGTCGCCCTTCTTGAAAATCGGTATTACATTCCTTTATCCTCCCAGGATTCTGGTACTACACTGTTTTCTTTTATATTAAACAACTTTGCTAAGGGGCATACTAAAGCTCTTCCTTACATTCGCCTTTAATACTCTGCTTCGTACTCCCATGGGGACCAGGTGACTATTAGGCTTTAGTTTGTGTGCATTTTCTTACTAACATCGCTCGACTAATGATCACTACTATCTACCTTAATTTATTTTTCTTCACTATCTCTGAATAGAGCCGATGCCTCGGGTATCATGTTTTAAATTACCGTTGAACAGAAACTGTTTGGAAAATATTTAATCATATTATTGCTCATTTCTCCGTCTCATTATCAGTAGGCTGCGGTATCTGACCGGTATTGGTCAATCACTTCGTGGTTTCTTTGATAATATTTGTTAGAATCCTTTGGGGTTTGTCTTCGCCTCCTTGCTATCCTTACCTCATTATTTCCTCTTGGCTTTCCTTATCGGTTTTAACTCTTTCATCAATATCTTATAGCAATCCTTAGAAATTAGAATTTCTTTAAAGCTTTATCCTTCTACCTACTCGCCTTCCTTTGTGCAATGATATTTTAAACTAATTATTTTATCATTTGGAGTCCATTGTTTGTCTGATCTGAGTTTTTTGGTATGGTCTGCCTTTTGTACCATTAAGTAACTCATTATTTAAATTGTCAGTAGCATTCGGCAATCTGAATTTTCGTTATCAGGTAGGAGTCATCTGTCAGGTTCACGACCCGTCGACACCCTCTCTCCAGCTGCCTCTTTAAACTGTCAAGTTTGCCCTTCTACAAGCTGGTCACGTTGGTAGATTTTCCTTCGTCTGCCCTGAAAATCTAGCAGATCTAATTTCTTTGTGGCAGCTGTTTGTAAGTTAAGTTTCCCAACTCGTGTGCCTAATGAAGTTTTCTGTTCGACAGACCTAAATAGAGTATATTATTACGGGTGGGTTCGGTTATATGTTGACTTAGGAAACAATCCTGGATGTTCTCGAGAAAATCCTCTGATTCTGAGTTACCTGTAGGTCAGTCAATCCTAATTTTGGCCAAGGATTAAAGTCGCCTACTATACAGACTTGTGTGCATAGGCCTCTTGCCATTCATCCCAGATAGTGCTCATTAATTCTATCCAAGATTGGGAGGTCTATATATATTACTCCTGTGAATAATTTTTTCCCTCATTCAATTCATTCTATCCAAATTGTTTCTGTATTCCGCTCAGTTTTATTTCCTTATTTATTTCACCTTTGAATTTATCCTAACACATAGGTGCTACTCTGCCTCCTTTCCTGGTCTACCTATCGGTATGGAACAATTTGCTTAACCACGCCAGTTTGAACATTTGGTGGCAACTCATGGTCTCGCGGGGTGAATCCTTGTTTTGATGAATGCTATTATATGGATTTTTCAATTTTTATACCAAGGCTCTAAATATCATCCATTTTGTTTCTCATACTTCTACTGTTCGTGCTGAACATTTAAAGTTAGTCATTCCTGGGTCACTCTATACGGCGTTTAGTTTAAACTCTCTATTAAATTTTGGGCAATAAATGTTCCTAGCTTGCTTTTCCTGTAATCTTTTTACTTTTGTTTGCTACATACTACTGCGGTTCCCCACCCCGCGCCCATATGTTCCCCTAGCAGTTTAAAAGACTTCTGTCTCCTTTGGACTGCCCCTCCTAAGGGGCAGCCAGAGTTTTACCCCTGTCCGAGACAAGTGCGCATCCCTAGCATAAGGTCCTTCTGCCGTAGGGTTTCCCAGTTGTCCAGTAGATATGGACTGATGCTGGCTGCAATATCTGTCAAGACGGTGTTTGACACCAACTGCACTTGACAACCCTTCCCTTTCTTCAACTCCTTCTAAGGCAGGGGCCACACAGCATATGATAAAGGGGTGCATCCTTAAGGCCTAATATGATCTATAACATGAACTTATCAAAAGCTCCTCGCTCCTACCGGCCAATATCATTTGCCTCCTGCCACTGAAGGCAAAATAATGGAGTTTTGATTCGATACCAGACAAGATGGTATTATCCTGTCAATTATATCCCCCACCCCCAGCTCCTAGCAAACCTACCCTCATCCTATTTTTGGCTTTTACAAAGGCCCTGTCAGAATACCTTACCTGCTGGAGTCTTAACAATTTAAAGTTTTTGCCATTCCTTAGCTCGGCCCTGTCCCTGACTGGCACTAACGTCACGGATGGGTCTATCCAGGGACTGTGAACGAGTTGGTACACTTAGCTCTTGTTGTATTATCCTTTGTATTTCTTCCCACCAGCTTGCGTCTTCCCTCTCCTCCAACCTTCCACTCGCAGGTTTTGAAGACGAAGAGTGGGGTGATATAATAGAAGTATTTAAGTGGGTGAGAAAGGAATCAATAAAGAAAGGAATATAGATAAAGTTCTTATAATATCCGGCAGGATAGGCTCATAGCAACGTATTTAAGTTTAGAAGGTGAAGGAACTGGTTCACAAATAGGGTGGTGGACGAGTGGAACAAGCTTAGCATTTTTTTGTAGTAGGTGCTGGAACGTGGACAGTTTCAAAAGGAGGCTAGATAGATTCATGGATGATAGAAGTGAGTAGAGTAACTCTCGACAGGAGCTGTCGCTACAGGCCAAGCCTACTGCAACTCCTTTCTTATGTTCTTATATTTACCCTGACCTGACCACAGACGGTGCTCTTCTTAGAGATGGTATGGTCATTTTTTTATTAAAGATTAGTAAGTTGGGTCACTGCCTTATTAGAACATTAGTGGACACCTGCTGTCCCCTAAAACTTGATCTGGTCTCTCTACTGTATATATTAGCTTGTCAAGTATTACTCCTTAGTCTGTACTCACTGAAGATGGAATGCACTTGGGAACGTGTTCTTTTCCGTGGTGTATCAGTATATATATATATATACACTCAATTTTATCCTTATAACACGAACTTTGAACATATAATCAACGACCTCACCAGCCAGGAATCGAACCCTCGACATACTGGGTGGGACTAGGAACACTACCGACCAACCCACAAGGATAAAGCAGTCCTAGACTCTGTTATATTTCACAAAACCTGTTCATCGAGCTGATGGCGCCGTGAACCTCATTGAGAACTGCCCATGCCTCGTGAGGTCGTTGGTAGGGTCTTTGATTATATGTTCAAAGTCCGTGTATTGTACTGACTAAATAGAGTATATATATATGGTACCTCGTGTTTCATACCAGCTGGATTCGGTAAAATGCTACTGACACCACATACGAGGCCACGGGCAGTTCCCAATGAGGTTCACGGCGCCATCAGCTACTGAACAGGCTTTGTGTGATATAACAGAGTCTAGGACTGCTTTTAGTGTCTTATTGGGTTGGTTGGTAGCGTTCCCTAGTCCCACCCAGTAGGTCGAGGTTCGTTCCTGGCTGGTGAGGTCGTTGATTTATATATATATATATATATATATATATATATATATATATATATATATATATATATATATATATATATAAAACTTCAGCAATGGACTTGTTACGTCGAAAGCGTAGTTTCATAACGAAGAGGAGAACCAGGGAAAACACAAACATCTTGACTAAGTTGGGTTTCTTTAATCACTAACGTTTCGGAAAAATCATTTTCCATCATCAGTGCCAAGAAAACAAAAAGTTTTGATTTTTTTTAAATACAGATGATATACAATAAAAACATATTACACGAAAATTTACCTTCGATAAAATTTAAAGAAAGAGCAACCCAATTTAAAACTGACAAAAATGACGAGAGACCTACGTACAAAGCTAAAGTGAGGAATAAAAAGTGTGAAATTAAAATATACAGGGGGTATTACCTTAATTTAGACGAGCCTTAGTGCGAAAAACACAACAATTCACAGGAAACCACATCACAAATGGATGGCTTTACTTTGTACTGATGCAAGGCTTCAATAATGAGGAGGTCCGGCTCACAGTTGCTGCTGCCGAGAACTGAGAAATCAGACGGCGAAAACGGGTGGTCATGCTGGTGGGCGTGGTTACGGATAGCTGAATGTGGCGGTTGGGTGATTAACTGGCCTGTTTGGACGGAATGGCCCAAGTGTTCATTGATGTGAGTTATCAAATTATCTTTTTGTTTTACCTGTATATGCTGCCCTACAGCGAGCACACGTAAATTGATAAACAACTGAGGATTGCAGGTGTGTGGGTATGGTGTCTTTAATTTTAAAGAATTTTTAATTGAACTCTGGTTTTTGAAGACTAGTCTAAGATAAATATGTTGATAGAATTCATTGAAAAGCTTCTTAAGTTTGTTTCTAAGGATGAAACTGAGTGCGCCTGTGTACGGGATGGCGAGAATAGAAAGAATATTTAGGGACGATGTGGATTTGAGGCTGTGTGGGACTAAAAAAACATATTAAGGATTTTGCCAATATAAGTGTCTGTAAATCTCTTAGGGAAACCATTGTTAAAGATTAGTTTCTTTATGTATTTTAGTTCAGTGTCCAAGTGGAAATAGCTTGAACATATATTGAAAGCTCTGTTGGTAAGAGTACGTACTAGATTACGTTTGTAATTAAGAAGAATAAAAGATGAAAATTTTGAACTCAAACCAGTGAAAGTTGGTTTTCTGTATAATGCTGTCTCGAAACTATTATGAAGACGGTGGATATTAACATCAAGGAGTGGAAGAAAATTGTCCTTTTCCAATTCACAAGTAAATTTGATGTTACCATGTTTCGAATTTAAATATCACCTGTATTTTTAAAACTGTTTCAAAACTTTTTGTTTTCTTGGCTCTGATGATGGAAAATGATTTTTCCGAAACGTTAGTGATTAAAGAAACTCATCTTAGTCAAGATGTTTATGTTTTCCCTGGTTCTCCTCTTCGTTATATATATATATATATATATATATATATATATATATATATATATATATATATATATATATATATATATATATATATATATATATATATATATATATATATATATATATATTGCAAGATTTCTCTCTTTACAACTTCACTAAAAAAATAACACTACTACTGTTCCCAAAGTTGCGGTGACCCTCGTACTGTATAACTATACTGGAACCGCTATGTCTTTTACGGGTTTAGTTTTTTACTGAGTGTGTGTGTGGATCACCACTTGTTGATTGCTATTAACAGTGTGGTACTGTTAACAGTATGATACTGTAAAGTGTGTACTGTTAACAGTGTGGTGCTGTTAACAGTATGGTACTGTTAACAGTATGGTACTGTTAGCAGTATGAGACTGTAACAGTGTGGTGGTGTTAATAGTGCGGTACTATTAACAGTGTGGTGCTGTTAACAGGGTGACACTTTTAAGAGTGCAAATATTGGTTATCATGGGTGGTCTCTGAATCCAGGAAAAAATGTCACAAGAAAAAAAAGTCACAGATAAAAAAGGCACGGAAAATCCTAACCTAACCTAACCTAACTTACGTACAATGCCATCGTATATATATTGTGCTGTCAATGTGTACAAGTCATGTGACTTTTTTCCTGTGGACTTTATTTCCGTCCACCGTCTAAACACCTCGTATGAAGTGATAAGTGTAACTTAAGAATATAATAGTCCCACCAGAGTATAGGTATTATTACTTTTTTTTATTTCTTGGTAGTCATTTGTGTCACTTACTGCTGTAAAGATCGTCATCTCAAATTGTCATTGATGTCACCTGACATTTACATTCTCGTCATACCATTGTAAAAGGACGCATACCATTCTAAAGGTATACATACCATTAGAAAGATACACAAACCATTGTAAAATACATATCACTGTAAAGGAACACATACCATTGTAAAGAACATAAGAACATAAAAAAACATAAGAATGGAGGAAACTGCAGCGGGCCTATTGACCCATACTGGGCAGTCCTGTTTATACCCAACCCCTATTGCTCATATAAGCATCCAACCTATGTTTGAAGCTACCCAGCGTATTCCAGTTAATGTTGATATTTGGTAACTTGTTCCATTCATCCACTACTCTGTTTCCAAACCAGTGTTTACCTATTTCACGCCGAAATCTAAATTTGTCTAATTTAAAACCATTGTTATGAGTTCTCTCCTGGTTGGATAGTTTGAGTACCTTTGTAATGTCCCCTTTCTTTAACCTTAACTTCCATTTATACACCTCTATCATGTCGCCCCTCACTCTACGTCTCTCGAGTGAGTGCAAATTAAGATGCTTTAACCTGTCTCTGTATTCAAGGTTCCTAATGCCCGGGATTAGTCTTGTCATTCTCCTCTGGATTCTTTCCAAGGATTCTATATCCATTCTGTAATACGGTGACCAGAACTGAACTGCCTAATCCAGGTGAGGTCTCACAAGCCCTAGATATAATTTTAAGATGACCTCACTAGTCTTGTAACTAACACTCCTTTGTATGAACCCAAGTACTTTATTAGCCTTGTTGCGAGCAAAAACACATTGTTTACTTGGCTTAAGATTCCTACTTATCATTACTCCTAAATCTCTCTCGCAGTCGGATTCCACAATGGCATCGTTGTTCATCTGGTAACTGGTTTCCCTGTTTACATCTCCTATACTGAGTACTTTACATTTGTCCACATTGAATTCATATGCCATTTTTCCGACCATTCGAAAAATTTGTTTAGATGTTCCTGTAGTTTTGCAAAGTCCTCGTCATAATTAATTACACGTCCTATTATAGTGTCATCAGTAAATTTACTTATGTTGCTGTCTATGCCGATATCTATCCAGGATTCTGGTACTACACCTGTTTTTAATGACATGTTAAACAACTTTGCTAAGGGCAAACTAAGCTCTTCCTTACATTCCTTTAATACTCTGGCAAATATCTCAGCGGGACTAGGTGACTTATTAGGCTTCAGTTTGTCTATTTGCTGATTAACATCGTTACTACTATCTCACTTAATTTGTTTTCTTCACTATCTCTGAATAGAGTCGGTGCCTCGGGTATTGTATGATATGGACACGAAGTAGTACCTTAAGCTGTGTATTATTATATTACTCTTATATTACTCTTATTCATTATGTATAGTAAAGTATTACAGAACATGTATTAATTCTATGTAATATCTCCATTTATTATGCACCATGTTATGTATATAAATTATCATACTTATACTTTATGTATTCAGCTTGTGAATGCTGGCATCTGTACATGCAAGCGCGCAGTAATACATAGAGTGAAGACAGCCAGTCCTTGTGGTGCGGAAGTGAGCTGCTTGGTCCCTTGTATATATATCTCCCGTACGAGAATAGAACCTACTTTTAAGAGAACAAGTGTTTGTGTATACCTTCAGTAGTATAGAACATTTTGGAGGTACCAAGACGAACACAGAGGTATCATGTTTAAATTTTCGGTGGTGAAAACTGTTGAAAAATATTTATTCAGATTATTGCTCATTTCTCCGTCTTTATCAGTTAGCTCGCCTGTATCTGAACGTATTGGTCCAATTTTATCTCGTGTTTTAGTTTGATACATTTGGTAGAATCCTTTGGGGTTTGTTTTCGCCTCCCCTGCTATCTTCAGTTCATAATTTCTCTTCACTTTTCTTATCTCGGTCTTAACCCTACCGGCCAATACCTTATAATACTCCCGGAGGTAAATTTCGCCACGATTTATCCTCTTACCTATAGCCTTCCTTTGGCCAAAAATGTTCTTTAAATAATTATTTAACCATTTAGGGTCATTGTTGTCTGATCTGAGTTTTATGTATGGTATGTTCTGCCTTTGTGCATTAAGTAACTCATTATTTAAATTGTCGTGGAACTCGGCAATCTCAGCTCTCGTTATCAGGTCGGTGTCATCTGTCAGGTTCACACCAAAGCGCTACACCCCTCTCTCAGCTGCCTCTTTAAACTATCAAAGTCTGCCCGTCTGAAATCTAGGACTTTAATGGAATTCCCTTTACGTCTGACCTGAAAATCTAACTGGAATCTAATTTCTTTGTGATCGCTGTTTGCAAGTTCGTTCCCTACCTCGACATTGCTAATGAGGTTTTCTCTGTTCGACAGAACTAAATCGAGTATATTATTACCCCGGATGGGTTCGTTAAGATGTTGACTTAGGAAACAGTCTTGGATCGTTTCGAGGAAATCCTCTGATACTGAGTTACCCGCTGGGCCTCCCTCAGGTCACACGTGAGTCTTTTGTCAGAGCGATCCAGGGGTGAGTTACTTACCGTGGGAAGTGTATCCATTTCATGTTTGTGTCCGAGTCAGTGTCTAGTAGCTTCGATATATTTAACAATTAATATGTAACTGTGTCATTGAGTAAATAATAAATAGCTGTACCATTGTAAAGGTACACATAACATTGTAAAGGTACACATAACATTGTAAAGGTACATATACCACTAGGAAGATGAGCTTTGAAGAGACTCAAATAAAACAGAAGATTCCCTGGAAAGACATAAATGCTCCTGAGAGAGAGGACGCTCCTACCATTGATAAACTTTCCATGCTGGCGAGAAGCCTCACAATTCATCGAAAAAGATGTACATATTTTTAAAGGGTTCAACAAATGCGTCTGTGGTTTGGTGCTGCGTTGCATATTGTAAGATGTATTTACACATCTTGGTACATGGCAGTAATTGGTTGGTGTATGAACATATGTTTGTGTGCTCACCCCGTGGACATATGTGTGTGTGTGTGTGTGTGTGTGCGTGGTACCGTTAGCTTAGTGAAGGCATTGAGCCCTTGAAGCTGTGATGACACCGACAATATTATGTTAGTCAAAGTTAAGATGTTAAGATGTCTCGGCATTTTCAATTAGTTTCAATTTCATTTTGTGATTACTGTGACGGTCTGCAGATAGCAGTTGCATTTAAAAAAAAAATAAAGATGCAGGACTCATACAGCAGTTGTCATCGTCGCCTGCAGAAGTACAGCCAGTGTTTCAGGGGTTTCATGGATGCAGTTACTTATTCTCCATGTAAGTCTTCCACTTTCAGTAGATAAAATGAACAATCGATCCTGATGCCTTTCTACAAAACTCACTGGGTTACACCAACCCAAACTGTAACTATTACTTTCCTGACTCTCCCGAGTTTAGTTCTAGTCTCCTACTACCTCATTCCTTCTCCTTGATTAGCCATAACATCAACAGTATTCCCCTTCATCTGGATGCCATTTTAGATCAGTGTTTATCTTCTATTGCCCACAAATTTTATGTACTTGGGTTCTGTGAGACCAAACTCACTAACGATATTGACCATTTGTATAACATTCCTAATTATAATAGACACTGCGTCAACACGTCACGACACAGTGGTGGTGTCGTCCTATATGTTGATATCAAGTATAACACTTCTGTAAGAGATGATTTAAAGGTTCAGGAGGAGTACATGGAGAGTGTTTTCATTGAATTACGTAACGACACACGAAATATCCTAGCAGGAGTAATCTACAGAAGACCCCACACTAATGTAAGGAATTTTCTTGATAAATTTTCGGAGCTTTTCACTATCATAAGTTCAGAGAGGAAACATTGCTACATTACAGGAGATTTCAACCTTGATTTGTTTAAATCAGAAACCGACACCTCAGTATTACACCTTCTTACTACCTGCCATTCTAAACTCTTCTTCAACACTATAACCAAACCCACTAGAGTAACTGCCACCTCTGCCACTGTAATAGATCATATTTGGACTAACAACACTCCTAACAATAGTGCAAGTGGAATTATTTATAACAATATCTCAGATCACTTCCCAGTTTTTGCCATGTATAAAACAGCCACAAGACCTGAAAGGTCTAGTAGAGTCTCAATACAATACAGAGACTACTGCACCGACAACATGCTCCTTTTATAAAACAACCTAGTGAATGCTAACTGGGATCTTGTCTATGCCTCTGACAACCCAAACGTGAACAGCTGGAACTTCTCTTGCATCTTCAGTGCTTGCTTTGATAAATGCTTCCCGCTCAAGACAAAGTCAGTGAAAACTGTATCCATTTCCAAACCCTATATCACAAGCTAAAATAAGATAATGATAAAAGACAAACACAAACTTCAAAAGAAATTTTCAAAAAGACCCATAACTTTCGGTGATGCTTACCGAAGTATCAGAAATAGAGTAACTCAAGCAGTTAAAAATCCCAGACGTAACTATTAAACAAATAAGCTCCAGTCAGCATCAGGCGACAGTAAGAAAACCTGGAATGTCATAAAGTCTATTCAGAACAGGAACACTCAACGTTCGGACCCCCACTCAGCTTTTATGATAAATGATTCAGTTGTAACAGAACCCTCCCTCATTGTCAACCACTTCAATGAATATTTTATTAATGTTGGCAAAAATCTTGCAGAGCATCCTTGATCACCAAGAGGAATTTAGAGCCTACCTGCAAAACAGACAGGAAAATGAGCTGTTCTTATCCCCTGTCACAGCAGATGAATTACTGGCCATCATAAAAATGTCCAAAGGTGCAGTAGCAGACGAAGACAATATACCAATGAGCATCATTAAGAAAGTAGCCAACTTATTACTACCTGTGCTCCTACACATTTGTAACTCCTCCTTCACTAGTGGTGTCTTTCCGGATAAACTGAAAATTGCTAAAGTTCACCCAGCATATAAAAAATCTGGGGACAAAGGTCTCTTCAAGAATTACCGCCCCATATCAATCCTCCCAGCCTTGAGTAAGATACCGGAAAAGCTAGCATGTAGTAGACTAAATTCCTTCTGCAATGCCAATAACATCTTCACAGACTCCCAGTTTAGATTTAGAGCTAGAAGGTTGACTGAGAGTGCTTTGCTATCCTTTACTAATGACATCTTAAATTCCTTTGATGACAGTCGGTATATTCTTGGACCTCTCTAAAGCCTTCGATACTGTCGGCCATACCATCCTCCTTTCAAAGCTTGAACATTGGTTTACCTCATATCTGTCCAACAGGATGCAGTATGTCTGCTATAATAACCACCAATCTGACTCCTCGCCAATCTTGTATGGAGTCCCCCAAGGTTCCTTTCTCGGTCCAGTACTGTTTTTGTTGTACATAAACGACATAGTCCACGCCAGCACACTCATAAAATGCAACTTATTTGCAGACGATAGTAATCTCTATGCCAGCAACTCAGACCTCCATTCCATGATGAGAACTATGAACACTGAATTGACTAAAGTCAGGACCTGGGTAATACGTAATAAACTGACCTTAAACTTGAGAAAACCCACTACACGATCTTTCACAGAAGGAAAAACTTACTCCTAAACTTGGACCCCCTGTACCTTGGTAATACAGTCCTCAAACGCGAACAAAATACTAAATTCCTCGGAGTTATTGTTGATGTGAAACTTAACTGGAGAAACGACATACAAGCCATTCACAGTAAAGTTAATAAACAATGCAGTATCATGTAGCACACTCGACAGTCACTCACTCTCACAGCAATGAAAGAAATCTATCATGATCTTGTTTACCAACACCTAATACACTGTCACACACTATGGGGGGCCTCTGGCTCTTGAAAACCACAATCTCTGGTTACTGCATAAAAGTGAGTTGTGCAGACAATGACCTACTTGAAAAAACAGATCACACAAACAAAAAATTTGCTATATTGAAAATGTTAAAATTCGAAGATATTAACACCTACTGCTGTGCCCTCTTTTTTTACAAATCTATCAATCACTTGCTTGGCAATAGTTAATTCCAGTTTCTGAATAATCAGAGATACAACTTAAGGCACCCAGAGCTACTAAGACCACCCCCCATGTGCTCCTCTCAGTCCCAGACCTTCATGAAATATCACCGTGTGAAGGTGTGGAACAACTTACCCCCACCCATCTGAGCAAAGACTACGCTCCCTTCCTTTAAATCATCTCTTAAAAATATCTATTGTCTAAGTATTCATATTTCTTGTAACACCTACTTTATTTACAGTACCTGCTTTTATTGGACCATCAAAACCGTTTTATCGGAAGTTATCATGTAAATAGATAAGTAATTACCATTGCAATAAATTGGCAACTAGACATAATCCTGACAGCTCTGTCCTCTTGTTCAACCTTATTACTGTACAACCCACGTACTGCTCTCCATTATACTTATGTTTTTCAATTCCACTGTAATTTATGTATATATACAAAATTTACTAAAAAAAAAAAATAATAATAAATAAATAAAATAAATAAATATTGAAGTGATAACCGTGGTAACATTATGAGATGTTCTTATTACTACCATGCTATTGTACTATTCCAGATGATACTAAATGTTACATAATACTTCCTTGAGATAAGTGTATAGTATATATCAGGTGCCTAAAAGAGAGCTCAGGTTCTCAACTGGCTCAGCCATGTTAATATTGTTATTATTATCCACTCTGTATCTGTGTTTTTCTGGCTAAATAAACTGTTTCAATTCAATTCAATACAATAAAGAACGACTCATTTTGTGGTGTCAGGGTGTGATCACTGTTCAGGTATGATATTACTTTAATAGCGCAAATGGATGACTATACACGTACATTAAGTTAAAAGAAAAACAAATGTATACATACACAAAAAAAAGAGTTTCCAAATTAGTATATTTGTGTGTTGGTCGTAAGGGTGGTGCAACACCGAATAAGGCGGGCAACGTAATGTGCTGTGCCCAGACAACAGCGTCATAAACACGAGGATGTGGGGCTGCGTAAGGCAGTCACAGCCTGTGTTGCTGCAGCGGAGGGAGTTACGAGGTAGTGAGAGAAGCGTCTGGGAGGTGTGGCGCGCCTGTTGCTCCTTCCTATACAGAGTTACGAGGTAGTGAGAGAAGCGCCTTGGAGGTGTGGCGCGCCTGTTGCTCCTTCCTATACAGCAACTCTCAGCACGGAAGGAGATATGTCTAGTCTCTCGGAATTTCACTTCTGTTTGCAGTGTCTGATATTCACCTTTACTTTATATCCTCGTCCAAGTACACCTCGAAAAAGTATCTTCTTATGATTGCAAGTGTACGATTTCGAAGGTTTTCCTCGTTTTCACTCTTTCATTTAGATGACACAACGTATATGTAAGACTTTGCTAAAAGTATGTAATAAATCAAAATCCTAGACAAAGAAAATTTGATCTACATATTCACCGATTCAGTGACTGCAAAATGAAGCTTTACATATGTCAGATGAGACTTCTTAATCTGACCTGGTGGATTACTGCAGCACTGCCTGGCAGCTTTTTAATGATTCCCAGTAGTTGTTGTAACCTGCTCTGAAATATATCTTACTTTTATGTGGTTATTCTTTAAAATATTCATCGCTTATTATTATTATTATTATTATTATTATTATTATTATTATTATTACTATTATTATTATTATTATTATTTTTATTTTTATTATTATTATTATTATTATTATTATTATTATTATTATTATTATTATTATTATTATTATTATTATTATTATTATTATTATTATTATTATTATTATTATTATTATTATTATTATTATTATTATTATTATTATTATGGTATTTCATACATACTGTATATGTCAGCGTCTTTGTCTGCTACGTGCTATTTTTCTTCCTCTATTAACTTTCTTTATATAACAGGGATGGTCAAACTGTTTATATAACAGAGATGGTCAAAGTGTATAAATAAGAGGAATGGTCAAAATGTGTTTGTAATAGGGATTGTTCATAATGTTAATATAATCGGGATTTTCCAAATATTTATAAAACTGGGTATGTAATAAAAAAGATAGAACTATAATGTACTTTACAATAGAGTCTCCCTCACCGGTATACCTTCACCACGACCTTTAAACTCACTATACCACATACCAGTATTACACAAAAATTTCGTAAACTCCCCAGTATCTCCCACAGCTCCTTAAACCACACCCCAGTATCTCCCACAGCTCCTTAAACCACACCCCAGTATTCTCCTACTACTCCTTAAATCACGCCTAGTATTCTCCTACTACTCCTTAAACCACGCCCCAGTATTCTCCTACTACTCCTTAAACCACGCCCCAGTATTCTCCTACTACTCCTTAAATCACGCCCAGTATACTCCTACTACTCCTTAAACCACGCCCCAGTATTCTCCTACTACTCCTTAAACCACGCCCCAGTATTCTCCTACCTCCAAACCACGCCCAGTATCTTCCCACAGCCCCTTAAACCACGCCCCAGTATCCTCCCACAGCCCCTAACCCACGCCCCAGTATTCTCCTACTACTTAAATCACGCCTAGTATTCTCCTACTACTCCTAAACCACGCCCCAGTATTCTCCTACTACTCCTTAAACCACGCCCCAGTATTCTCCTACTACTCCTTAAATCACGCCCAGTATACTCCTACTACTCCTTAAACCACGCCCCAGTATTCTCCTACTACTCCTTAAACCACGCCCCAGTATTCTCCTACTACTCCTTAAACCACGCCCAGTATCTTCCCACAGCCCAAACCACGCCCCAGTATCCTCCCACAGCCCCTTAACCCACGCCTCAATCTTCCCACAGCTCCTTAAACCACGCCCCAGTATCCTCCCACAGCCCCTTAACCCACGCCTCAGTATCCTCCATCAGCTTCTTAAACCACGCCTCAGTATCCTTCATCACCTCTTTAAACCACGCCCTACTATCCTGCCACAGCCCCTTAAACCACGCCTCAGTATCCCCCATCAGCTACTTAAACCACGCCGCAGTATCCTCCAACAGCTACTTAAACCACGCCTCAGTATCCTCCAACAGCTACTTAAACCACGCCTCAGTATCTTCCAACAGCTACTTAAACCACGCCTCAGTATCGTCCATCAGCTCCTTAAACCATGCCTCAGTATCCTCTCTCTGCTCCTTAAACCACGCCACAATATCCTCTCTCAGCTCCTTAAACTACGCCTCGGTATCCTCTCTTAGCTCCTTAAACCACGCCTAATTGTCCTCCCTCAACTCCGAATCAGCCGTAAACAGCATCCTTAGATATGGTTGTTCGGGGACAGACTTGGGCAGTAGGTAGAGTGGCTGGGTTATTCAAAATCGTATATGTGCGTCATGGGATTTGTGAATCTCAACACTGTCGTGGAGCAGCAACACTCCTCTAATCAGTATTCTCTGTTGCTTCTCCCCGATGACAATTATATTTCCTACCAACAGAATCTCTTTTGTCATCCGTGAATCTCGAGGTCATAATCTTGCTGGCAAAGGGTTGCATTTTGAATTTCTTTGGGTCGAAAAATCTGCGCTGCTTACATTAGATGGATACTATCTTCGACATGGTACGACAATAATAAATCCAGGTCTTACCTCCTATTATAAGACAGGAAGGAAAGCAAGCTGGATCAACTTCATACAGTTGAAGGAGCTCACAACTTGAAGTTATCGTCTGGGGCTAATCCTGATCACAGAGATTTCAGGGAATCCATCTTACAGAAATCTTAGATATCCCCAAATGATCACAACACTCTTATCTGGAATGTCAACGCCAGTGTTTATTTCAACGACTTTAATGTGCAAGTCCACCAACTCAAGCACAACCTGGGTTACAGTTTCCTTGTCAGTGGTATCTGAAGACGACCTTGATCGGGGGTCATCCCCAAGGCTTTTGCTTTCATGCTTAAACTCCTTGTTAAACTTTGTTATGGTGATACATGAAGGGGCACTCAAGTCATACAATGTTGTCCTGTGTCAATGATTTTTATTAAATTTTTCTTGTAAAACATTTAGTTGATACTTTCATCATATTCCAATATCAAATTTTGTCTAATTTTGTTCATTTCTCCTTGACATCTTATTGTATCACCTTAGTTAAATGAAACAAATGGCCAAGCAAACAACAGCATGTTATAAAAAATAGGAATTACCATGCATATTAAGATAAAAGTATTAGGTATTTAAGACACTTGGAATGTACTGAGAATGTGTTACCGAGTACTTACATTTCTCACACGAACTGCTGTAGGTGGGACCATGAAACTTGAAGCTTGTACAATATTATAATTAAAAAAATAAAAATAAACGAAAAGGCTAGAGAAAATATGAAGCTGTAGTACTTTATTGATAAACGAAAGAAACAATCCAAACATTCATTTACTGATAATAACATTTTATGGGCTACAAGTAGTTGTATAAACATAAAAATGATTAATATTCAATACAAATATGTAACCTTTACACCATAAAGAATCATCTTTAACTTCTCCCTAGTTTGGCTGTTAGAGTTAATCACACTGGTATACCAGCACATTTAGGAAATCTTCCTTTACACTACCTAACGTCACTATTATTAATGCCACTAATAATATCAGGTTTATATTTCTTGGGAGGACCCTGTGTGTACACCTGCGAGACCCCACGTTGTACAGCTCTCCGCCAGGTCCCAACACCGGTCACCAGGACAGCCCGCATCTAGGCTTCAGCACACTCGTCAACTAATAGGCAACGATGCTGAGCAAAATACAGCGGGAACACTCTTCCTCCACTCCTCCAGGCCTCTGCACTACACTAGCGAATGCAAAACCAATTGCTGCCTCACTGGCAGCTGCTGCATGACTCCTGCCACTGAGTTCACCAACACCCATACAATTCTAACCTAATCCGAAACATCGACTAAATCCGACTCAACCACCACCAAATCAACGAAGCTCCAAAGTTGCTACTCATCCTGACACGCACAAAAAAAAAAAGGAGTAAGCAGTACTGTGTTTCAATATTTATCGGTAATAATAATATTCGTCATCGCGTTGTGAACTTCCGTCTTCAGTTTCCTCTTGGGGCGTCTTAGAGAAATTTGGTAGATAAAGTCATTGTTATATACATCGAATGAACACAAATAGTTTCCTGAACTGTTCCCCGTGAGGGAAAAAGCAGTATACCCGCGAGTCATATTACAGGTGTTGTAATATCACTGCCCAATGATTGATAGTCATTAAGCCATTTGTCTCACATAAACCAGGGAGGCCATCACACCTGTAGGTCACTGTGTGGACCCTCTCCTCCCTGCGGCCCTCATCGACACCTACAAGTGCAGGTTGTCCTCTAAAACCGAAAGCTACAAAATCACTTTAGATCTACAAACAAGATGATGAATATCTAAATTTTGAGTAACGTGTTATTAGGCACTATAAATGGAATGGCTTGTTGTTGGATGTCCTAAAGTCTGTTTATCCTTTAAAGCATTATCTTGAAGCATGATAAATGAACACTAGACACCAACGGATGTCATTAATTTCAAGTAGATTTAACGTGAGGAAGGATAGTAATGAGGTAACTTACGCTATATATTTCATGTCTTCCGTATGGCATTGTGTAAAGTATTCTTCTTGATGACACTAATATTGTACTTTTTTACTTGCAGTACTCTGTTTTTGATGATGATGTGATTTGTTTTTCATTTGTTGATATTAACCACAGCTCTGTCATGAGAGAAGGAAGGCTGTACTGTACTGGGTGTTATAAGTTGCGTGGCGAGCAAGGATGAAAACACTCACGTTTGATAAAGATAAATTGGAATTCAAAGTTGTTATTAATCTGAGATTAATTTTGACTTTTTAGATTGTTTTTTCTAGTTCTTATTCTGTTTGCCGAACCTTCGTCGAGTCAAATTCACATATTTTTGTGAAATGTTGATCCTGAGATGTGAACTTGACTCTCTCCATCTATAATCCTACCTTCGTCAAAATTAAATGTTTCATATTTGTTTTTGTTTTGGTTTGGTTTTTAATTAGCGATCGTTTAAGTTTCACACCTTTAAAACAAATAAATCGAAATGCATATTTTGAAAAATAGCTCAAAATTGTTCTAGTCCAAAACTCAGTTCATTTGGCAAGTTAAATTATAATCGTCTCTCTCTCTCTCTCGCGCGCGCGCGCACGCGCGCTCGCACAGATATTTCGTCAATGTTTATACAAAACAAATCAAATGACACTACACTGCAAGTCAATGTATCATCCAGTGTGAACTCTTGAAGAATGTATTGTACAGTCACCCGAAAAAAATTATCGTTAGATTTTCAGTCGCTACAATTTGAAACGCTAGACGAAATGCTATGACCCTCAGTGTACCATATCAGCAACAGCAAGAGATGAGGTTAGGGTTGGGGGAAGGAGTCGTCCATGTATGGCATAGCTACTAGATACTTCAATATAACAAGACATTCATTATGTTATATTATTGTATCTTGCTGGGTAGAAACAAAGTATAGTAAACAAGCCACTGAGTGATGATTACATAACACTCAAATATACATTTAATGAAAGTGTTTCGGAACATCATAACTGAGACAGACCTCAAAATGAACGTTTCACTATTAAATCGTTGTAGTAACGGAGTTTCATTCATCTGAATTTCATAATACGCTAACTCATGTTGTTCATGATATATCTCATTTATGAAGAGCGACTAAACAAATAGTAATAGATATTAGAGTGAACAGCTACAATAAACAATATATCAGTTTACATGGGATCTGCCATGTTACTGATAAATAAATTGCAGCGGTTTACTACCGAAATAAGGTTTTAAATCAAGGGAATTGCAGCCAACAGAATCCGTCCCCTCGTCCACCTATAGTGGGTGTAAGTTTCATTGTGTCAGCAGTTGTTTCATGGCACCTAACCCATCGTGATACTGTGGGTTAGCTCACCCAAGTTTGGGGTGCTATCTCTGCGTTACTTAATATATCCTCGTTGTGAAGGACAATAATAGCACCTCTCACATCTTACGATGTCCCCCGATAATTTCTCGCTCCATTTGATAGAAGCTCCCGTTATTGACTGGCATGGCGTTGGCATCCATTTACGATTTCCATTCCGAGTCATGTAATATATGATCTGAAGCCTCGGAGGATTCACATCATTCGAAAACGTATACACTCATTCACGTTTCAAAGGTGGCAGATGTAGAACTATAGAACTACCAACCGTTCAGAAACAGGTCGAATAACATTGCTCGGAAAGCCTCCAATAACATCGACCCCATGGCTAACGATACTTTTTGGGGGACTACATCTCCATGGCGGTACACAAACTACACATGCACCATCTGATATGTGCGTAAGTTTGGCATCCATCAGTCTCGGATAGTTTATACAATGTTGTACTTGTTACACGTAACCTCAAAATTTCACGTTTATTTTTGTTGATTTATTGTTATAGAATAGTCCCCGGCCTAAGCAAATTGCTCTATTGGATATAAGTATAGGATGCCTTTTTTGGCTGTCCTCGGTCGAATCTATTAACTGTTAATTGGTTGTATATATTTGTAAAATTGCGAAGTTCATGTACTAGCCAGTCATTTTGCCCAGTTCGTGAAATGGGCTTCTAAGCTAACTTAAACCAATGCAGCCTAACTAAACCTATCCTAACTTAACACGATTCAACCCCATCTAAACTAACTTAACCCAACCTAATCTAATCTAGACTATTTAATGAACTAAGTCAAATGACATAACCTAACTCAAACAAACCTAACCTAACCTTGATTAGGTTGGGTTAGGTTAGTTCAGGAACCCATTTCACGACCTGTAAAATGACTGGCAAGTTCATGAACTGGGCACTGTCTATGTACACTACTTCTGCGTTGTTTTTATACATACTGAATCACAGTGTGTAAGTGTGTGGCACAAACAGGGTGGTGCAATACGTCTAGACCCTTTATACCTCCATGGTGCTAACCTCTATCCCCAGAGAAGATAAGGTTGTCCTCCTTGATGACTTTAATGCCAGAGTTGGCAGAGATGCTTACATTTTGCAGAGAACCATAGTGAGAAATAGACCAGGCAAGTGTAATCCCAACTGCCTACTCGTCCTCAGCAAGTGTGCTGCACACAACCTCACTATCTCCAATACCTTGCTTGGGCGAGCCGACAAGTTCAAGGGTTCGTGGCAACACCCACAATCCAAACACTGGCATCTCATTAACTATGCAATTGTCAGAGAAAGAGATCGTCGAAATGTCCTCATCATCCAAGCCATGCATGGCTCATACCACTGCGACACTGATCATGGCTCATCAAAGGTAAGCTTTCACTTCACGCTGCCTCAAAACGGCGAAGGCAAAAAGCCTCCAGAAGAGGTTTTAACACTAAGCGTCTGGAGGATCCAGCATTAGCTCATGCTTTCAGAGAGCAGCTCGAACATGACCTGATAAACACCCCCCCAAAAAAAAACTCAAATCCCAGTGCCGAATGGAATATTTTCGGCACTGTCATCACAAAAACCGGCATGGAGACCCTCGGCCAGATCGGAAGAATACACCAGGACTGGTTTGATGAAAATGACCCTGCAATCAACGTACTCATCGATGATAAACGTGCTGCTTTAACTGACTGGCAGAATAACCTTCAGTCTCGGACAAAAGCTGATTCCTTCCACAAAAAGAAATCGGTGGCCCAGTGCGAACTTAGCAGATTAAAGAACGACTTGTTTAAAGATAAAGCATGTGAAAAACAAAAACTTGCAGATCAGCACAAGATGCACGATATTTTTAATTCCTTTAAAATATTTTATGGCCCCATCACTCATGGCATAGTCCCCTTCCGCTCATCAGATGGTAACTCCCTAATTAAAGACAAATAAGGCATCCGTCAGGGCTGCTTAATCGAAACATCTATGGGGATGTCTTGACTACCCAGCAGGTCCCTCATCATCCAGAGCTGACCCAATTCAGCTTTCCTCCAGCCATGGATGCGGTAGCTACTGCCATCAAACAGATGAAAAATGACAAAGCCTCAGGGTCTGATGGAATCCCAGCCGAGGTAGATAAAGCAGGAGGACCGCTGTTTACCAGCCGTCTCCACTCTCTCCTGGAGAATATATAGGAAAAGGAGGAAATCCCCCAAGCTCTTAAAGACGCCTCCATCGTCAATATTTATAAGAACAAGGGAGACCGGTCAGACTGTGGCACCTACCGAGGGATCTTGCTGCTGTCCGTAGCTGGCAAGATTATCGCCCGATTCCTCCTAAAAAGACTTCTTCCTGAGGCGGAAAACTTCCTCCCAGAATCTCAATGTGGCACCACTGACATGATCTTTGCTGCCCGCCAGATACAGGAAAAGTGCAGAGAACAGTGTCGTGACCTGTACATGGTCTTTTTCAACCTAACCAAGGCCTTCGACTCGGTCAAATGGTTAGCCCTCTGGCGGACCCTCAGTCGTTTTGGGTGCTGACCAAAATTCATCACCATTGTGACGCAACTCCATGATGGCCTGAACGGCAGTACCCTGCACAATGACACCCAGTCTGAGTTCTTCCCCATCCAAATGGGGGTAAAACAAGGATGTATACTGGCACCAACTCTATTTTCCATTTTCTTGTCTGCCTTCCTTACTCGTGCCAGTGCCAAATTAGCCGGCGGGGTGGACATCGAGTTCCTGATGAAGGGTCTTTTCAACTTATGACGACTCCATGCACTACCAAAGGTGTCGGCAGCTTCCATTTCTGAACTTCAGTATGCAGACGACCTAACCCTTCTCGCAAAAGCACGCAGATACGTATGCACATGCCGGCCTTAAAGTGAATGTACCTAAGAATCAGATTCTCTTTCAGCCTGCCCTTTGTTCAGCCACACCTCCACCATCTAACCTGCTTAACGGTACTACCCTATCTAATGTTACCCACTTTCGGTATCACGGCTCCAACCTGTCCACCACTGCAGACATCGATGAAGATATTCAACATCGGATCAGATGAGCATTTCAAGCCATTGGCAGACTCCCTACCCATCTTTTCAGCTGTAGGGAGCTTAAATTATCTATAAAGCTGCACGTATATCGAGCAGTGGTCCTACCCACCCTGCTATATGGCAGTGAGACATGGGTCACATACAGGAGGCACCTCAAGGCACATGAAAACTTTCACCAACATATTCCATGTTTTATCCTCCGAATTCGCTGGGAAGATAAGAGAACAAATGCCAGTATTCTCGCTGACACCAATTGTAGGAGAATCGAGGCTATCATTATCCATGAACAACTTCGATGGATTGGCCATGTTACCCGCATGGACGACAGAAGACTGCCAAAGCAGCAACTTTACAGTCACCTAACGAATAGTAGACGTAATGCTGGCGGGCAACTGAAAAAGTACAAGGATAGTCTTAAGACAAACTTGAAAAAGTGCCAAATCGACCCCTCACCTGAGAGACGATTACTCGGCACTGTAACGCTTGGAGGAGCACCACACAAGGAAGTGTCAATACTTTTGAGTTAGCCCGACTACATACCGAGGCAGACAAACGCCAGCGCTGGAAAGACACTGCCGCCGCCCCTCGCGCACTAGGTGTAGCCCTCCACATGTGCAACATCTGTGACCGGCACTGCCAGTCCCGTGTCAGCCTCTTGAGTCACCTCAGAACTCACGAACGTAGGTGATATCCTAAATAACTCATATCATTGTATCAAAGCCAAGTGATCGTCATATTCGATTCCGAGTGACAGCAAAGTAGTTGTAGTACTGAATCACTGTGAATTTCTATGACGACATTACCGAATTAATGAAAAGTAGTTACCTTCACTGGTACTAGGCAACTGGGCAACATAACAAGGGACAACATGTATACTGCCCGCGTCCCTCCCCCTCCTACCATAACCGCCATAATCCTTAATGATGACGGTCATCCCTGAAGTGCCAGCCAGGATCACAGTCTGGGTGAGATTAATCCTCAGCCATTGTGTCTTAAGCCCAACTCTCACATAAGTTGTGGAGACGTTACGACTTTTTGAAGAATGAGAAAACATGAACCTTTTGAGTTAACTGATATGAAATTTTGATTTCCATAAATTTTTATAAGGGCTCTTGCACGTGACAGGCTGTTTTAAAATCTTAAATGGAACTCAGCCATATCACACGTCACAGAACTCCAGATGTCGAGTCAATATAGTTTTAATTTAATACATGCAGACAGTTTTTCACACATATTCTTAAGCATGCACAAATTCATTCGCGCATACAACGCAGAGACGGACACAAGGAAGGAGATGTTATACTGCCCACTTTCGTCCCGGGGCAGCAATGATCATGTCTCCTCATAAATATTAACCTTCACATAAAGGCTAAATTGTTGTACAGCAGGATGTCTCCATCAGGTCGACACAGGTACTTCACCTGACTTGAATTATCATAAGCTCGTACAATAGTTTATGAGTTTGAGGCTACGGATAAATGTAACAGCTCAGATTGGGTCGACATTATACAAACTCTATATAGTAACAGATGCGCTGTTTTATTCCTTCCTCATTTAATTAAGGAAGAACATTTACTAAGACCCCTAGCCCTAACTACCTAACCTTCCTACCTTGCCTACCTAACCTACCTACCTACCTACCTACCTACCTACCGACCTACCTACCAAACCTACTTACCTAACTAACCTACCTAACTACCTACCTACCTAACCTACCTACCTACCTAACCTACCTACCTACCTACCTAATCTACCAACCTACCTACCACCTACCTACCTACCTATCTACCAGCAAGTTGATTGTATTCCCCGTTGGAGTGGCTGGGTTGGTGGACAGACGTTCGTGCCACGGGACGTTTAGGCCATGCACGTTTGGGCCATGGGTCAAGGCCCTCGGATGTTTGGGCCACGAGTTGTATGGAAGGTGGACGATGGGGCCATGGGGTTTTATTACGCCTAATGACGGTTAGTTTAGGTTTGCCCAATTGAATATAAAGTCTCGGGTTTTTGGTTTTTAATATTTATTTTTTATATATGATTTCAGATAAATTGTAATATTTCACATATGATTATTAAGTTATCATTTATATTACTTTGACCCCTGGACCAAACGTCCGAGGGTCGTGGCCCAACATCCTAATCACAAAGAATCAAGGTAAAAAAGTCACAGAAAAAGGTCACAGGAAAAAAGTCACAGAAAAAAGTCACAGAAAAGAAGTCACATTTCCTTTAAACACCATAGATACTGTAAGAGAATCTGAATCCTCTTACAAGAGATCACAGTTTTATATGAAAACTGATATTACTGATATCATTGGTGTCACTATCTGATATTAGTGATATCAGTAACTTATGAAACTGCCTACTGATTTTATCAATGATCAGCAAACCCCTTTTCTAAAACTATATAAGGAAGCAAAATAGTAGGAGAATGGCTCATCCGAACGAACAACAGACAATTAAATCACCTTATTTACAACACCTGTTGTATCAACATTCTGTATATCTCGGAAGCCTCGCAGATACTAATTAAAGATGACGGTTTAAGTATTATTAATATTTGTTTTTTAATATACAAACGTCACCGGTATGGGAGTGAGGTCGTTAATAACTGTTTTATATTAGTTACATAAATTATTCAATAATGTGGATAGGAAAGTAATGAAGACTACTCCCTCATAGATAGATAGATAAATAGAACGATAGATAGATTGATAGTTAGATTGATAGATAAATAGATAGATAGGTAGATAGATAGAGAGATTTGAGATTTAAATCCCGCCGGCTGTGGCCTCTCTAGGGATGGAGATGGTTACAATTTGAGGGGCCCACTTTAAGGTTGTATCAAGCAGAATGAAGAAAATCGAAATACCCAGTTAAAATTCAACTAACCTAAAGGTACCTAACCTAACCTAAATGTACCTAACCTAATGGTACCTAACCTAACCTAACTTAAGGTAACCTCACATAACCTAACCTAACATAAAGAAATCAAAATAGGTATTAGACCAAGAAAAAAGCCCATAGACATAAATGTTTTTGTTTCAATGCCTTGTAGTGTCAGTTAATAAGCGACTTAAAATAATATTTGTTTTATTACTTTAATTAGTATCTATGGTGTTTAAAGGAAATGTGACTTTTTTCCTGTGACTTTATTACCGTTCACCATCATAAATGGCCCAAACGTCCGAGGGTCGTGTCCCAAACGTCCGAGGGTCGTGTCCCAAACGTCCGAGGGTCGTGTCCCAAACGTCCTACATTCGTCTGAGTTTTTCGTATGTTTTTTTCCACACCGTGAAGATACACAGATATGTGTTAATCGTTAAACAAAAACTGTAAATGAATGTGTTTTATATAGTGCTATAAAGATATTTTACCACATTCCTTCCTGAAAAATCTTAGGACTTAATTACTTATCAGCTACGTAAGAAATTATTGAGTTTTGCGTGTGTGTGTGTGTGTTTCTTTGTGTAAAAAATATAAGAAATTAGAACTTGTATGAAATGTACAAAATAAATGCCTTTTGGCGTGCATATAATGTATATGTAAGGGTTAGCGCGTGGTGCGAGTCAAAACCCGTTGCATATAAGACGCCTGGGGTTTGCGTAACAAAACAAATACACCCGAGACAACACCCCTGGACGACCATCACCAATTTACACCGCTTAAAAACTCCACAGTAAATTAAGTGGCAGACACGGTACACCCTGGTGCGTGCTGCTCCTTGCTGCTGGTGACGATGTGTTAATGGTGATGGTGAGATGGTGGTGGTACTGTCTGGAGTAGTGGTGGTGTTGGTAATGGTATAGTAGTGATGATAATGCGGGTTGTGTTGGTGATGATGAGTGAGTTATAGCAATATCTGAGACGGTGGTAGTGATGGTAGGGTGGTGATGGTAATGGGGATGGTACTGTCTAAGATGGTAAAGGTGCTGATTGCATCAGTGTTCGCGCCAGGGTCCTCACAGACGTCCTCACCAAGACAGGCCATAACCTTGTCCGTTCCATCCTGTCCAGCGAACTTGTTCCCCAGTGGAAGAGACAAAAGAAGTGTGTCTGTCGCGCAGTTACTATCGGAAGCCTCAAATACTCTTTCGTTAATGCGTCAATGGTATACCAACGAACATTAACTTAAAAGACCGGGTCCCAGGAAACAACGGGGAGAACTCAGATCAGCCATTCACTACTTGCGAGGAAATTATTGGCTTCGTGACCAGGAAATCTAGACTGGTTCGATGAGAACATTCAAGAAATCCCAAGACATCATCGATCGTAAGCGCGAGGCTTTCTGCGCCTGGGAGCTCTGAGCAGAACTCCAGAGGAGAACCTGTAGCATGAAGAACAAGTGGTAGAAGAGCAAAACAAAGTTGTTGCAACACGACTTGCACTGTTCTTTCAGTTCCGCCAAAACTGTCAACGGGCTCAATACCCAAGGACCTACCTAATTCCTTGAGGTAGTTGCCTACCCAGGGATAATGAATTAATAAACACTCTATGGAAACGACAATTCAAGAACCTGAATCTTGACACCAACGTTGACGACAGAGTTTTTGAGTCCATCCCCCAGCAACCCGCCTTAGGTGACCTTGAGGCAACAATGATCCTCATTAAAGTCAAGGTGAATATTGAAGAAAGGTTTTTTTTATAAGATCCTCAGTTCAGAGCGACCATGTACAGTATAAGTAAGACGTTTACTAAAGTATGCTAGACCAAACAAGACAGTCAAGAAAAAAGGTTACGAAGCAACGGTTATTATTATTATTATTATTGTTATTATTATTATTATTATTATTATTATTACTATTATTATTATTATTATTATTATTATTATTATTATTATTATTATTATTATTATTGCTGTTGTTGTTGTTGTTCGTAACGTCTTCCATATACTTTAGAATTTGGGGAATAGTTATTGCTCTTAATCTGGTTTTATGAGAGTGCATCAACACAAAACACTTGTAAAACCAATCATTGAAGAAATTGGCCACTTCCAACACTTCTTTTTTGTCGTTCACTGCTCCACTAGACCACTTAACCACGACACCATAAAACTGCAGCATTAAATGTGTAGCTTTTCTGTCCACACGCAAACCAAACCACAGGTGACGTTCCCTTGACCTCACTACTCAGAGGCGAGATCAATGCCCCACACCAGCAGGTAGAAATGAATGTCCCTCCTTTTGTGGAGGTGGGGCGTGCGTAGTGGTTCTGCTGTGAATGACAATTAACGCTGCTGATTAAAATTTATATACAAAATCTGTCAACATAAATCTTAAGGTTCAGAGTGGAGGTGACCTGACCCGTGCTCACCACAGTAATATTGATATTGATATTTATATTAATATCGAATCAGTTTATTTAGTCAGAAAATACAGATACAGAATGGATAATATTAACAATATTGACATGGCTGAACCAATTGAGAGCCTGAGCTCTCTTAGTGGCACCTGATATATACTGTACATTTATCTGAAGGAAATGTTACACAACATTTTGTATCATCTGGAATAGTACACGTAGCATGGTGTTAGTAAGAACCTTTGAGAATATTACCACGATGATCACTTCGTTATTTATTTATTTTTTTTGTTTTACATTTATATTATACGTATATACATATTTTACAATGGTAATTTCTATCTAGCAGCATGAAAATATATGATATAATAATTTTGGTGGTACAATGAAAGTAAGAGTATACAGTGAGTGTTACGAAACATTAATGCTTAGGCAATATTTATTTTTTAACAAATAATTTAAAGGAAGGAAACATAGTCTTTCCTTGGATGGGTGGGGGTAAGTTGTTCCACACCTTCACCTCGTGATATTTTATGGAGGTCTGGGACTGACAGGAGCACATGGGGGGTGGTCTTAGTAGCTCTGGGTGTCTTAAGTTGTATCAGATTATTTCAGAACTGGAAAAAATTTATTAACGTATAGGGAACAGCAGTAAGTGTTAATATCGTTGAATTTTGAAATTTAAAATTTGGCAAATTGTTTGTTAGCGTGATCAGTTTGTCCGCACAACTCTCTTCTGGGCAGTGATCAGGGATTGTGATTTTGTGGAGCCAGAGACCCCCCATAGTGTGACATTGTATCAAGTAAACAAGATCATAAAAGATTTCTTTTATTGCTGCAAAAGTGATTGAGTGATGAGTGTGATAAAGGATACTGCGCTGTTTATTGACTTTACTGTGAAGGGCTTGTATGTGGTTTCTTCAGTTTTGTTTATCATCAGTAATAATACTAAAAATTTTAGTATTTTGTTAACGTTTGAAGACTGTATTACCAAAATACAGTTAGCCAAATCTGGAGTTAAGATTTTCCTTCTGCAAAAGATTGTGTAGTGTCTCATCAAATTCACTGTTAAATTATTTTTTTATGTTGCTATAGTTTGACCAATATTCTCATGAATAAAAAAACTAAAAATAGTGGTTACTCCACTTGTTCGAGGTTGGCCAACCCTATATCCACATGAATGTAGGATACTTGGGCCACCGGACGCTTGGGTAGTGGACATTTGGGCCTCAGACGTTTGGGCCATGGGCCACGATCCCCAAACGATTGTGCCACGCTGGTTAAGATGTTTGGGGTCATGAGTCAAATGAATGTAAATAACAACATAATAATCATATATGTGAACTACCACAGTGTACTTGATACCATATATCACAATTTATCATAAGAAATACAAACCTAACCTAACCTAACCTAACCTAACAAGAAGGTTGTATTAGAGGATTATAATTTTGTCCCAAAAAAATTTGGACTATGACCCAAACATGCACCCTACATGAAGCCCATTTGCCCAATGAGATAACGAGCTATATGACTCAGTGTCAGGGGCTTGATGTAAATTTTTTTTGGCGTTTCTCTTTTATTGCCGATGCAGGTATATACACAGGTACAGTCTGAGAAAATATATTGTGAATTCTCTTCAAGTGTTGTGAATAATATTTTGAGATAACAATTTGAGTTAAGTGCCCAGCATGAGCACAGCCCCTAGCCCTAGTCCGGAGGCATCGGTGCACGTGATAAATGGTTTGGTGTTGTCCGGAAAGGCTAACACCAGAGCGTTCGTGAAGGCGCCCTTAAGGACATTAAAACTGTCCCCTTGTTCTTTGTTCCACTTATACTCGACGTCCTTTTTGAGGAGTCAAGTCAGTGGTGAGGCTAACTTGGCATAACCTTCAATGAAAGAAAGGTAGCTTCCTGATGCTCCCAGGAAACTATGTAGTTAATCTGCATTCTTGGGACAATGAAACTGCTTCACCGCCTTCACATCCCAATCTACTTTGTGTATACCGTTGCCATCCACTAAGTGTCCGAGAAATTGGATTCTGGATTTAAGAAATTCACATTTGGAAAGTTTTACTCTCAATCCAGTTATTTGTATCTTTGTGAAAACGTCTCAAAGTTTTTTTAAATGGCATAGACTGTGTTATTCCGACAAAGTATTTATCATTCTTTGGAATGTTAGCGGCGCATTCCTCAAGCCAAATGGCATTCGTAAGAATTCGAAATGTCCCTTTGGTGTAATGAACGCAGTTCCTCGCGGGATTTCTTATGTAAGAGTATTTTCCAGCACCTGCTTAGCAAATCTAGGTTACTGAAGGCGGCGTTGTCTTTTCTTCGGGACTGTAGTAAGTCAGTCAGGACAGGCATTGGGAACCTGTCTGGTACAGTTGCTTCGTTGACTCGTTAAAAATCTATGACCGGTCTCCATCCTCCATCTTTCTTGGGAACTAAGAATAGAGGTGTGTTACATGGTGACGAGGAAGGTTGGAATAATCCTTCGTGCCACCATTTCTTGTACCATTTGTTCGACTACAGCCCTTTGGCTGTGGGATAGCCGATATGCTGGTATGTAGATCGTGTGGAATGTGATGCGTTGTCAATGTTGTTTTACCTGAGGAGCGAAGATGTAATAAAATAATAATAACAATAATAATAAAATTAATAAAATATAATATAAATTATAATTATAATAATAATAATAATAATAATAATAATAATAATAATAATAATAATAATAATAATAATAATAATAATAATAATAATAATAATAATAATAATAATAATAATAATAATAATAATAAAGAACCATAAAAAACATAAAAATGATCGGAAGTGAGAAACAATATATGTATGTTGTGTTGTCAATAGAAAGAGAAACAATTGAGACCCTGCAATTGTGTGTAAATGAAGCAGAAAATCAGATCAGCAACCTGGGACTTGGTCACAATGTTCGTGATGCCATATGGCAGCAGGGTCTACCATTAGACAACACATTATGCTTCCAATATCTTCCCAGGCGGTAGTACCTCCCTGTTTGGTAGGTGCCTATTACGTAGTACCTTAAATGATGACCAGTGATATTTTATTCCAGCTCTTCGTTGTAATTTGATGCCATAAATCTCTCTCTCTCTCTCTCTCTCTCTCTCTCTCTCTCTCTCTCTCTCTCTCTCTCTCTCTCTCTCTCTCTCGTTTCTGCCTGTCGTTGACTCTCACATATTTCACTCCCCACAATTATCCACATACTGTACAGAGGCGACCATCTTATAAATCAGTACATATATATATATATATATATATATATATATATATATATATATATATATATATATATATATATATATATATATATATATATATATATATATATATGGATAATAGCCTCGTTAATTTGTTTTCATAGCATTTCTTCCCCACACGTCGTCTCATTATTCTTATATGATGGACGAGGAGGGAGGTCGTTATGATGTAGGTGAGGAGGGCCGTTATGATGGAGGTGAGGAGATCGTTTGATGGTGGTGAGGGAAGGTTGTTATGATGAAGGTGAGGGAGGGCCGTTATGATGAAGGTGAGGGAGGGTCGTTTGATGGTGGTGAGGAAGATCATTATGATGGTGGTGAGGAAGGACGTTATGATGGTGGTGAGGAAGGCCGTTATGATGAAGGTGAGGAAGGCCGTTATGATGAAGGTGAGGGAGGGCCGTTATGATGGTTGTCATTATGATGGTGGTGAGGAGGACGTTATGATGGTGGTGAGGGAAGATCATTATGATGGTGGTGAGGAGGGACGTTATGATGGTGGTGAGGGAAGATCATTATGATGGTGGTGAGGAGGGACGTTATGATGGTGGTGAGGAAGATGATGGTGGTGAGGAAGGGACGTTATGATGGTGGTGAGGAAGGGCCTTTATGATGATGGTGAGGAGGGCCGTTACGATGGTTGTTAGGGAAGGTCTTTATGATGAAGGTGAGGAGGGCCTTTATGATGATGGTGAGGGAGGGCCGTTATGATGATGGTGAGGAAGGTCATTATGATGAAGGTGAGGGAGGGCCGTTATGATGATGGTGAGGAGGGCCGTTATGATGGTTGTTAGGGAAGGTCATTATGATGAAGGTGAGGGAGGCCGTTATGATGGTGGTGAGGAGGGCCGTTATGATGGTGGTGAAGGAAGATCATTATGATGGTGGTAAGGAAGGGACGTTATGATGATGGTGGTGAGGGAGGGACGTTATGATGGTGGTGAGGGAGGCACGTTATGATGGTGGTGAGGGAGGGCCGTTGTGATGGTGGTGTTATAATAATGTTGTGATGATGGTGTTATAATAATGTTGTGATGATGGTGTTATAATAATGTGTGATGATGATGTTATAATAATGTTGTGATGATGGTGTTATAATACTGTTGTGATGGTGGTATTATAATAATGTTGTGATGATGGTGTCATAATAATGTGTGATGGTGGTGTTATAATACTGTTGTGATGATGGTGTTATAATAATGTTGTGATGATGGTGTTATAATAATGTGTGATGGTGGTGTTATAATACTGTTGTGATGATGGTGTTATAATAATGTTGTGATGATGGTGTTATAATAATGTGTGATGGTGGTGTTATAATACTGTTGTGATGATGGTGTTATAATAATGTTGTGATGATGGTGTTATAATAATGTGTGATGGTGGTGTTATAATACTGTTGTGATGATGGTGTTATAATAATGTTGTGATGATGGTGTTATAATAATGTTGTGATGATGGTGTTATAATAATGTTGTGATGGTGGTGTTATAATAATGTTGTGATATTGGTGTTATAATAATGTTGTGATGATGGTGTTATAATAATGTTGTGATATTGGTGTTATAATAATGTTGTGATGGTGAGTGTGGAAGATATTTTGTAGAATTTCACGTAATAGTATTAAATTATAAATAAAACCTCATAGCGACTTACCCTGCGGAGCCGTAAAACATGTTCGGCTATTCCTGTGATGGGTTCTGTGTGAATTCCAAGTGAAATAAGCTTGTTTTCAGGGATAGATATTGTTGTATTTCATACAATAATTTTCCAAATCCTCAATGAGATGCCAGTGTCGCTACCAACCCTTGAACTTGTCGGTCTGCTTAAACAAGGTATTGGTGATAGTGAGGTTGTGTGCAGCACTCTTGCTTAGGAGGAGTAGGCCGTTGGGATTTCACTTGCTTAGTCCATTTCTCCCTATGATTATCTGCCAAATGTCAGCATCTCTACCAACTCTGGCATTGAAGTCGCCAAGGGACACAACCGTATTTTCTCTGGGGATAGAGGTTAGCACTCTGTCGAGGTTGGCATAAAAGGCCTCCTTAATGTCAACCTCTTCATCCAGTGTTGGGGCGTATGCACTGATGAATAAGGCATGACGTGAGTGATTCAGTGGGACTTGGAGCACCATGAGGCGCTCGTTTTTCCCAATAGGCATTTTAGATAGACTGTGTTGGATGCGTTAGCAGATGGCAAAGCCAACTCCATAAATGTGGTTTCTCTCTGCAGCAGGCTTACCCTTCCAGAAGAAGGTATAGCCAGACCCCCGTTCCGTGAGTTGATCCTCGCCTGGGACCCGGGACTCACTGATGGCTGCTATGTAGCTGTTAGGCCTGACATTCCCCGCAGCAACCATAAGAGGTTGTATTGTTTTTTGTTTTTTGTATCTGTGATTTTGATTGTGTTTTCGACCGCATAAGGTTGACCTTACTGGGTGCGGTTACCCAGTGAGGTTGATTTTTTAGGCAGGCTACAGTATGATTAGAGCCCCTTTTCTAGCCCCCCTCGACATGTGGGGGAGCAGAGTGGCTCCTCGAAAGGGCTGCTCAATCGCACAGACAGGACCTGATTGCACTGCTGCCTAGAACACAGAGCATAAACAATCATCTTATCTGTGCCGCCCATGTGCAAAGTTGTGACTAGAGACTCCCGGCAGTCATATCTGCCTGTCCACATCGGCACTCGTCCATCGCCATAGGAAATTTGGGGGTATAGGGATTTTGATGATGATGGTAAGGAAGGAGCGCAGGCTGCAATCACAAATCTTGGCTCTCCCTTTTCCTGATCCAGTGGTGCAAGTGTTGCAACGACTGGGGAGAGGGAAAGTTGCAATAGACTGCCGATAGCCCAGTTTGCTTGGTTTCACCTTAATAGCCTGTCAATCATGCATTGCCTCCATCTGCCGGTATAGTCATGGGTTCCCATGGTAGTCACCTCTTCTACCTATACCGCCGTTGGGGTCTTATTGGAGCTCTGTAAGCATGTCTGCCTGATGCAGGGCTCCACCTCAGATTTTTTGTTAGGGTTTACTCCCGTAGCCTTATACCTGCCAAGGATAATCCGTAAGTCAGCGGGGCAATGGGTGGCATGCGCCAGGACGTGTGCACATCCCAGTGGGCCTGTGGGTCGTCCCTCTGGGGCCCACTGCTACTCCGAGATCCCCTGCTGGTCTAGCCTGGGCCCACGAGGCACCCAGTTACCGTGTGTTACCACGAGGAGGCCCAGCAGGAGTCTTGATGATGAAGTGGCTGTGTACTGACAGGGAATGACTTATGCAAGTTGCTTCCCTGTTCGCCACGAGGGCTAGCCAATGGTGGAAGCTGAAAGCGAGACTGAGCAAACAGTGCTTGTACCTTAACACTAATATAATGCTGTCCCCTAGACGCATTTCACCACCCTGTGTGAGAACACACACACACACACACACACACACATACACACACACACACACACACACACACACACACATAGATGGTAGTCGCCACTACACACACAATAGATGATAGTCACCACCCTGCCACACACACACACACACACACACACACACACATAGATGGTAGTCGCCACTACACACACAATAGATGATAGTCACCACCCTGCCACACACACAAACACACACACAAATCTAGTTATTATATGTCTTATTTGTATCACTTATGTTACTTGTATATTATTTGTAATTCGTAACCCATTCCCCAAATATGTAACTGTATATTTTCAGCCTTCTGGCTGCCAAGCTCTTTCAATAAACCGTTAATTATTATTATTATTATTATTATTACAAATAGATGGTAGTCGCCACTACACACAATAGATGATAGTCACCACCCTGCCACACACACACACACACACACACACACATAGATGGTAGTCACCACCCTGCCACCACACACACACACCACGACCACATCTGCAAATTTGGTGAGAAGCTTCTGTACCATCCTACCGGTTCCTACTTCCACCCGAGATCACTTTCCGCGAATTGTTGTTCGACACCACAACCTCATCCAGCCCTTACGAGCACGTACTGATCGCTATAAGAACAACTCAGTCTCAACCATTGTAAAAAATTATCAACAACTCATAATCAACCATTGTGTTCACTCTCAGCCAATCTTACCTTTTTTCACTGTCACTGTTGAAATGCCCTGTAGTATAACCTTCTCCCCATCTAATTATTATATATCAAATGTGTATCACTTATGTTACTTGTATATTATTGTTCAATCAAGTGATCCATTCCCCAATTATGTAACTGTATATTTTCAGCCTTCCGGCTGCCAATGTCTTTCAATAAACCGTTAATTATTATTATTATTAATATTATTACACACAGATGGTAGTCACCATCCTGTGACACACACACCCACACCCACACACACACACCCACACCCACACACACACACACACACACACACACACACACACACACACACACACACACACACAGATCACCACCCCTCACCACACACATGCACACATATAGATGGTAATCACCACACTGTAACCACACAAACACACACACACACACACACACACACAGATTTGGTAGTCAACCTGTCACACACAAATAGTTTCCGGTACAGTATATACTTTTTTTAAATTTGAGGTTGTCGTGTTTTGCCATTATCTGTGATAAATAAAGCGAAACTTATAGCACTGAGCTTTATTAGACGACTATCCTGGTGTTTGTACAGGTTAAAAGAGTAATGCCTTACAGAGTACTTCAATCCCCTCCTAACTACTTTGAAAGAATGATGTCTCACATAGTACCACTCCCTGTTACTTCAAACGAATAGTGCCAGAGAGAGTGCCACACCCCACACTGTTTTAGACACTGACCTCATGTTAATGAGAGTCGTGAGGTTGTGCCTTTGCTCCCCGACCTTGCCATTATAGTGGTAGCGCCAGTGAGGAACGTCCTCCACCGCCCTCAGGAAAGACACACCAGACGATGACATGTTTTTTTTTTTTTTTTTTTTTAAGGTGGGGAATGGATGAAAGGCATGTTGGGATCAAGGCACAGCCAGACATGAGGATAGAGAAGTCACAACATATAGTCGTGGAAAGGTTGGAAACCCCACACTGTTTTGTGACACTGACCTCATGTTAATGAGAGTCGTGAGGTTGTGCCTTGCTCCCCTGACCTTGCCATTATAGTGGTAGCGCCAGTGAGGAACGTCCTCCACCGCCCTCAGGAAAGACACACCAGACGATGACATGTTTTTTTTTTTTTTTTAAGGTGGGGATGATGAAAGGCATGCTTTGGACTGGCAACAGCCAGACATGAGGGATAGAGAAGTCACAACATATAGTCGTAAAAGTTGGAAAGAAGTTTAATGAGTTAAATAGAGGGGACGACACTCTTGTTTTACATACAGAGTTTGCTTGCCAATTGTCAACCTAGGATTTAGGGAATGAAGCCGTACAATGGTTACTTGGTAGACAATGACTAGATTTGATTTTACAATTACAAGTTTATTAAAATCTTATACTGCATTACGTTATGGACTGTTAAATGTGAACTTGTATCATCTAAGTTTTAATCTAAGGTGGATCACTGTGCGATAGATGTCGTGATTGTTGATAGAAAAGTGGGTGACCTGGGCCACTCAGGAGTGGGGTCGCCTTCCGTTGATGTCTTCCCGTAGGTGGTCTGGCTGTGTGGGTCGTCCAGAGCTTATACTAAACCTTCTTCCCTAGGCGATGGAACCTGACGTTGAGGGCCTCTGTTTTATTTCTTAGGTGATAATTGTCTTCCCTGGTAGGGTGGCGCTTGGCCACTGGCTGACCTCAAAACACTTGTTTTGGAAGCCTGTAGTTGCTAAATCAGCCCTCCTGAGTGTGACGAGTGGTATAGATGGGTACTCCAACACAGGCCTCACCAGCGCCTTGTACAGGTGAACTTGTATCTTCGTAATAGGCATCAGTTTAAACGTTTTTAATTTGGCTGCGGCGACTTTGGCTTTATTTCTAGTCTGTCCTTCATGGGAACATCCAGAGAGATGATGAGGCCAAGCAGCCTGCCTTGTTTAGAGTACTCAATCTCTCTTCGTCGTCGATCATTAATGGCGCCGGCTTGGATTTGGCGATGGTATGACCTCGAATTTCGTTTTGTTTGTTTTATTTTCCATATATTTCATACTCCGAGATCTCCTCTATTGCCCGAGCAGGGAGTCGCCCTTAATTCTTTTTGCTGTGGGCCTTCCTAAGCAAAAGGTCTTGTGTTACATCGTCGGCATACGACGTACTCTGCTGCCGACGATTGGGGTGGCAGGTCAAAGCGGTAGAGAGTGTAAAGGGGCTGGTGAGAGACAAGAGTCTCGAGGCACGCCGCTCGAGTATAAATTTTCCAAAGTGTTCTTGCATCTTGATTTAGCTCTGCGGTCCGTAAGGAAGTTGCACAGCAGGCGCGGTTGTGTGTTTTCGGCAGCCCCAGTTATAAGGATCTTATGTTGCAGCGCTGCATGCCAATCTTTTGTCAAACACCTTGCTGACGTCCTCAGTACTATGTTGCACTGCGGCGGCCACGGCGGCATTGGCGATCTGCCGGTGCCTGGGCTAGTGGCGGTGGATGTGCCTCGGTACTGGAGGAAGCCGAACTGGCGGGGATTATGCAAATCTTGGTCCTCCAGATACATCCGCAACCGCTTGTTTACTATTGTTTCGAAGATTTTGGCAGGTACCTCTAGCAGCGATATTGGTCGAAAGTTTTCAACTTTGTTTGGAGGCTTCCCTGCTTTTGGTATGAGGCGAATAACGGCGATTTTGAACATTCAGGGAAAGTATCCAGAGTAGCGAGGCAGGCGTTGCATATAGGCGCGTTTCCCCATCATGTTGTCGGGGAGTTGAGCCAGGATCTCTTGTTAATGTGCTTTGCCCAGGTGATTTGTTTTATAAAATTCCTTTTATGACGGCTGACACATCTGCAGGAACTATGCGCGCTCCGTCAGGTAGCTTCCGTCCACCAGTCTAGTGAAGTCAGTCCGTGGAGCGGCTGGAGAAGAGGTCCTGCAACTGACCTAAAATGTCATCCTCAAACTTCTGTCGAAGCCCTCGTTCTCCTGTTCAATTAATGCAAAAGATCTTCCGTAATTATCGCCGATGTAATTGTTCTGGTTTTCCTCGAATATTTTCGTCGTTTTGGTCGAGCAGGTAAGGACCGTGCGAGGTGGAACCCATCAGTCGCTTCTGATCCCTTTCCCAGAATGCAGCAGAACGTGGTAATTGATGGGCTGCCTCCACACCAAGGCGGCCCACTTTGTTCATGTAAACGTTTGCTCGTGCTGATGTCCGCCTGTAGCTCGTACCGGTCTCTCAGCCTTGCGTCCACTGCGGATACTGGCTAGCTGTCTCACGATCGTACTCGACACTGAGCTGCCTCTGCTGGTGACTTGTGTGAGGACGGGAATGGTCCTGTGAGTGGTATCGGATGTTGTTGTCCATCCTCGTCTTCACATCCTTATACCATTGTTCGACCGCGTCGTCGATGCCAGCTGGCTGGCTTCCGGTGCTTTCTCCCTGCTTTGAGACTGAGAGACTCCCTTTGAATATCCCAGTCTGCCCGTTTGAGGTTTGACCTGATGCTGGCGGGATCGCAATGATTTGGATGAGAGGCCACGATGACCGGCAGGTGATCGCTGGTAAATGATGGGTCCGGCGATAACGTGCCTGTTCAGGACGGCCTCGTTGTTAGAGAGGATTATGTCGGGTGTTGTGGCACTGGCACGTCTGATCAATGTCGGGAAATCTGGCCCGAGGTGTTGCGGGGTTTTCCCCTTCTGATGTTAGTCATACAGCGCCACTGACGTTGTTCCTATTACTGCGTCCGAGTGTGGCGTGGCGCGCATTTAAGTCCCCCTATGATGTATGTTGGTTTTCAAAGGCGTAGCAACTGGTTGAGGTCTTGTCTGCAAGTAAGGACGTCTGGGAGGTGGTACATTGTGCATATGATAACAGATCCCCTAGTTGTTCCACCTGCACCCCAGAACTGAATCGGAAGTCTGGCAACACCTCAGACTCAGCCGACTTCATACACAGCGACAATTCATCGTTCAGCTTCCACCCGTTATGTTCCTCTGTATACAGTGAAGCCAAAATTTTCAGCTACTTTCGTCCTTTATGCTAGCAATTGTTTAACAGAATAACGTCTGGTTCTTTAATTGATAGTATAAGCTAGAGCTGAAGTCGTCATGCCCATTAAGGGACCAGTAGACATTATTTTGCACAATTTTCATCCTGCCAACGACTGCCATTTCGAGACTGTAGCTGGGGGCGTCGCTTGAAGTGTTTGCTCGGCTTCGCCATTTCTAGGGGACAACCCTTAGCAAACCTTTCGGACTGGTTGTCAGTTAATGGCGGCCCCTCGAACTTCGTACAGGAAGGTGTTCAGGTTCTGGGCCTGCGTGTCGAAGGAATCTGCTGATGCTGCAGCCGGAGGGTCTTGTTCCTCTGTGGAGTAAGTCACTATCATCTGATTGCAAACTATTGACTGTGGCTGCAGTCCGATGGTCGCTGTCGTTGCTGGGAGTACATGTATTGGGGTCACGGAGATTTACGGTGTCGTTGTCGCTGTGATCCCAGGGGACTGGCTGGCCATGTCGGGGCGATGGTTATACTCGACTTTTGCCAACGTCAGGGAGGTCATGGTCTATTTCTGGCGTGGGTTGAGGTCGTCAATAAGTAGTTGGAGTGGGGTTACGCCTCGTGATTTCTTTGAAGGACTCGTCGCTTATTTCAACAGGTGCAACGTTGTTCCTGGAAAGTTAGTGTCTCGCCACTGCGTCCCTCAAGGCGCTCCAGTGACTCAGTAACTGCCTGTTTGATTGAGTCCTTGATGGTTCTTTATCACCGATTGCAGGACTTATGTCTTGCTGGGACATTGTTGAGTTTTTGGGAGTCTGCTTGAGTTTCTTTCTCAGAGCGTCTTTTAGGGTTTGGCTGTGTTTATCGTCGACTGAGTGGTCCTTTCTATGGTGCTGTATGAAATTTCCTTGGTTTCTTTTGTTTGGTTATTTCGTTCAGTCTCTTCTCTGTTTCTGAAGTACCTGTTTCCCTGACCAGGTAGGTGGCGGAGAAGGTCCTGTGGCCACCCCTCGCAGACGACAAACTTTTTATGGTGCTACGGCAGTCTTTGCAGAAGTGCTGATCAGATGAACACTAGAGCATATAACCCTTTGTAGGGGGCAGTTCTTGGTCATGTGGGCATTGTATTTATTTGCACTTCATGCATTGTTGGATGGGCGTATACTTTTCATATTCTATTTGGTGAGCTGAAGAAGCATATATGCATGGAGTCTCTTCTCCTTCATTCATTTTGCATCCGTTGTGTCTGGGTAAAGAACCTTGATTAAATTATGGGCATATAACGCGATAGGATACACCCTACAACCTTGACATTGTTTTGCTTTTCTACTCATCTTTATTTTTCCTGCGTTACTTTCCACTACATCTTTGTCTAACTTACATACAAGGGTGAGCTTATGTTGTATCTCTCTGTGGAATAATGACTGTAACTGCCAATTTTCAGCCTTTATCCATATAATTAGATCTATGAAGTTTATCTAAAGAAGCCTTTATCTGTTTCTGGGGAGGATGATAACCATCTCTCAGATCCACAAGTTCATTTATTCTCACCCTTTAGGTCGCTCAGCTTAGCCTTTGAGCCCTATCCGAGACCCCCGGGTTGGGGTTCCGAGGTCACTCTCACTTTGATCAGCAACAGAACATACATGTGTAATCCTATCAATCTGTCCACATGGATGAAGAGAAAAGACGGGGTCTAGGGTAGGGTGAAGAGACAATCACTGACGGGGCCTAGCTAAGCCCTAACACCTAACAGTGACAGGTTATAAGCACTGCCGAATCCCTATGAATAGAATGTTACGTCTCCCGACGGTCTCGACCAGCAGCCTCTGAGGCGCCTCGGTGTCTCACCCCAGGGTTCGCGTCGTTACCAAACAGCGGTGACCCAGGAGAGGATTGAGTAGGGAAGAAGCACAGTGTACAAAAAAAATAATATCCATGTACAACTACAAGCAAACAGCCAGAGCGAACCTAGCGTGAAAAACAAGGCCGACAGTCGAAACGGTCAGCAATTTGAACTGAGCAGGGAGCGACGCGCCAGCACGCACGTCTGCTGGCTATGAAGGCAAGGCTCTGATGAGGACATATGTCAACACAACAAACGCAACTGATATAAAATGGACGAATAGATACTCGTATGTGTTTGTTTTTTATGTAAATATATATAATATTGATCTTCAACTTTTCAGCGAAACCAAGACTACCTTCATACTGTACACTGATCAATGAACTGAAACACGAATATTTTACAAATAAATTCACGAAGAAAGGTATTAACAAATCCCGAAAATACAAGAAGATTTACCACTGTCATTGCAGCAACAATACGTGTCGGATTCCATACAGATTGGATCTCATGCCTGATTCACGGTGTCATTGAATTTCTTATTGAGCCATCTGCATACATATGTGTGGGGATTCCACCACGCGCCAAAATCCTGCTTGCGCAAGAAAAATATAAGACGAAAGGTGAGAAATCCAATATGTGTCCAAGTTTGTCTTTGGTTCGATGCTTTTTTTTTTTTAATACACTATACCTTATTGTTTCATCTACTTCATGCTGATGTACCCTGATGTGCATAACGAGAGATTATTTTGACAAGAATGCAGGTGTAACTTGAGCCGTCGTTAAACTTTGAAAAGTGATCTTATAAAACAGGTTCCAAAATCGTAAAGCCTCTCCACACTGCTCGTCTTCCTAGTCGTGGCAAACACCTAACGACCAGTATACGGAGATGCTCGGTTTGATATGTAAATAAAACTCTATAGAATACCTCCATTAGACGCCCTCCTAGGTCTATGCTTGGTAGAATCCTGTGTTGTGCTGTGGCATTTCCGCTTGATGGTACTCTGACACAGGATAGAATAGAGTAAACTTAATACCCCAGTGAGCCGTTGAAAGACGTTTCTCCACTTATAAAAGGAGTTTTGGCTCATTTTAGTACCTGCACGTGGCTGGGATATGGTTGTGATGAGCAGTGTTGTGTATGATTCCTGAGAATAACTTGCATGTAAGTGAGTGAGAGTAAGGCAGGGGCGGGGCATATAAATATATATATATATATATATATATATATATATATATATATATATATATATATATATATATATATATATATATATATATATATATATATATATATATATATATATATATATATATATATATTTTTTTTTTTTTTTTTTTTTTTTGCAAACGCTCAACGGCTAGTTTATTGTGCCATAATCATCCGGTGAGCGGTAGCACAAAATGATTACAAAGTAGAGGTCACAAAGGATGTGTATGGCGGACCACAGTAGTCAGAATAGAATGGCATTGAATGTTACAGACTATTTCAGTTCTGTACATAGAGGGTGACATTTGCAACTGCGTGAGGCAACGTGTCTGACCGTACACTTGTTCATTCACATTTACGTGAGAGGTATTTAAGCACATTTTGTGTTTGATTTTATACATGGGAAATTATATAGCATCAGAGTGCATAAAAACTGGATACAATCTTAATTTGTCAGCTATCTTGCCATTACAGTGTGCTTGGATCTGACGCAATATCATCCATTAAATCATCTTTTAAAAATATCTATTTTCCAAGTATTAATATTACTGTAATACCTAATTTATATTCCTGCTTATATTGTACCACCAAAAACATTATATCATAGATTTTCAAGTAAATAGATAGAAACTACCATTGCAATAATTATAGTTGCCGACTAGACATGATACTGACAGCTCTGTCTTCTTGTTCCACCTTAATACAACCCATGTCGTACTGCTTCCCTCCCTTAACATATTTATGAATATCAACCCCACTGTAAAATATGTCCTGACCTCGCTAGAGGAAAGGTCACGGCAGACTTAGCTCCCGGGAATAAATTGTTGGTAATGGTGAGAGCTACTTGTGAACAGGGCTGTGCCCATCTGAGGGCCGAGTTAGAGAAGGTCAAAGAAGAAAAGTTTAAATTAAAGGAAGTGATAGCGAGGATGGAGAGACAAGGAAAGCCCCTGTCTGACGAAAACTCAGGCTAATGCAAGGTTGTGTGGAGAAGAACGACAAAAATGGTAGTGAGAAAAGACACCAAGCAAATGACAACAGCTAAGTATAAAAACTCTTTTAATCCTTTGATAGACGAATTGGACGTTAGCATTGTCAGGGACAGGGCTGAGAGGGAAGGTACGAAAACCTTAATTGTTGGCGATTCCCAGGTACGGTACCTGGATAGAGCTTTTTTTGGTAGAAATAAAAAAAGGATGAGGGTGTGTTACCAGGTGCTAGGGTGGGGGATGTAGTTCACAGGATGGACAATATCTTGCCTGGTAACAGGAACAAACCCACTATCTGCCTTAGTGCAGGAGACAATGATATTGGTCGGTGTAGGAGTGAGGAGCTTCTTGATAAGTTCAAGACAGCTATAAACAGTATTAGGGTGAAGGGAGGGGTCCTTATTATATGTGGTGTCCTGCCTAGAAGGAGAGTTGGCAATGAATGGTTATCAAGGGCAGTTGCTGTCAACGGCCGACTTGACAGATATTGCAAGTCAATATCAGTCCCTTTCATTGACAACTGGGACAAATTTTACGGCAGAAGGGACATTTATGCTAGGGATGGTGAGCATCTGTCTGGGGATAGGGGGGCAACCCTGGCTGGCTCTCTCGAGAGGGCAGTTCAAAAGATGTCGAAGTCTTTAGACTGCTAGGGGAACATTTGGGCACGGAGGTGGAGGAGACTGCAGTGGGAGCGGGAAACAAAGTGAAAGGTTACAGGAAAATAGTGCTAGGAATGATGACAAAACTAAATTAGGAAGGGAGTTAAAACCAAAACGCGTGAAAGAGAGGACTCAGAACACGACTAAATTTAATGTCTACTACGCAAACATAGGAGTATGAGAAGCAAAATAGATGAAATCAGGGCGTTGGTATGTACCGAAAAATCAATATAATATCATTCGCCGAAACACGGAGAAACTTAGACTCAGAGAGTTACCTGCCGAATACCAAATTGCAGGTTACAAATTATTCCGTACCGATAGGCAGATTAGGAAAGGAGGCGGAGTAGCAATCTATGTCAGGGATAGTCTGAAGTGTGAAATGAATAAGGAAATAAAAACTGAACTGAATACAGAAACAATTAGGATAGAATTAATCGATGGTAGAGAAAAATTAATCGCTGGAGTAATATATAGACCTCCTAACCTTGATAGAGTTAATGAACGACTTATTTGGGATGAAATGCACAGGGCTTCCAGACATAGCAAAGTCTGTTTAGTAGGCAACTTTAACTTAAACCAAATTGATTGGATCGACCTTACAGGTAACTCAGAATCAAAGGATTTTTTTGAAACAGTTCAGGACTGTTTCCTAAGTCAACATATAACCGAACCCACCCGGGGTAATAACATACTCGATTTAGTTCTGTCAAATAGAGAAAACGTTATTAGTAATGTCGATGTAGGGAACGAACTTGCCAACAGCGATCACAAAGAAATAAGATTTCAATTAGAATTTAATGGCAGACTCAAGGAAAATTCCATTAAACTCCCAGATTTCAGAATGGCAAACTGAGATAGGCTGAAAATGCATCTGAGAGAAGTGGTATCATGATTTAGAACATAAGAACATAATTATGGAGGAAACTGCAGCGGGCCTATTGGCTCATACTGGGCAGTTACATTTACACCCAACCATGTTATAGAGAAATCCGAATGTGAAAAGATTTAGGAGTAATGATAACTAAGAATCATAAGCTAAGTAAACAATGTGTATTTGCTCGAAACAAGGCTAATAAAGTACTTAGGTTCATACAAAGGAGTGTTAGTTACAAGACTAGAGAGGTCATCCTAAAACTATATCTTGCTCATGTGAGACCTCACTTGGATTACGCAGTTCAATTCTGGTCACCGTATTACAGAATGGATATAGAATCCCTAGAAAGAGTTCAGAGGAAAATGACAAGACTAATCCCGGGCATTAGGAACCTCGAGTACAGAGACAGGTTAAAGCATCTTAATTTGCGCCCCTGAGAGACGTAGAGAGAGGGGCGATATGATAGAGATTTATAAATGGAAGTCAGGGTAAAACAAAGGGGATATAACAAAGGTACTCAAACTATCCAAACAGGAGCGAACTCGTAACATTGGTTTTAAATTAGACCAATTAAGATTTAGGCGCGAAATAGATAAACACTAGTATGGAAAGAGAGTAGTGGATGAATAGAACAAGTCACCAAACATCATCATTAAGTCGAATACTCTGGATAGCTTCAAACATAGGTTGGATGGATAGATATATGAGCAACAGGGGTTGGGTGTAAATGGGACTGCCCAGCATGGACCAATGGACGTACTGCGGTTTCATCCATTCTTATGTTCTTACTGGGAATCGTTGCCTCCGGGCGGTTTTTCTGCTAGGCTGTAGGACGCCACCCCGGGAGGCTCCACATTGTCTCACTGTAGTGCATTAAGGTAGACCACATTTTTTTTTTGCCATTAGCAGCAAGTATGTACAGATTTTGCTAGATCCCACTCTGAGCATCCAACACAGAACTGTCCATGAGAGAAACAAGGAAACACCAGGTTTAGGCCAACCATCTTTAGGGACTGTCCCTGGCTTTTGTAGATGGTCATGGCAAAGCTCACTTTAACCGGGAACTGAAGTCGCTTGAACTCAAATGGCAGGTCAGTGGTGATGAGAGGTATCCTTGGTATGAAAACGTCATCTCCTTTAGGTTTTCCTGTCAGTATTTTAGCTTCCAGTACATGTGGCATCATGTTCTTCACCACCAGTCTTGTGCCATTGCATAGGATTGGTGGTTCAAGATTTCTTAAGAGCATTATAGGAGTTCCAATCTTAAGAGTGAGGTGGTGAGGAGGCATTCCAGCGGGCTCCAAAGAATTAAGGAATTCTGCAGGGTACTGGATTGGTCCTGGTCGATTACTGTATCAACAGATTTCAATGAGATCTCACTGCCTGAAGCTGTCTGAGTAGAGTCATGTTGATTTCAGCCACTGTTTCATTCTTTGGTGCCAGAATTGCGCGTTCACGCAGCCACTTGTGACCCTTGTAGTGGTGGATAATGTTTGGGTAGAACATGTTAGTGAGCTCAGTTGAGGACTTTACAACATTTCCACATCCTTGAGGAATGATTATTTAGCCTTCTGAATCAACAGGGAAAGATCCGTTCCCAATCTGTAGTAGAAGGTTTGCAAACCGTCCAGCATCCTGATCTCCTTGTAGATGTACTCTCGTGTTTTTGGATAGGGTGAGTGTCTGAACACTTCTCCAAAGGTATGATGCCTTGAGGCACGCATTCAGTTCATCAGCTGGAGTGCTTCGAGGAATGACAGGTAGGATCTGGCAAAAGTCTCCAGCAATTACCATTGTAATGCCAACCATGAGCTGGTCATTTTCTCGTATGTCTTGCAAGGTCCTGTCCAATGCTTCAAACGCTAACTTGTGGGACATAGTGCATTCATCCCAGACTATAAGGCTGCATTTTTCTAAGAGTTTTGCCTTTGCCGATCTTTTTTTGATGTTGCACACTAGATTCTCATTGTGAGCGAGGTTGAGAGGCAGTTTAAAAGTTGAGTGTGCAGTACGTCCTCCTTCTAGTAGTGATGCAGCAATGCCTGAGGATGCCACAGCAAGAGCAATTTTCCCCTGATGACGTACTTTGGCCAACAGAAGGTTGATCAGGAATGTTTTTCCTGTCCCGCCAGGTGCATCGAGAAAGATCATACCTCCCTGCTCCGCTTGTATTGCTTGTAAGATCTATTCATAAGCATTTGCTTGATTAGGCACCAGGTGAGACTCATTTTCTTTAAGAAAATTCACCAGAACTTTAACTGAGAAGTCAGTCTCTTGGAGCAACTCCCTGTTTGCAACTACTGTTCACTCCCCAAAACTTCTTCTTCCATCAATAGTTCATTAACGGTGTATGTAAGTTCCACTACAACGGTACAGCAAAGTATATTTTTAGCATTAAACTGTTATTATTTTATTGTCTAATCATCACTACATATAACATCATCCATCAATACTACATATAACACCATCCATCATCACTACATATAACACCATCCATCATCACTACATATAACACCATCCATCATCACTACAGATCGGTAAAGTAGCTTCCGAGATTCTCGTGCGGACACACACACACACACAGACATACTTATACTTCTTTGTTTTATATATATATATATATATATATATATATATATATATATATATATATATATATATATATATATATATATATATATATATATATATATATATATACATATAATATAAATGTAAAAAATATATTAAATATATAAAATAAATATATAACAAAGTGATAACTGTGCTAACATTCTGATATGTTCTTACTACCACCATGCTGTGTGTACTATTCCAGATGATACTAAATGTTACATAATACTTCCTTGAGATAAATGTACAGTATATATCAGGAGCCTTCAAGAGAGGTCAGGCTCTCTACTGGCTCAGCCATGTTAATATTTTATTATTATCAACTCTGTATTTGTGTTTTTCAGGCTAAATAAACTTTTCTCAATATCAATATCTTCACACAGTAAAGGACGTAGTGTTCGAGTGTGTGGCCATATGTCTGACCGCACACTTTACTTTTTGTTTTGCTCACATCTGCTGAGGTATTTACTACTAGCGTTTGTATCCTAATCTTAGTCTAGCGGTTACAACATCTTAAAATCTAGTGATTTTGATACATCTTATCATAGTAAACAATGAATTGACTATTTCATGTTTGCACTTGCCTGCTTGCGTCAAATTCAATAAGAAGTTCTTTCCTGATTACAGTCTTAAGGGTTCTTTTTGACAGAGCCAGATTGTATTCAACAGAGTCTTTGTTCGACGCGAGCTTGGCTAGGGCATGAGCGAGCATGGCATTGGGCGGGAGATGGGGCATGGTTCGGGGAGGGTGGCATGAAAGTGAGGGAGACACAGTGGGTGATGGATGAAGCGCGGCGGGCGTCTGGGCCACGACTCCACCCCCTCCCAGTATTGTGGTGATGTTAGGTTACCAGGGTAGATAGAGGCAACGTGGAGGCGAGGAGTAGGAAAAGAACCCATACAGGGCTGCAGAGAGATAAAGAAACAGTAAACCACCTGGCAAAGAGATACACCAATAAGCAAACAGACATAGTGACAGAGAGGTACATAAATATAACCAATGTATGACACTATCAATTACAGAGATAACAATAGACAAGACGAACTTAAGAAGGATAACGAGAAAGATAGGCAGCTTAAGGATAAAATAAGGTCAGAGATGGCGAAAAAGGTTGGTGACTGGCGAAAAGACCAGCATCACATTTCTGAGTATGACCCATCACTACTTCCACCCTCCTCTTATGGTCACAGCTCACCCGAACGCCACCAGAGCGTTCCTCTCCTCATTGTCTCCTCCGCCCCCCCCACCCCCCCCTCATTCTTCTCCTGCCTGGCGCTACAGATAATTATAACCTATCCACTGTCTGCCTCAATGAAAATAGAAATGTTGAGATATTCTGTGATTCTAAAATTGCCTTTTATAAATTTTGAACCCAGACCATCAAAGTCAATGTCTAAAGTGGTATTGAATTGAATCGAATTGAAACAGTTTATTTAGCCAGAAAAACACAGATACAGAGTGGAAAATAATAACAATATTAACATGGCTGAGCCAGGTGAGAACCTGAGCTCTTTTAGGCACCTGATATATACTATACATTTATCTCAAGGAAGTATTATGTAACATTTAGTATCATCTGTAATAGTACAATAGCATGGTGGTAATAAGAACATCTCATAATGTTACCACGGTTATTACTTCAATATTTAGTTATTTTATTCATTTAATACTTGTTTGTTTGGGTTTTTTTTTATTTAAATCATAAGTGTGGACATAAATTACAGTGGAATTGAAAAACATAAGTATGATAGGGGGGAGCAGTACAACAATATTAAGGTTGAACAAGAGGACAGAGCTGTCAGGATAATGTCTAGTTGGTAGATATATTTATTGCAATGGTAATTTCTTATCTCTTTACCTGATAATTTCCGATAAAACGGTTTTGATGTTACAATAAAAGCAGGTACTGTATATATAGTAGGTATTACAAGAAATATAAATACCTAGACAATAGATATTTTTTAAGAGGTGATTTAAAGGAATGAAGCATAGTCTTTGCTCGGATAGGTGGGGGTAAGTTGTTCCACACCTTCACACCATGATATATTATGGAGGTCTGGGACTGAGAGGAGCGCATAGGGGGTGGTCTTAGTAGCTCTGGGTGCCTTAAGCTGTATCTCTGATTGTTCCGGAACTGGAAATAATTATTGTCAAGCAAGTGATTGATAGATTTGTAAACAAAGAGGGCACAGCAGTAGGTGTTAATATCTTCGAATTTTAACATTTTCAATTTAGCAAATTTTTCGTTTGTGTGATCTGTTTTTTCAAGTAGGTGATTGTCCGTACAACTCTCTTTTGTGCAGTAACCAGGGATTGTGTTTTTGAAGAGCCAGAAGGCCTCCTAGTGTGTGACAGTGTATCAGGTGTTGGTAAACAAGATCATGATAGATTTCTTTCATTGCTGTGAGAGTGAGTGACTGTCGAGTGTGATACATGATACCACACTGTTTATTGACTTTACTGTGAATGGCTTGTATGCGGTTTTTCCAGTAAAGTTTCTCATCAACAATAACTCCGAGGAATTTAGTATTTTGTTCGCGTTTGAGTACTGTATTACCAAGGTACAGGGGGTCCAAGTCTGGTGGTAAGTTTTTCCTTCTGGGAAAGAAGATCGTGTAGTTGGTTTTCTGAAGGTTTAAGGTCAGTTTATTACGTATTACCCAGGACCTGACTTTACTTAATTCAGTGTTCATAGTTCTCACCAAGGAATGGAGGTCTGCAAATATGTTGTATTTTATGAGTGTGCTGGCGTGGACTATGTCATTTATGTACAACAAAAACAGTACTGGACTGAGAATGGAACCTTGGGGGACGCCATACAAGATTGGCGAGGAGTCAGATTGGAGATTATTATAGCAGACAAATTGCAACCTGTTGGAGAGATATGAGGTAAACCAATTGTGGGACAGGCCCCTAATGCCGTAATGTTCAAGCTTTGAAAAGAGGATGGTATGGTCGACAGTATCGAAAGCCTAAGAGAGGTCCAAGAATATACCGACTGTGAACTGACTGTCATCAAAGGAATTTTGATGTCATTAGTAAAGGATAGCAGAGCACTCTCAGTCAACCTTCTAGCTCTAAATCTAAACTGGGAGTCTGTAAAGATGTTATTGGCAATGCAGAAGGAATTTAGTCTCCTACATGCTAGCTTCTCCAGTATCTTACACAAGGCTGGGGGGACTGATATGGGGCGGTAATTCTTGAAGAGACCTTTGTTCCCAGATTTTTTATATGCTGGTTGAACTTTAGCAATTTTCAGTTTATCTGGAAATACACTACTAGTGAAGGAGGAGTTACAAATGTGTAGGAGAACAGGTAGTAATAAGTGGGCTACTTTTTTAATGATGCTCATTGGTATGTTGTCTTTGCCTCCTGCTGCATCTTTGGACATTTTTATGATGGCCAGTAATTCATCTGCTGTGACAGGGAATAAGAACAGCTCATATTCCTGTCTGTTTTGCAGGTAGGCTCTACATTCCTTATGGTGATCAGGGATGCTCTCTACAAGATTTTTGCCAACATTAATAAAATATTCATTGAAGTGGTTGGCAATGAGGGAGGTTTCCGTTACAACTGAGTGGGGGGCCGAAGGTTGAATGTTCTTGTTCTGAATAGAATTTATGACATTCCAGGTTTTCTTACTGTCGCCTGATGCTGACTGGAGCTTATTTGTATAGTAGTTACGTTTGGCATTTCTAACTGCTTGAGTTACTCTATTTCTGATACTTCGGTAAGCATCACCGAAAGTTATGGGTCTTTTTGAAAATTTCCTTTGGAGTTTATGTTTGTCTTTTATCATTATGTTAATTTTGCTTGTGATATAGGGTTTAGAAATGGATACAGTTTTCACTGACTTAGTCTTGAGCGGGAAGCATTTATCAAAGCAAGCACTGAAGATGCAAGAGAAGTTGCAGCTGTTCACGTTTGGGTTGTCGGAGGCATAGACAAGATCCCAGTTAGCATTCATTAAGTTGTTTTCAAAAAGGAGCATGTTGTCGGTGCAGTAGTCTCTATATTGTATTGAGGCTCTACTAGACCTTTCAGGTCTTGTGGATGTTTTATACATGGCAAAAACTGGGAAGTGATATATTATTATAAATAATTCAACTTGCAAGATTGTTAGGAGTGTTGTTAGTCCAGATATGATCTATCACAGTGGCAGAGGTGGCAGTTACTCTAGTGGGTTTGGTTATAGTGTTGAAGAAGAGCTTAGAGTGACAGGTACGAAGAAGGTCTAATACTGAAGTGTCAGTTTCTGATTTAAATAAATCAAGGTTGAAATCTCCTGTAATGTAGCAATGTTTCCTCTCTGAACTTATGATAGAGATAAGCTCCGAAAATTTATCAAGAAAATTGCTTACATTAGAGTGGGGTCTTCTGTAGATTACTCCTACTAGGATATTTCGTGTGTCGTTACGTAATTCAGTGAAAACACTCTCCATGTACTCCTCCTGAACATATAGGGTGACACCAGCACTGTGTCGTGACGTGTTGACGCAGTTTCTATTATAACAAGGAATGTTCTACAAATGTTCAATATCGTTAGTGAGTTTGGTCTCACAGAACCCAAATACATCAAATTTGTGGGCAATAGAAGATAAACACTGATCTAAAATGGTATCCAGATGAATGGGAATACTGCTGATGTTATGGCTAATCAAGGAGAAGGAATGAGGTAGTAGGAGACTAGAACTAAACTCGGGAGAGTCAGGAAAGTAATAGTTACAGTTTGGGTTGGTGTAACCCAGTGAGTTTTGTAGAAAGGCATCAGGATCGATATGAGGGAGCATTGTGTCGACACCATGGGTAAATTGGGTGTAACACATACGATCCAGCACATCTAAGAGAATGACACTAGCATCATCATTGTGGGAACATTAATACTGATTAAGGAACAGTAAAAACTCAGGGTCACTGAGGTGTGAAAAAGGAAGATCTATGAAAATTATAATAGTGGGGGGGTGGGGGGGGGTAACGTACTCACAAGTGCTACAACCAACAGAATTAGGATGACCGGTACTGTTGAGGGTGATTCACAGATAGAGTGGGAGGTGCGCCTGTCACCCGGTTTTGAGGGTTGCTGGTTTCCACCACAGATGGTAGACGTGTAGTACTCGAGTTGGCCGGCAGGGGGGAAACTCCTCATGTGATAGCGACAGTGGCTGGTTCCCCCTCAGGGAGGGGGTTCTCGAGGGGCTTGGGGGGGTTGGTACAGCGAGTGGGTGAGTGGGCGGGTGTCCTCTTGCCCGATCCCTCACAACAAGGGTTTTATGACTGAACGTCACGTGTTTCCTTTGTTTCCTGGCTTCTTTAAACTGGTCCATTTGCTGTAGACGGGCTTTAGTCGTACCTGGGCAGAGATCTTCGTTGACGAAGAGAGTGGTGCCTTTCAGTTTACTGCTTTGATAAAACACTGTCACGGTCAGAGGGGGATGAGAATTTTGTTATGATGTTGCGGGGGCGGGAGGAGTTGGGTTCGCGACTCGTTGAACACGGTCAAACTTTACTTCAGGAAGTTTGAAATGGTCATTCAGCAAGCGTGAAATTTTGCGTTGGGATGACTCCCAGTTCTCGTGGGTGTCTTCAGGGATACCGGCAATCCTGAGGTTGTTTCGCCGCCCCATGTCATCCACATAATCCACCCAGTCTGCTGTTGTCGTTAGTTCTGTTTTGAGCTTGGAATTCTCCTCACTAAACTGTTGAACTTGAGTCTTGAGTGTTCAGTTTTCTTTAGCTTCAACGTTCAACATTGCTTGTAAGTCACTTATTTCCCCTTGCGAGAATTCCAAGCTTCTTTTAATCTCACTTAGCTGGTCAGTGAGACGCCGGTCATCTTCGTCTAGCTTCCTGATGATCTCCTTATTCATTTGTTGTATGATGTCCTGTATGAGAGTCTGTTGGACTTCCATTATCACACCAGTCTGTTGTTGTTTTGTGAAATTTAAATTTTTGACGCTAGCAGCCAACTTAGACATATTGGAGCTAGTGAGGGCTGAGAAGCTGGCAGTATGGAGACGGTCTAGGTGTGTGGTCAGCTGTGTGGCCTAGTGGGATGGTGGGGGAGGGTGGACGGTGGGGGTGGACAGGGCTCAGATTGCAAGCCGTGGCACTGAGGGGAGCATGGTGGGCCTACACCTCACTTGGTAGACAATCATTACACTGTAACACCTGAGTGCCCCCTACACCAGCTGAGGGCTCCGGTACTAGCTGAGGGACTTATAAACCAGCTGGGGGCTTTTGTAATAGCTGAGGGCCTCTCCACTAGCTGAGGGTTCCTGTATTACCTGAGGACCCCTACACCAGCTGAGGGCTCCGTTACTAGCTGAGGGTTTATAAACCAGTTGAGGGCTCATGTACAAGCTGAGGGGTCACTACACCAGCTGAGAGCTTAGACACCAGTTGAGGGCTCCTGTATTACCCGAGGGCCCTTACACCAGCTGAGAGTTCCTGTACTAACTGAGGGTCCCTACAACAGCTGAGGGCTCCTACACTAGCTGAGGGTCCCTACGCCAGCTGAGGGTTCATGTAGTACCTGAGGGTCCCTAGACCAGGTAAGGGCCATACACTGATAACACTATACATCTTCACACACAGTCGACCACGCCACGTGTCCCAGAACTCTTTGTTACTTGCTTTGGATTTCTTGGCCGTCAGCACCTGGGTTATTATGGCCGTAGCGAAGAACTCTCTCAGTTCTCTTGGCAGAACAGTGGTTCACGTGCAGTATCTAAATTCTCGGAGCTTTTGCAAACAGGAAATGTATTTTTTTTAATTACCTTTACATTAACAAGAAACATTTCATCAGTAAGTACTGTACATACACTTGCTTTATGTAACTTTAGTATTGAACTGATCTGGCTACTTTTTACCCACACCCACAATACGTGTTTAAATACATAAATCACATATCAACGGTCTATGCCCATTGATTCTTAAAGGTGTCATTGGGTGAGTGCTCAGGTGTTCTAATACAGTACATGTATAGGCCAACAATATACGACAGCGGAAGAAGTGTTGATTGTGACATAAATAACTTGATTATATAGTCAATGAAGACATCATTGAGGGTTTAGTAGGTATTGTTTTACTCGTAGTGGGACTTAATTCTAAATGTGAATCTCTTACTTACTAAAAAATTACCTTATTAACAGTTCCTCGACCTTACAACATTCACAGTTGACAACGTTTTGTTTTAAACCATTCTTACCTTTTCCGATATAAAACGCCCCGAGTCCACCAAAGTGTTATTTATGTAAAATAAGATTAATTTGAAAAAGGCAGTGGTTGAGACCCCACTCAAGCTTGTGTTGACGAAGGTAAATTGGCGAAAAATTCTCTGAAGTTTATGTGCAAATGTTAGGCTTGAGGGAAAACTCGCGATGGTGTGGAAAAAAAAAAAAAAAAAAAAATTATATATATATATATATATATATATATATATATATATATATATATATATATATATATATATATATATATATATATATATATATATATATATATATATATATTTATATATAATAATGCAGTGCAACAATAACAATAACTATTATTCTTGTTTACACAAATCTAAGACAACTGAGGAATAATAATGATAATAATAGCGTTTCGTGAGTGAACTCAGTATTCCCGCTAATAATAGCATTAAACGAGCGTGTACGAGTGTTGTTGTCTGGTGTGAACACTGCTGTATGACAAGCTAAATCTCGGCGGACGCTTGTTAAGCCATTCACGAAATTCCATTATAACATGTAATTGTCGAGGCATTAAGTAATTTCACAGTTGTTTTGACAGGTTATAAGGCGGTCACATATAGTTAGTTCATGCTGCAATCCAATGTCGTTTACGCCTAGGTGGGGCGCTCCAGCAGCCCGAGTACTGTGAGACTGTGGTGTGAATAACCCCGCAGTTGTTAACTTCTCGTGTCGTATGCTGTACAACAATGTCAGGATGTGAACATTTCTTAAACCTATTCTTCTATAATAAGAAAACTCACTGATAATTTTTAAGCTTAACTGTAGATGTGGCTGAATGAGGTACATTTTATGAAATAAAACATTAAAGGTTTGAATAACTGTGGTACGTTAGGCAGAAAAATGTTCACGTAATCATATACGCCGGCGAGATTATTGAGGTAGAGTTTCATGGAGAGGCTTAATGCCTTCCTCTGGTCCTCCCTACGGCGTATTGTATTGTTTTTTATTTTTTTTTCGGGGGATAGCCCACCCGAGCACATGTCATCGACCCACAACGACGCCTAGGGGGCGAAAAATAAGAGTAGATAGAAATTAAAAATAGAAAAGGAAAAGGTTATACACCACGAAGAAGCCGGAAAACCAGGTCTTTAAAGTGAAACAGATTGCATGAGTGTGGAAACACAGAAGAAGGCAGAGCATTCCACAGATTGGCTATATGAGGAAAGAAGGGTGTACTATAACGGGTTATTCTAGTCTAGTGTGACCAACATCCACAGAGAAACGGTGGGCACCACGGGCAAGACGTGTGTTACGAGCCCACGGCCTTGTCGGCGGTACACAGGATGCCAAATCCACCGAACATTGCCCGTTGAAGTACATGTAAAAGAGAGAGAGTGAAGCAACATTGCGGCGAAGAGAAAGGGAAGAAAGATTATCAAGTAAAGGGGGAGAGTTAATAAGACGAAATGCCTTTGATTCCACCCTATCTAACAGTTGGACAGAAGAAGAGCCACCCCAGATATGAGAGCAGTAATCTAAGTTAGGACGAATGAATCCCTTATATACTTGAAGCAACTGCTGAGGAGTGAAGTAGCTACGGCATCTGAACATCATTCCCAGCTTTCGGGAGGCAGCTTTAGCAATGTTGAGGATGTGTGGCTTCCATGACATATTAGAGGAAATGGTGAGGCTTAGCATATTTATTTTAGAATTTGGCAGAATGATTGCGTCCTGAAATGTAATTGGTGGGAGATCATCGAATTTGGAAAGTGTAATTGGTAAATCCTGTGTTTTGTTACCATCGAATTTAACCAGGTTTCTACCTCCCCATTCGGAGATGCTGCACAGATCCGCATTGATAGGTGTAATGATATCAGCTCTAGAAACAGATCTAGTTTGATAGTTAGGGGGAAGGGGAAAATGTGATGATGTAGAATCATCAGCGTAAGAATGGAAGGAATTAGTTGTAGTGCGAAGTAAAACATTGATAAAAAGAAGGAAGAGAGTAGATGAAAGAACAGAACCCTGCGGGACGCCTCTATTGGTAGAGATTAAGCGAGAGATCGATCCCTTGACAACAACTGCCATGGATCGGTTCTCAAGGGAGCTAGAGATTAGAGAACAAAGTGGGGGAGAGAAATCATAAGAGGGAAGTTTAGAAAGCAAAGACTCCACGAGGACGTGCGAAGTTTGAGGCGGTGTACAGTACAGTACAGTACAGTAAAGGAAGGGAGGGTGGTCAGACGAGAGTAGTGTGTGTAGCAAGGCGTGCAGGCGGGGGTAATGCTGAATCGGCTCCCACAATACACAAGGATTCTATGTTTAGCGTACGGGTCTTATTTTCTGTTTGTAAGTAAATTTGTGTTGTAAAGTATATGATGTCATGTTACCTGGTGTTTGCTAATACATGTAATGTGTGTGTGTGAGAAGTATTTGATCTTTTAGCAGAGTAAAGTATAATGCTGTAGCTTACCGTTTGTTGATACATACTTTCAGAGTGTAATTATTTTATTTTCAACTTTTTTAGCTCATTATAGCATACTGAGGCTAACGCAAGTGTGGTAAAATAATTTATCATTTAGCATAATAAATCTCGAAAAGGCTAACACATATGATGATGATGACAGCTGCTCAGGACTTAACAATAATGGTGTCTTACTTATGTAGCGGAATTGCATTCAGTTGGTGAAAAAATTAAAAAAGTTGTAAGCCTTCGAGTAAAGCAGAAGTTGGGTAGTTGCGAAGCTGGACATTTAGCAGTGTTAGATAGAGCTATATTAGTATAATGTATCGCTATACTCATGGTCTTGGTAGTATTTCAGGTTTATGAATGTGAGGGTGCTATTGAGTGTGCGACTTACTCACACACTAGACGGGACCATGGGACTTAAAAGAGGTGTAATACAATAAAAAGGCTGAAGATAAGGTGTGGTACCGTATGGATAAACAAAAATCAAATAAATTAAACATTAATTTATTATAAGACAATTACAACGCACATGTACAGTATATAATAAAAAGAAATTGTACACAAACAAGTAAATTTTACCCGACAATGAGACCTCAACTACCGCTTGGTTCGTTCGTTAATTGAAGCTGTTCTATTTGCAGAAGTAGGAATCTAGTTCACAGACTGACGTATTGCATCCGCTCTTTTCTCTCTTGATCGTCATTAGTAACTGCCGGATTGATCTTAGAATGACGCTTGGTGTATACCGTCGACACAACACGACGAGAGACATCCCAGCCACGCCACAACACCGGTCTCCAAGACAGCCACCTCTACTCCAGCACACTAGTTAACTGTAAAACCCAGTCAAGCCAACTTACCTAGCAACAACCACCATGTGCTCTTCATTCGAAATAATATTATGTCCATAACTTAAAGACCACACTGGAGACATACCTCTTAAGTAACGTTGCCAGACAAAATACAGCGGGAACACTCTACCTCCATACACGATTATCGAGGGCGACCCATGCTGCCTTAACTGCAGCTGCTGCGTGACTTGTGCCAGCAACCCTCACACACCTCTCAACTAAACTCAGCGACCAACTCAAACCTAACCCGAAACACTAACTAAACCCAAATGAACCATCACCAAACCAACGAAGCCTCAAAGTTGCTCCTCGTTCTGACAATGAAGTTCGATTGAAACTTTTAATGCAAAGCAAGGAAAATGGAAAGACGCAAAAGCAGTAGAACCATATGGATCGAGAAAGTGAAATGAAAGGGGAGAAAGATGATTTTTATAAGGACTGTAAGATGACTAATACAAATTCATGGTTTCAGCATCACCCAAGTCACCTCTAACCATTGTTATCACCTCTGCAAAATAGAAATGTTAGTGTCAGAAAGCAAAGAGATTATTGTTTATTTCAATAAAAATTAATAATTCCAATTATAAAATTAGACTTCACAAGAATATTATGGGTCGGACCATGTCACAATAATGAGTTTCGTGAGGTTAAAACTTGAGAAATTAAAATAAGAAAAATGTCTATATTAAAATAGGACTTGTGGAAGCTGAAAACAGAGAGAAGAATAACATATAAAATTTAATTTCAAAACAGATCTTTGGCACTGCTAGAAAAATGGATGAAAGCAGAAAAAATAGAACCGCAATAGAATGAATTAGAACAAATAATATTAGAGAGTGGGGAAAATTTATACAGCATTAGGCACAAAATAAGTTAAAAATTATATGAGATGAAAGTTGGTTTAGGGAAGTGAGGCCTCCAGATAATTAAAAATGTTGTTGACAGCGTATATAAGGTAAAAGAAAATTATGGCAAAAGACTTCTGCAAGGAAATGTACATTAAAATCTTTTACTTTTTTGAGTTGCCTTTTTTAATTAAAATTTTATTGCCTCAGTCTTTCCAAGATGTAGGGATAATTCTTTGTCTATCAACAATTGTTTTCATTACTCTAATTCAGATGATAACTTGATTTCTATATCATATGGATCTTTACCTGACACTAAAAGGGCACTGCCATCAGCATGCAACAAAAGTTTGTAATTAACACCAAAGGGCATGATATTTAAGTTACATAGGAAGAGCAATGGTCCGAGGATACTGCCTAGTGGGACTCCACAGGTTTCGAATATGGTGTTTAATCGCCTTTATTTGCAACTACTTTTAATTTTTGTTCCTTTATTCTCTTTGTCACTCGTCGACTTCTTAGCCATGAACCTGCAGGTTTTCACATACAGTAGTAAATCATGATCCACTGTGTGACAGGCCTTTTGTAAGTCTAATGGTACCATCCCTGTGTAATTTCCATGAGCTTTTTTGGGCACTGAATTCAATATGGAGGGTGGTATTGCAGGGTAATGTTTTGTCTCCACTGCTGTTTGGTGTAATTATTGACTTCGTAATGAAGGAAAAATTGATGATAAAGGAGAAGGAATCGAATGGGTAAAAAATAAATACATTGCAGATTTTTATTCTGCAGATTATGTGGTACTGATGAGTAGGAATATTAAAAATCTACAGACGGCTTGAGGAAAAAGGTAAAGGAGTTGGGTTGAGGATGAATGGACGCAAGACTGAGGTTATGAAGACGGAACAGATAGTGATAGGAAACATCCCGGTGGAAAGTCAGGCTGTTGATGAAGCTGTCGTCTTTAAGTAACTGGACACAGTCATAAGAAATTGTGGATCAATTGACACTGAATTTACAGAAATAATAAGAAGAGGTCATCAAGTTATGGTTATGCCGGGCAAAGTTTGGAACTCCCATAGACTCCCAATTCACAGCAAAATGAAGTTATATCCATCATTGGTGAGATCTGTGTTGGTGTATGGTAGAGACTGAGGGTATGCCAACGAAATTATATCTAGGCGATTTCGAGTTTTTGAGAATAAGGCCATGAAAAGAATATTGGGAATAAAGTGGTATGCTCGAGTTAGGAATGAGACCACACGAGAAATAGCAAACGTTCCGTATGCTTGTGAGTGGCTGATGAAGAATAGATGGAGGTGGTTGGGGAACATACTATGGGTTCAGTTGGAAAGGATAGCAAAGGGAAGCTGTGGAGTGATTGCTAGGGGGAGAGGGACGAGAAGAGGAACACCGAGGCCTGATTGGGTACGAACCATGAAGAAAGAGGTGGAGAGAATAGCTGGGATGAAATCTTTGAAAGAGCTCAGGATCGCACGGGTTGCGTCGCAAGGCGTTGAAGACGGTAACGGTAACGGGTATTTGTGCCCTACTATGGTCAGTGAGATGGATCAAGCTGGTGTCAGTTGGGTGAAAGCCCTTGGAGAATAATTGGTATATGTAGAAAATATTATTATGACGGATATCTTTCCATATAAAAATACACAGTTCTCTCTAGAAATTTAGATACAATATACTTAATACTAACTGGACTGTATTTGCCTACATCAGACCTGCAGCCTTTCTTATACATAGGTATTACTTTGGTAAACTTATGTTCATTTGGTACAGTTTTCGATACAGTGGCACCATCCCATAAAAACCTGGCTGAGATGTCGGGGTCTAGTTTATTTAATTCTGTGAGAACAAAATACTGTCACTGTGTAGAGTTCAACACTGTCTGAAGTGATTTATTCTGTAGTGGGATACAGAAGCATCTTAACCAATACAGTAATTGTCTGAGGCAACCGGAAGTTTATTGACTAATGTCGAGGCAACTGTCGTTTAAAATTAAATTTATGATTTGCAACTATAGATGCATCGTGAAAGAGTTTAAGGTGTGTCCAAGGGTTCTTAGTTCATTCCAGAGCTTTTTTGGGATTATATTTATGTTCCTCAATCTTATTTTTTAATTATTCTGATTTCGCTCGCCTTATATCTCTCTGTACTTTGTTTATAATTCTACAAAATGCTTTGTGTAACTCTTTACCAGTATTAGTTTTTACCATTATCTGCTTTATCGGTAATTGTGCTACAGTACGTCAAGGATGTCAGTAAAGTAGTTTTGAACGTCCCCGCAGCCCCGTGCAGTTTGTCCCCATGATATTTATTCATAATTTTTAGTTTATTTTGGAACACTTTTCTATTGTAATTCTTCATTGACAGTTTTTTGATTACCTTTTGTGAACTATCTTTCCCTAAACTTATTTCCTGCTGCATTAGATGAAGAAGTAAACACTAAGGCAAATAGGAATGACCCCTGCCGGACTGGTTTTGTCTTGGCTAGTAATCTAGCCAAGACAGCTAGTAATCTAGACCAAAGTCTCACGCCTCCCCCGAATTTTTTAAATCAATTAAATAAACGTTTAATCAACTTTACATCTTGTACTAGTATTTATATTAGTTTTAAGATCAACTAATTCTTAATTTCTTCATCCACATATCTCTGTATGCAGAAAAGATTGAAATATACTAAGATTTATTTTACACAGTTTTATTGAAAAATTCCTGATAAAGAAAAATGTCTATACTGTATGTTTTCCACTTGCCCCATGGAAACCTAAGGTACTCTACAGTAGACTCAGGAAACTCGTGTGATGGCTGAAGGCATTTTTATGAGGATTGATGAATTAATTAGCTGTTTATAACCATATATGTATCATATTTGCTTATATTTCTTATACAGACTATTTTCCTCTTGCCATAATATATGATAATATCCTAACAAAGTGTTCGACAAACTGACTATCGTTGGATGGGCGGCAGAGAGTTTAGTTTTGGTTAACAATATTTCCAGCCATAGGCCCACCAAATGATAATCTTGTAAGTCTGATCTAAGGTTACAGGTCAGGTTATTTATTATATAAACATAAACACCACCCCAGATCTGTTCCTGTCGAGACTTGGTGCAGTGTAACCTACTCTTTTGATTTCCTCGTCCGTGACAGCGTCACTCGATTCTGATAGAAAGAATACGGTAGCCGACATTTTGGGTATTAATGACATTGATTTATGTGTACAAGACACTTTCGTCTGAACCACTCAAACTTGGTAATCTTATGGCCTACTGGTGTGTTTCCAATAGGCTGTTCAACTTTTAGACATTACACACAAAGTAGAGAGTTGCACCACTAGGCGCCTGACTGTCGTATTCCTTCTTGGTAAAAAAGCCAGCTCACCTTTCATGCGCCCATACTTCTTCACACAAATTTCACGTCATAACACGGCTTTGGCTATTCATTCCTTTTGTGGAACAACAGAGATGCCTAGGATGTCCTTGAGACTATTGTGTTTGTTACCTTTGAGGTGAAACCTTGTTGATATTTTGTACACAGTAGTTATTGAGTCATCTTAGTGCTCCCTACTACCTCTCTCTCTCTCTCTCAAAGGATGAGTATATTACATGTAGTTTACGTTTATTCAAGTGTATAATAGTCTTTTTGTTATTTTTCAGGTGAGAAACACCAAGACCCCTCCATACACCATGAAGGGTAAGTTAGTAACAGCAGTTCATCACCAAGACATTATGTTAGGTGTTGTCAGGTCATGTTTTTAGGTGGCCTATTCGACACCCCCCCCCCCCTTCACACACACACACACACCCAACACAACAGTTTTTGGAATGTAAATAATTTATAACTAAATATACTGAAGACGAGAGTGCATGATGCATCATTCAGTCTCGACTTCAATATATTCAGTACTACGAGTGTCTGAATAAGAACCAATGAATAGATTTCTGGTCGGCATATATACTTCGAATTGTGTAGACACTGAAGCAGTTAAAATTGATATGTTATATGTTATACTTGAATGTAGTAACATTAGGTCCGATGTGTTTAGTGAAACAAAGTAATGTTTATTGTATTAGTTATGAATACTAATGAATGAGTGAGTGTTCGATATTTATTTGGGGATTCGCAACTTGAACGTCTTTTGTTTATGACACCATTTCCGCCCACCTCTGGTCGCTTAGTTTGCCTCTCAGAGCTGGTTCACTTTACAAGTTTAGTATTGGGCTGGCAGTCATAAGGTACAGTAAGTATCGCCTCTCCTTTTGTATATTTCTAGTGGTATAACGTGTAAACCTTGCTCGACTTTTAAGAACACCAAGTGATTTATATGTGAGATTGTGGGTAGTCATATTTCAGAATTCCACGGTAAAATAACTTACTTGTTTATGAGTTACGTGTGTTGGATAACCACGCTGTCCACGGTAGTTAGTTCATTTAAAAAAGTGTTTAGTCATTACTTTTATGATTATTATTTTGTCACTCGGTCGAGTCACTTGTTTGATCAGATTTAATTTGGCCATGTTTTATTTTTGTACGTAACTGATATATTTATTTTTTGTTTGTTAATAAATGTAAATAAATTTACCTAATGATTTTCAATATAGCCCATAGTAATGAGGTGATGATTTTGGTGGGATCTATTGCTTGGAACTTCGATACAAGGATCACCATAATTATAAAGTTAACTCTACTTTAAGAATAATACTAAGAGAATTTGAATTTGAATTGCATTGTAGCAACCTAAGAGGCCAAGGTCGTAACATCAGTTATTCTGTATATTATTTTCAATCCATTATATATCAACATTGTTTCCTCTGAATCTTTGTTGCATTTTCATGCCGTTTGCTAGGTGTTCCTGGCTGGTGGTAAAATGCAGGACCATAAGAGCATGAGAGTAAAGGAAATTGCAGTAGGCTTGTTGGTTCATGTCACAAACCTATATTTGTTGAAACTTCCCAACAAAATAATGATAATTATTTTATGTTATTTCATGTTCCACTAATCTACGACTCGTGCCAATGTCTTTCGTTTTCCTTCGTTAATCTAAATTTCTTTATTTCAGATTCGTTATTAAGATTGCTGTTTGCTGTTAATATTCGAAGTACCTTTACATACAGTATATATATTAATTTTTTTTAAGTCTACATAACTTTGCCATCTGTTTTTGATCATGTTTAAGAGAATTTATGTACAGTCTCGTTCAAGATTCTTCGAACACTGCTGGATGCAGCTGGCAACTCAGGCCATTTGTTTACTATACTACTTAGTAAAAATTATGAATGGATGTAAAAGTGATCGGTGATTGGTTACTAAGTTCCCCGTTGCTTGATTAGTGGTTGGGCTTCGTTGTTTCCTATTATATTATACCTTTCTGCTGGTATATACTGTTAATTTGATTTTAAAATAGATAGACTTTATGTTTAGACAAGAAACATAAATAAAAATCGGTATGTTAAAGAACATCATGCGTCAGGCACAGCTGTGTGCAGGCTGTTTATGAGGTTGCCTGTTTATCATTAATTTATACTAATATTACCTTCAAATGTTTAATCCATTTCGGGTAATTAATCCAGTTGTATGTAACCGATACTAAACAAACTTCTTTCTAAAGACGCTGATTTCATGCAACACAAACTGCTGTTTAAATTCGCTGTGGGATTAAGCAGAATCATCGGTTCACTGCTACCTGTAGTAAGTGTGTGTATGTGTGTGTGTGTGTGCGTGTCAATGCTTGTCTGCAAAAACAGTTGTATATATGAAACAGTATTATGAAGTTTATTTAATTAAATTATTTATTTTACATTCCCTGTGATTCATTGGAAACAGAAATCTATATATAATGTTTTATTTATTCATCTATTTATTTGTTTTAATTATATGTCATGAAATGGATACTACACAGTATCTACGAAATAAAAGACTTTCAAATGAGATCCTGTGATGAATCAGTTAAAAACAATTTTTTTTACGCGCGCAAACAATCAATAATCGAAAGAAATGTCATTTGAAATATATAATAAGCTAAGTCTATAACTTCAGTATAAGATGTCTCTAATTAGTGTAATATTTTTTGTAATTAATAAAAACGGCAAGGGACCCCGTTGAAATCGACTTTCTGCACGAGCAAGTGAGTATGTTTCCATGCAAGTGTGCGTGAGTGTTGGAGCATTACTGTAAGCTATGAAATATTTGTGTGGTAACGTTGTAACATAGTTTGGTAATTTGGCAAGGATTTTTTCTCATTTCTTATAAATAAATGGAGAGAAAAATATATACAAATACAATTCTTACAGTAAACGTTTTCCAAGAATACATAAATATATTGTGAACGGCATGACATGAACTTATTAAATATGAGATTATGAGATTGAAATATGAAAGATCAATTTCCTCGTCACAAGTGCCTTGAAGAGCCTGATCGAACAGCTGTGATCGGACCATTACATAGTTATTTCTTTGTCTCCGTCTCCCTCTGATTTTTTCCGTGGTAGATATGTTAATTATTTCACATGCAATATATTTATCATATATGATACTATACTCTTTCATAATTATTATAAGTATAATGTTAGGATTTGTTTGACTTAAATCATCCTGAATACATACTGCATAAGTAAGGATATTAGAAGAGGATTGTTTCCTTTACATTTATTTTACAATTTGACTTATATTCATGAAAATTAAATTTATTTCAGTTAACATGGAAAAGATAATAATATCGTTGTTCTTCAGTATGTGACGTTGATTACATAGGGAAATTATTTCTGACACATTAATATTTAGTCCAGCCACCTTCATTCTCTGTTGGGAACAGAGGCGACGGGATTGTGTATCAGTTGCGGTTTCCGCTTCAGGACCTCCCACTCACGGTGTGTATGCTCCTGTAGCTGCACCCTGGTTCATTCTTCATAGGCTCCCACACGTTCACAATTGGCCCAAACGTTCTCTATAGGGTTCATGACAAAACCTTTACTTGGCCAGTCTAACACTTGCAAATTTCTTTGTTTTGCAAACCACCGCGTTACAATCCGTGCGGTATGGATAGTACACCTATCGTGCATGAAAATTATGTTTTCAGGAAACGGGGAAGCATAACTTCGAGTATTTTCTAAATACTGTTCAGCTGTGAATCTTCCTTCAATGTCAGTCTTCAACTCTCAGCTCTCCAACTCCGTGCAAATATATCATCCTCAAACATTGCAAGTCACATGGCCACTCTTTGCTTCCTCATAAATATGCTGTCTAACATATCGGGTGTTGTTCCTCCTCCAGAAATACAACCTTCCGTGAAAGGTAGATGAGAAAGTTTTCGTCAGTGAATATTACTCTTCCCCAGAAATCTAGGCCTTCTTCAGCATACCGTCGAGCAAACTGCAACCTGCCCTCGAGATGTCGCTCATTTTACTTCTCCTTGGTGGCGGGAATTCTATGGTGAATGCCTCCGTCGTCAAGTCTTCGCCTGATTATTAAAGGGAAAATATTTAATTGGAGATTCACTCTTATTGAAAATGAAGTCTTGAAGGGGTTGGCCTTAGCGAAATTCCGGATGGCTTCAACTTGTGCAAGTGTTGTTCTGCGCGGCATTCCCGTCCTGTGGTGGCCCTTTAAACTTCCCTCCTCTTCCCATCGCTTAATCCAATAATATACAGTTGACCGACAAACCCCCAATTCTCAGGCAATTTCAGTGGGTGAAAACCCAGCCTCCTTCATGCCAATTATTCTTCCACGTTCAGTGATTTTATACGTGTGGTATTCGATGTTGGCATGGGCCTTCTACAATTGAGGGAGTGGAAGGTTAGTCAGCACTAACAACACCTCTGTCTCCCTCACCTTCCCGCCAATAACGTCAGCGGTATATTTATATTTTATTAGGCATTTATAAAAAATAAATAAATGAATAAATAAATAAATAAGATACAAATTTATAATACATCATTCTCATTTTTTTTAAGATACCAGACTAAGGTGACGTAATCTACAGTCAGAAACAAGGATTTAGGGGGGGGGGGTGCAAATAGTCACTCAATGAAAAAAGTACCATTTGCTGTTTACAATATTCATGGTCTTGGAATGACAATGATATTGCTAGATAAAGGCTTGTAAAAGTATTAGGCATATGCTACCGCACTAATTCACACCATCAGAAAGATGGTTCGTAAGATTAATTACCAGCACCTTCAATTGAACAACGTCATTATTAAATACAGACACAGACAGACACACACACACACTACACGCACACGCACGACACACGCACACACATACACACCCTCCACATGCACACACACACACAATCCACATGCGCACACACACTCCACATGCGTACACACACACACACACACATGCACACACACACACACACACTTACTGCAGGTAGCAGTGAACCGATGATTCTGCTTAATCCCACAGCGAATTAAAACACAGTTTGTGTTGCTTGAAATCAGCGTCTTTAGAAAGAAGTCTGTTTGGCATTGGTTACATACAACTGGATTAATTACTCGAAATGGATTAAACATTTGAAGATAATATTAGTATAAATTAATGATAAACAAGCAACCTCATAAACAGCCTGCACACAGCTGTGCCCGATGCATGATGTTCTTTAACATACTTACCGACTTTTACTTATGTTTAATTATATAAACATGAATTCACATAGGTTGGCCCTTTGCTCTATCCATTTTAAATTCAAATTAACAGTATATACCATCAGAAAAGTATAATATAATGCGAAACAACAAAGCCCAACCATTAATTAAGCAACGGGAACTAAGTAACCAATCACCGATCACTTTTACATTCATTCATAATTTTTACTACGTAGTATAGTAAACAAACTGTTTTGAGTTGCCAGCTTTCTTCAGCAGTGTTCGAAGAATCTTGAACGAGAACGTACGTATACCATAACCACAACCGAACAACATAATTCAAATTTCAGCCAATGCAATTATATTTGTTAACTTTATAAAAATAAGTGTTCGTATTACTTGTCCCGAAAAGTATCGCGATATATGTACACTTTGCAACAGTTCCGCCTGGTCCACCTGGTCGCAATATATGGCAAGCGTGGCAACAGCGCTTGTGTTCGTGTGTACAGATTGAAAAATTGTTGGCTCATCCTCTCCCTCTGTGAACCACGAGACTCATTGAGTTATCAGTCAGAGCAGTCGTAAAGTTGACCCATAGATGGTGCATGACGATGTGTGTGTGGGGGCGGGGGGGGTGTCCGGGAGTGAAGGGGAGCTTGGCAGGTGAGGTGGGGTCAGGCTGTTAACCCAACATTGTTATAATTTGACAGCTACTTTTTTTATATTCCTTCATATGTTGATATCTTACATCCTTAATATTATTAAAGCTATGTTTTCTTGGTTGCTCTCTCTCTCGCATACACACAACTCCTTAGCTGCCTATCACTAGACATACATATTATCAGGAATGATTGCAAATTAAATGTGTATTTGGATTACCCTCTGATTATGATGGATATTATACCCTGGCGTATAATAACAGAGTAACCTAACAGTGTGGAATTTAAGAGTTTAATAAACTAATGTTCTTACATGACCAATTCATGTATACGTGCACTTTAAACTAATCCCTGGCAATGAGCAAATATAAGATTGTTTCACATCCGTTATCTTCTTACATCAGTTATGTTAAACTGAAGGCAATTGACGAGTTGACGGTTCATGGTAAACAATAAATACACTCTGCCACGTTCGTAGAGTGATACGGTATATATAATTTGTAAAAAAAGTTTAAAGTCCTGCTATAATAGTCGAAATAAGTTTATTTCTCGAGAAACAGGGCCGCCATTTGCAATGACGTCACCATTCACCCTGCAGACGACGTACGGATGGAGATACGAGTCAATCGAGAAGTAATCACATTGTCTGGATTTTGTTTTGAGAATTCCTTATGCTAAGTAAACATAAAAACATAGTGCTGTTATTGTTTTGATGATTCACTAATGAACCACTGGGATATATCATCATTTATATTAATTAATTAATGGGTAAAATTTTACTTTAACTACCATAATATTTGGATGCTTAGATTCGAGATAGGCTATATTGGGTAAAATTTAAGTTTTGGTCATCCCTGTACTTAGACATGCAGACTATGTTTTTTTTGGTGTTTTGCGATATGTTATGAACGAATTTGACTTTCATTTCTATCGGAAATCACTATTTTTGAGTTACTACCCCCCGTCCCCCTTACCGGTGTATGTTAAGCTAACCTTATAACTTATAATATAACTTACCATACCTTAACCTAACCTAACCTAACATATGACCTGTATTATCTTATGCGATAGAAAAACGTATTGCGACAGAAATCCCGTAGAGATAAAGTGTCTTATTGTTTAAAGTACTTAATCCCATAGTTAGAATCTTAAGGTTCCCCAGATGACAAAAGCCAAAATAATACCAGTTATGTTTGGAATGTTTATACTATGAAATTTGTAGTAGGGGCAGCTACTATCCATTGAATTAGTTAATGTGCTAAATAATATTTATATATATAATATTACATTACTGTGTTGCATAGTACAGCACAATTAATTATCTAATAATATCTATTTAGAGCCGATCAGCCGAGAAGGTTGGACAACTACTTCCAGGGTTCATCAAGGCAGATGAAAGAAATTTACCAAGCGTACATGTCTTTATGATAGTAGAGTACAAGTGATCGTGGGCCCTTCGTGCCCGGTGGCAAGTCCGGTGGTACAGTTTACCGAGGGGTGAAAGTTCGAACGCTCGTGCTTGGCTAGCGCGCAACAGCCGTCCCGCTGACAGCGTACAGCTACATCATTTTCCAGATGGTCGTGGTTGTTATAATCATGGTCGTGGTTGTTATAATCATGCTCGTGATTGTTGTAATCATGGTCGTGGTTGTTATAATCATAGTCGTGGTTATGATCATAGTCGTGGTTGTTATAATCATAGTCGTGGTTGTTATAATCATGGTCGTAAGTGTTATAATCATGGTCGTGGTTGTTATAATCATATTCGTGGTTATTATAATCATGGTCGTGGTTGCTATAATCATGGTCGTGGTTGTTATAATCATCGTCGTGGTTGTTATAATCATGGTCGTGGTTGTTATAATCATGCTCGTGATTGTTGTAATCATGGTCGTGGTTGTTATAATCATAGTCGTGGTTATGATCATAGTCGTGGTTGTTATAATCATGGTCGTAAGTGTTATAATCATGGTCGTGGTTGTTATAATCATATTCGTGGTTATTATAATCATGGTCGTGGTTGCTATAATCATGGTCGTGGTTGTTATAATCATCGTCGTGGTTGTTATAATCATGGTCGTGGTTGTTATAATCATGCTCGTGATTGTTGTAATCATGGTCGTGGTTGTTATAATCATAGTCGTGGTTATGATCATAGTCGTGGTTGTTATAATCATGGTCGTAAGTGTTATAATCATGGTCGTGGTTGTTATAATCATATTCGTGGTTATTATAATCATGGTCGTGGTTGCTATAATCATGGTCGTGGTTGTTATAATCATTGTCGTGGTTGTTATAATCATGGTCGTAGCTGTTATAATCATGGTCGTGGTTGTTATAATCATGGTTGTGGTTGTTATAATCATGGTCGTGGTTGTTATAATCATAGTCGTGGATGTTATAATCATGGTCGTGGTTATGATCATGGTCGTAGTTTTTATAATCATGGTCGTGGGTGTTATAATCATATTCGTGGTCATTATAATCATAGTCGTGGTTGTTATAATAATAGTCGTGGGTTTATAATCATGGTCATGGTTGTTATAATCATGCTCGTGGTTGTTACAATCATTGTCGTGGTTGTTATAATCATGGTCGTGGTTGTTATAATCGTGGTTATAATCATAGTCGTGGTTGTTATAATCATAGTCGTGGTTGTTATAATCATGGTCGTGGTTGTTATAATCATGGTCGTGGTTGTTATAATCATGGTCGTGTTGTTGTTAATAATCATGGTCGTGGTTGTTATAATCATAGTCGTGGTTGTTATAATCTCGTGGTTGTTATAATCATGGTCGTGGTTGTATAATCATGGTCGTGGTTGTTATAATCATGTCGATTGTTATAATCATAGTCGTGGTTGTTATAATCATAGTCGTGGTTGTTATAATCATGGTCGTGGTTGTTATAATCATGGTCGTGGTTGTTAATCAATCGTGGTTGTTATATCGTCGGTTGTCGTCATAGTCGTGGTTGTTATAATCATGGTCGTGGTTATAATCATGGTCGGTTGTTATAATCATATAGGTCGTGGTTGTTATAATCATAGTCGTGGTTGTTATAATCATGGTCGTGGTTGTTATAATCATGGTCGTGGTTGTTATAATCATGGTCGTGGTTGTTCATAATTGTTATAATCATAATCATAGTCGTGGTTGTTATAATCATAGGTTGTTATAATCATGGTCGGTTGTTATAATCATGGTCGTGGTTGTTCATATAATCATGGTCGTGGTTGTTATAATCATGGTCGTGGTTGTTATAATCATGGTCGGTGGGTTTGTTATAATCATAGTCGTGGTTGTTATAATCATGTCGTCGTCGGTTGTTATAATCATGGTCGTGGTTGTTATAATCATGGTCGTAAATCATGGTCGGGTTGGTCGGGTTGTTATAATCATAGTCGTGTTTGTTATAAATCATGGTCGTGGTTGTTATAATCATAGTCGTGGTTGTTATAATCATGGTCATGGTTGTTATAAATATGGTCGTGGTTGTTATATTCATGGTCGTGGTTGTTATAATCATACTAGTGGTTGTTATAATCATGGTCGTGGTTGTTGTAATCATAGTCGTGGTTGTTATAATCATGGTCGTGGTTGTTATAATCATGGTCGTGGTTGTTATAATCGTGGTCGTGGTTGTTATAATCATAGTCGTGGTTGTTATAATCATGGTCCTGGTTGTTATAATCATGGTCGTGATACTTACAGTATCTAATATACTATAAGAAGGAATAGAATAAAGGTTAGAATATTTAGTTAAAGAAATATTCGCCATAAGGAGAGGTTAAAATCATAAAAAAAAATTATTATGAATCACCGATGATCATTCCGAGATAAATTATATTATGAAGAGCAGTGACCTTGATTCTGGTTAAATTAGTCACCATCTGCTTAAGTCATCACCTGTGTTAAGTCATCATAGTCATCATGTAAACCAGTCAGTCAGCTGTCTGTCTGCCCTGTAAGTTGCCATATTTTCTATTTGTGCATGTATGAATCTGACTATATTTGTCAACCTCCTGTCTGTTTCACTGTCTATATTCACCCTGTGTCTATTGTAGTCATCTTCTCCATGCATTCCTGTTATTATCTGTTAATCTCTTCTCCTTTTCCATGAGCCACAGGAATAAGTATACACTGTAGCTGTAAGGTCGTCTGGTAACGTTGAAACTGCGCATCCAGGCGCATGATGAAACTCAGCTCCCCCACCTATTTTCTGTTTCCCTTCTTTATTCTTCTATTTACTCATCTTCCTTCCTTTACTAATCCAAACAACATTAAAAAAAGTAGGCAAAGAAAAAAATGGGGGGGAGGAGGAGAGAGCCGTACGATAACTGCAATAGTGGGCTGACAGTGTCCAGCGAATGAGGGTGCGCCAAGTCCGTAGACTTGCATCGTTTTCTAGCGTAGATAAAATGGCTATGTAATGGCTTCCTAAAGACACCATCGATATGGGACCAGGTTTGTTCCACTGTACGATTTTTTTGTGATTTTTCCACCAAGTTTAATGAAAAGCGATTGTGCCGTTTCGGCTGCCCAGAGCAGACACACACACACACATACACACACACACACACGCCTAGTCCTATAGTATATTAGATTATCAAGAACTCCGCCATCCATCTATGAAGCACGTTAAATTACATCTGTCATCTGATCATCTCGAGCCCATCCCCTGGTCATGGTCGTCCCTAGTCCTTCCACAACATTAAATATAGACATCAGTGACGAAAAATTACATTTTGCAAACATGAAATTGAGAACAGTGATGAAAACTTCCATGTTGGAGTTATCGGTCTTTTGCATCATTTTAGCACTCAGCAAGTAAGTACACACGATGATACTTGAGCAGTAATTTATTTTAACCTAAAAATAACGTATGCCTCTTTATATCAACATTGTATATGGCCACAAATCCTGTAATTTTGCTGGTAAACAACACATAATAATGGATATACACCACAGCTGGCTGCCTCTACTCTCCATCTCTGCAGCTCGAGGGAACCAGAGACGTCACAACCAATCACATTTGTTTATTTATTGCATCATTGAAAAAAAGGAGTTTAATGCGCTCCATAAAAGTACCAGTAATGTCAAAACGTATCCAAATGCTATTTTTTAAAATGCTATCCAAATACTATTTAAACTCCTGCGGCACACCTACGGAAGCTTCGCGACACATTAATGTACCGCGGCACATTGGTTGAAAATCGCTGCTCTAATCCATACACTCAGCAGAATCAGGACCTCTCGTCTACGCCCTTAACTCATGAGACATAAAGGCTAGCATGAACTTAGCATGCTTCCCTGTTGGGAGCTGTACACGATTCTGCGCTTCACATTACACAATGATATAGGGGGGTGCCCAATAAAAAAAAAAACATTGAAACCAGCCGCCACATCTGGCGAGGTCACAGGTCGCGTGGGGGGGGGGGCGCACGTGGTCGCAGGCTGAGAGATTTAATGTTTGTTCAGGTAAGGCAACGCCAGCACTGACGCCAGCACTGTAGTTGAAGCCAGCGGCGATAACAAAGTAATTTTTGTCTAATGTATATTTTCAGCTTTCGGACTGCAGAACTTTTTCATTAAACCGTTTATTATTATTATTATTATTACACATACCAACAACTTTTGACGTATTACTCCCATATACCCACCACCATTATATGAATTCTTGACTTTTTTCTTTTTTTACAATTCTTTCATTTAAGAGTACGAGGGAGGGGCTGCTGAATGCTGCAATATTTTTATACAAATATTAGATTTAGAAATATATTTTTTCATTTCCGTGTATCTCTAGAAAGGATCCATAAATTGTAATACAAAGGAAATAGACTCCTATTGTATGTTAGATTTACAATGTTAGCAATATAGTGTATACTCTGCAGGTAAATACATTACAGAGGGAGAGAGTAGTGACAGGTGACAGAAGAAGTGACTGGTGCAAAGTGACATAACCTGATGGGAAGGCCCACCTTGTTAACTGTGTGTGGAAAATATTCTCGCGAGCTTCATTGTAAAACGTGACCTCCTGAAGGTTCCTTTCAAATATAGGGAAAATGTTTTGTATGATTCTCTCTCTTTTCCACCCCAGGACAGAAGGCGAGCGCTGTATCTACATGAATATATATATATATATATATATATATATATATATATATATATATATATATATATATATATATATATATATATATATAGTATATATATATATATATATATATATATATATATATATATATATATATATATATATATATATATATATATATTGTAAACGCTTTAGTTAAGGACATTCAGGTTACGGACAAGGCGAAGAGAATGATTGAAACCCGTCTTTTGACGCATTCAATATTTATTGATGTGGTCAAAACCTGCAGAGGAGAAGGCGTTCATAATATTACAAGGTGATCCATCTGATACATAATTAGTTAGTCTCACACAATTTTATCTTAATTACAATTTATTAAACATACTGACATAACACAAAGTTCATAACTCTATTAATCTCAGCTTCGCTTCACTCTGCAGTGTCTTATTATTCCAGGTTAGGCAGAAACGAGTAGGCGTAATTATTCAACAGTATTTCAGTACCGAGGGGTATGTCATCACTTAGGCTGTACTTACAAGTGCGGGTCAATGCAGTATGGTGTTCCAAGAGAAAACAGTATTGCGTAAATCGTCCCAGCACAAATTCCGGACAGAAGGCTGGTCTTCACAGCATCACTAGAGAGGGCGATCTGTCTCATGGAGGGGCGGGCAGTCACCGCCACCAGTCTAAGACAGTCCACTCAGCAGAACCAGGATTTGTCTGTAAACACTTCTACATCTGGCGAGGTCACAGGTCGAAAGATTTAATGGCATCACACGCCAGCACTGTAGCTGAAGCCAGCGGCGATAACATATATATATATATATATATATATATATATATATATATATATATATATATATATATATATATATATATATATATATATATATATATATATATATATATATATATATATATATATATATATGCAAGTATCACTGTATGATCTAGGTATATGCTGATAACCACAAGGAAAGAAGAAAACACGAAGTTCCCAAGCGCTTTCGTGTAATTCACATCTTCAGGGGTGAGTACAGACTAGAGAGAGAAATACAAATCAAGGTGTATATATACAGAGGAGGGTGAGACCAGGCCCACAATGGTCAGGTATTAGGTAATGACCCTACTAATCTTTAAATAGCACACAACGGTTGGTGGTCAGGTCAGATGGTCAGGTGACCCGGCCTTCTCACCTGGTCACAAATCTTCTTAATTACAAAATTGTCCAGCTTGTACATGCCGTTACTCAAATTCATGTTGAATGCTTCGGTATGTTTAATAAGACTAGATTCTATGATGTTCCTACTATCAATTGAATTACATGGTAATATTGAGGAGGCATTATCCCAGTCAATGCAATGCTTGTTATCCCTCAAATGAACAAACAGAGCATTGGATTCCTGGCCTGTCCTAACACTGTATTTGTGTTGTTTAATTCTAGTTGCAAGATCTTTACCTGTCTGGCCTAAGCAAGGAATGTAATATGTTTTACTTAGCCACAATGGAAACGTGGACAAGATAAATCTCGATAAAACCACACAGAGAAAGGGAAACAATGGAGCACCTTAGCTTTCGTCTTTATTCAAGACATCTTCAGTGGCAACTGAATTTCCAGTGACTGAAAGAGGCTTATATACAAAGGGTGACCTTACAAAACATCCGGTCAGGTCAATAACATGGGATCCACTAATCTACACACCACTTCCACCGTACACGAAAGAAGAGCTCATAAAAACGGGCGATGTAATAAGTCATGTCAAGTTATGGCAAAATTATGAGACCAAGTAATCATCTACCCCACATCTACCTTAAATGTTTTCACAGCATTTTTAACCCTGGGCCACTGAAAATAAATTTATGTAACAGATTATCAGTTTTGTACTGACCATGACTAGGGTTTATAGAATTTCATTTACATTCAAGGTTGGGCTGCTCTTAGGTAACATATTAGTTGATATTAATTATTTACAATAGCATAGTAGAAGCTGTCAAAACAACTCAGGTAGAATAACAAAGGAATATTCGTGCTGGTAATTCCAATTTCTGACTCACAGAGGAGTCAATATAACTCATATTTTAAAATGTATGTAACAAGTCTTGCCATAATAACATTAGTACGAAAAGTATAAATGTACATAAAAGAAGAAAGGACACGTGGTTTACAAGTTATGGACTTTACAACAGCCTTAGGTTCACAGGTGACCTTTGAAGGGTAACATCAGGGAAGAAATTGATTTAACAAGTTATGTAACTCAGCAGCTTAACATACCCAGAACTTTTTACTTACTATATGGCCCTGTGTTTGGGCGTCTGTAAACAAATTTCTTCTAGAAGTTTTTGGCAGCAGAGGCAGCCCAATGCCTGTTTTTCCTGAATTAATTGCTGAGAGATAGCTTTCCCTTGTAAGTGGGATGTTGTTTCCGCTCTAACAAAAGAGTAATTTGCCAGCACTTACAATATAACTGGGTCGTCCCTCCTACAATATGTCGTAAAATTTTGGCGTCTCATGTCACTTTTTTTTTTTTTTTTTTTTTTTTTGTAGGGAAGGGAGGAATGAAGGAAGATTAGAGGTGGGGGAAGGAAGTTATAGGTCGGAAATTGAAGAAATTCAGGAGGAGGTAAGAGAGGGCGGGCTGACCGCCTAGCTAAGCTAATAGTGTGTTTGGGTTGTGTCATGGGTTAGTTATTGTCTGTTGGTACAAGCACTAGACAGCCTACCCTGTCCCATTTATGGGTGTTTTTAAGGGCCTTATTTCATATTCCGCCGACCCTACTGGCGGATGCTGGTCTAGGGAGGTTGTCTATTGCCTGGCCGTGTAGATCGGGGGTGGTAATGGACCTTTTGAGATTTCGTAGCTTTTTGGGAACCATGTATGGTTGTTGTCGTTATCTGGTGGGAGTCTTTGAAGGAGTTCTTGCTCTGATCATTCTATCTTTTGCCAGATTCTGCTGGCCAGGGTGTGCAGCTGCTGGTTGATGGGTTTCATTCTCAGGTCTCTATGTGTCTCGGCTGTGGTTCTGGTGAAGGGGTATCTTTCACCTGTGACGAATCTTAGGGCTTCATTTTGGACCACCTGTAATTTTAATATTTGAGTGGTGCTCATAGTATGAAGAGGTATTGCTGGGTAAGTTAATATCGGTGTGATAAATGATGTCACCAGGCGGAGTTTTATTTTCTCAGGAAGCGTTTTAAAGCGGTATAGTTTTCTCAGCTCTCTTCTTGCTTTTTCTTTCCTACTGTGTGAAGGTTCCAAGTGTTCCCTGAAGAAGGCAGTGATGGGTAGGGAAACACCGGGTAGCGCTGAAGTCCATTTATTAACGGATAGGAGAAATACAAGTGGTGACTAGCGTGTGACTTGCACGACCCACAGAGTCAGACTGAGACTGCCTTGCCATATGGCAGCCTCGGGGCAATGTTGCCACATAACACGTGCAGTGTTGCCACGTAATTACATATATAAATGCTACTCGGCACAGTAGCTTATTTACAAGGTTGCTACTCGGCACAGTAGCATAGATACATAACCTACACTGTGGACATGATGGGAGTAACCTGTCGTGGATATATGTAGGCCCAGGAGGGTGCCTCTGCTTTTGTATTCTATCTGGGCATTATTGGTTACTAATGGATGGGTTTTCCTTCTGCATAAGGGTATCACTGTGAATTTCGGGAGACTGGTTTGGATTTTCCATTGTTTTTCGTAGTTATTTACCCTTTCTAATTCCCGCCTGTTGTTTTCGGCCTGTAACGCTCGCGATTTTCCTTGATGTGTTGTTATTTGAGTGATGTCGTCTGCATACATAATATCTTCGTTACCTATTCTAGTGGGAGGCGGGGTGTCACTTGTGTAGATAATATATCGGGTGGGGGAGAGGACGCTTCCCTGAGGGACTCCATTCATGAGTGGGAAGGTCTCTCCTGTGTGTTGTCCTACCCTCAGTCTAGCATTTCTGCCGTCAAGAAAATTGCAAAGCAACTTTCCAATGTTGGTGGGATGTCCGAGTTGGAGGATCTTATATTTTAGACCGTCGTGCCAGACTTTGTCAAATGCCTTCGCTACATCCCGGAGAGTTAGATTACATTGTCTACCACTCGCTGCGGTTCTGGCTCTGGTAGGTGGACGAAGCAAACGATCAGTCTCGTCCATTATATACTGTACACTCCACAGGGCACCTTACATGTACAGAACCTATTAAATCAGTGTGTACAATAAACTAGCCACTCCGTGGCAAACATTAAATCAGTTTCATTGATCATAAAAACGGTATTTCTATTGTTTAACATTGGAATAAAGAAGGTCGCTGCCAGAACGTTTTGAATAGGGGGAGCATATTAAAACACATTTTTGCTGAAAAACAAATTGAGAATGCCAATATTTTGGGTGCGTCGCTTGCATCTTGAATGCTGCTAGTGTGAGGTCCTCTGAGGCGTCAGTCAACGACCCCAGTGGGAGCCCTGGGAATTTGTAGAAATTAAGCTACAAAATATTCAAGGGGTAAGTTTTACGAAATATCTGAATGATTTATTCTTTCGGACAATGTCTTATTATATATCCTTGTTCAGAAAGTCACATATCAGCATTTTACCGACAGACAGCTTATGTTTTTAGAGAGGATTTCACACACCCTACTACACCCTCCTCTACCTGTGGCCCCGGTAATGGGGCATGAAAGTACACATGACAGCGTGTACTCTAAAGGGCATTATATGTGATAAGTTTATCAATATTCAGCCTAAGCTTGTAAAGTACAGTCTCGTTCAAGATTCTTCGAACACTGCTGGAGACAGCTAGCAACCCAAGGCCGTTTGTTTAATATAGTACGTATTATCATATAATACGAAACAACAAAGCCCAGCCATTAATTAAGTACATCACGTAGAAGAAAGACTAAAATGTATAATTTAGTTGTAAGATAAGAGGTGCACGGTAGGAGGCTAGAAAAACATAAGAGGAAAAAATCCTACAAATGAGAGGCGAATGGTAATTAAATTCAACTATACATAAATTGCAGATGTTACGAACCACGCCACCAATTGTCATGATCTAACTACCCAACACTACGAACCACGCCATCTATTGTCCTGATCTACCTACCCAGCACCACGAGCAACGCCATCTAGGGACGAGACACGAGTATGACTCGTCTTAGTTACCACTCCGGGGTTTCCCTTCTCCATATCCTGGTTGTTGCGTCACCTCCTCAAATTCTTCTTCGTCAGCTCCAGTTCGATGAGAGTTCAGTTCACTCTGGGAAGTGACCACAGGATCACCTATCCTGGAATCCTACGGCACAGTGACTACCTACCGTCTTCTACAATACTCAGCCTTACTCGTCAGCCATCTCAGCTCCGCACTTAAGTATTTGTAATCTTAAATTGCCTCCCCCACGTCCACTTGCTTCAAAATTGTTTATGTTGTATAAATATGTATATACTGTTAATGTTTAGGTTAAGTATGGTTAAGGGTAAATTATAGAAAGCTGAATATTTTGTTAAGGAATTTATGGTACTTTATTATACAAAACAAAAACTCGCATCCTTTGTCTACCCTTTTATAGTCCGATTGTCTTTGTTTTTTTGTTGTTGTTGCCTGTTGGGATCTGGGTAGACTTTTAACTATATTCTAAATCCCCAACTCGTAACAAATGGCGACCGTGACAGGACACGACGTTAAGTGCCATATTTCTTAACCCCTTGTTACTCATTGTTAATTATTCCTCCCAGTCACTTCTGTTCACAATTGCTTTACGGTGGTTTAAAGTTTCCTTCATATGTGTGTGCATATATTGGCATTGCCGTACAGTAAGAGTGACAGACGTAGGATATTAGGTTCCAAGTGTCATAAGGCTTACCTGTTATTACACGTGGCAGTCGTGTAGTAAGTCTTATCGAGTGTAGGGAAGAATCCGGACCTGTTTAATGCCGTACCCTCGCTCCAGAGTAGGCTGTTCCATAGTCACTAGTTTAGGGTGAAGTGATATCTTGGGACTCCCCGCTCTACCAGGACCCCATAATTATAAAGCCTCCATTATTGTTCTTCTCATTATCTCATTCTGGGTCAATCATACCAAACTCAAGGGTTGTTAATCCGGATCTTTATATAAATGCCGTAATACGCCCTTCCTATTTACTCAAGGGTTGTTAATCCGGATCTTTATATTAATGCCGTAATACGCCCTTCCTGTTTCAAGTATCTAAGGGTTGTTAATTCCGAATCTTTATATTAATGCCGTAATACGCCCTTCCTCTTTCAAGTCTCTTATCCTTATTTAAGGATCTTATCAGAAGAACAATATTCATAAGTGTTATTTCCCTAGGTATAACTTGGTTAGTTTCCGGGACTTTCTGGTTATCCACTGCCGTGATATTTTCTAGGGTAATCCACTTATCTTATCTTATGACCATTAGTTAATTTATCCTAGTTTTCTTAACAATGGCCACCTCAGGTTTTGATCTCCAGGATTTTATTGAAAATCCTTCCGTAGCTAAATTACGTGTTAATATCCTGAAGAAAGAATGGAAAGAAATAGCCAACTATTACAATATCCCATTTTCACAGCAACTGACTAAGGAAATGTTAAAAAATCATGTAATTGAAATGTTGGTTCAACAAGAAGTTTTAAAAGAATCCGCTGTTGACCGATTAACGCCCATGTCCAAGAAACTTCAACCACTATCCACCACCCCTCCTCACTCAGAAGTTGCCTCAGGTCTGGCTAGCCCTCAAGAAAAAGCACAAAGAGTAGACGCCTTAGAACTAGAACGAGCTAGGTTCGAGTTCCAAATCAAAATGAAAGAACTCGAGTTGGAACAGGCCAAGTTGGAGCAGGAGGAGTTGGAACAGGCCAAGTTGGAACAGGCCAAGTTGGAGTACAAGTTGGAGCATGAGGAAAAGTTGGAACAGGCCAAGTTGGAACAGGCCAAGTTGGAGAGCATGAGGAAAAGTTGGAACAGGCCAAGTTGGAGCATGAGGGAAGGATGGAACAGGCCAAGTTGGAGCAGGAGGTTAGACTGAAAGAACTACAGGTGAGAGAGACAGAAGTCACCTTAACATCGGAGTTTAAATCAAAAGAAGTGGCATTAAAAGAGAAGACTAGCTGCTTTTAACCCTGCTAATGCTTCTTCCCTTGTTCCCGGGTTTGATGAATCCGATATGGACGGGTCATTTAGGACTTTTGAGAAAATAGCCGGGAAGAATGAGTGGCCAAAGGACCAGTGGGTGTCGGTGTTAGTTCCTAAATTATGTGGTAAGGCTCGTAGAGTTTATAACTGTTTAGACCAGACTGATGATTATGATAACGTAAAAAAGAATATCCTCACCTCTTATGCTATCACGCCAGATGGATACCGGCAGAAGTTTCGTAAACTAACCAAACCATTTTCACACACCTTTGTTGAGTTTGCTCAAGAAAAGCTTAGGTTTTTTAAGAAGTGGTTAGAGGCTACAGAGACCTCCACATTTCAGGATTTGTTAAATTTGGTAGTCCTGGAGGAGTGGAAGAGCAAGATACCATTTCACATCTTGAAGCATGTGGAGGAGCGTGGAGAGGTTAATTTAGGGCGTGCGGCTGAGCTGGCTGATGCGTACGCCTTGCTGGTGGAGTCACTGGGCAGTAGGGAACGTGGTACTTCCCGACATGTTAGGTCCTCCTCTGATGATAACCTTGGGGGCGTGAGTGGTAGGTCGAAAGGTCCCACACCTACCCCCCCTGGTGCAACCAAGTTTACTTGTTCTTACTGTAAAAACCCAGGCCATACGATCCAGACTTGTAAACACCCAAAGTGTCGAATTGCTAAAAGTAGTTCCCTGGATCCCAAAGCCAAACCAATAGCAACCACCAATGTGGAAAGGCCCCATCAGGATCTCTTCTCTTCATTCACCTATGAGGGAAAAATTTCAATCATAGAGGGGTCTCGTTCTTTCCCTGTTCGTATACTACGTGATACGGGCGCAGCACAATCTATCCTCCTGTTTAACGTCATTCCTGATATATCTACCGCATTTACTAATGAGAGTGTTCTAATTTCAGATCTCTCATTCCATTCTTCCTATCCTTTAGCTAAAGTGCACCTCCAATGTCCCTTGATTACTGGGGAAGTGCAAATAGCCATTAGGAAAGATCCAATGCCTGTGAGCGGCATTCATTTATTATTGGGTAATGACTTGGTAGGAGATCTAGTGGTTCCCAACATAAAGACAGTCGACTCTCCCTTACCTGTCAACTCCACCACTGACCTTGAAGAAACTATTCCTCACCTTTTCCCATCTTGTGCTGTCACCCGGTCACAGAGTGTGCGAAATGGGCCCTCTTCATCTAAAACCACCTCCAATATCTTCCTACCCACAGAAGATCTGTACAATAAGACCATTAGTAAGGATGAGCTCATTAAAGCCCAACAATCTGATCCATCTTTGAATAAACTTCATCATGCAGCAGTTGAGGGTAAAGATTTTAACACCCTTCCGTGTTTTTATTATCAGGAAGGGGTTTTGATGAGGGCCAATAGGCCCCCTGAGCTTGCCCATCTAGACACGTGGTCTGAAATACATCAAGTGGTAATTCCCTCCTCAGTCAGACCAGCATTAATTGCCCTTGCCCATGAAAACATATAAAAAGCTCCTCCAACACTATTACTGGCCTGGACTTAGGAAGGATGTGTCAAAGTACCTAAAATCTTGTCATATTTGTCAAATGGTAGAAAAACCAAATGAAAGTATACCAGCAGCTCCCATTAAGCCCATCCCAATATTTTCTACTCCATTTGAAAAGATTGTTGTGGATTGTGTGGACCCATTACCAAAGACAAAGAAGGGAAATCAATTCCTGCTCACAGTTATGGATACCAGTACACGTTATCCTGAGGCTTTTCCCCTTAAAAACATCACATCAAAAAATGTAATCAAACCTCTTTTGCACCTTTTCACTTCAGTGGGCATTCCTAAAGAGATCCAATCCGATCAGGGCACCAATTTTACGAGCAATCTTTTCAAACAGGTGATGAAAGACCTCAGTGTGGACCATTGTACATCTTCGGCTTACCACCCACAATCCCAAGGTTGCTTGGAACGGTTCCATCAAACTTTCAAATCAATGCCAGAAAAATACTGTATAGAACACCAAAAGGAATGGGATGAAAGCATAGACTTGTTACTCTTTGCCATCAGGGAATGTCCCCAGGAGTCATTGGGTTTCTCCCCGTTCGAGTTACTATATGGGAGACAAATTAGGGGACCCCTTAAAATAGTAAAGGAGCAGTGGTTTGACACTCCATCTATTAAGCCCGCAACAGTTTCCCAATACATTGACACTTTACGGGACAAATTAACTGAAGTCCGAACCATTGCTCAGTCAAACTTAAAAAAATTCCAAGAAAAAATGGTGAAGTCCCAACCTAAATTAGTTGAAAGATCATTTTCTCCAGGTGACAAAGTGTTACTCTTTCTACCCATTCCAGGCTCTCCCCTTAAAAGCAAGTTTACTGGTCACTATATAGTTGCTAATAAACTATCTCCCCTCAACTATATAGTCCATACTCCTGATCGCCGAAAAGATTCACAACTTGTTCACATTAATCTCATGAAACTTTACCATTCCAGGCAGTCAGAGGAAGACATCCCAGAGGCTATAAGCTTACCTGTATTGCATACGGTTTTGTCAGGGCCGGAGCCGGAGACAGATGACATGGACCAATTGGAGAATTTAGACTTCCCTCTACCTAAAGAGAACCCTGCTAACAGTCACATACTCAACAACTTGGATGAGTATTTTTCTGTTCTGAATCCATCTCAAGCAAAAGATCTCACTAAGTTATTATCAACATTTCCTAAAGTCACGTCAGACCTCCCAGGGTTTTGGTAATATACTTAAACATGATATTAAGCCAATCTCAGATGATGTACAACCCATTAGGCAATCAGTGCATATCGACTAAACCACAAAAAGAGAGATTATGAAAAAAGGAGGTAGATTTTTTGTTAAAACATAACTTAGCTGAGCCTAGTACTCTCCCCGGGCTTCACCTTGCTTTTCATTCTGAAACCCGATACACTTTTTCGTTTCTGCAATGATTATCGTAAAAGTGAACCAGGTCACTGTCTCAGACTCTACCCTTTACCTTTTGATTGAAGATATAATAGACAGCATAGGCTGTGCCAAATTTATCAGTACGGTGGGACTTATTGGAATGATATTATCAAGTGGGACTCACTGATAGGCAAAAAATAATCTCGGTATTTATAACTCCATTTGGTCTTTTCAATATTTGGTTATGGCGTTTGGCTTTTCTAATGCTCCGGCCACATTCCAGAGGGCCATCAACTACCTAATTCAGGACCTAGGTGGGACGTTCGCCTACCTGGATGACCTGGTGGTGGTGTTGGACGGCTGGGACGAACATCTGGTGCGTTTGGAGATACTGTTGGCACGACTGCAAGAGACTGGATTCACCATAAATTGGTTAAATCTGCTTTTGGCCGGGCCTCAGTGACTTACCCGGGACATATCGTTGGGCATGGTATGGTGAGACCCAAGGACGCAAACGTTAAAGCCATCTTGTCCTTCCCCACTCCAAGGACGAGGAAGGAACTCATGCACTTCCTGGGGATGTGCGGCTACTACCATCGGTTCTGCAGTAGCTTCTCCAGCGTGGCGGGACCCCTCACAGACCTTACCAGTTCTGCGGTCCCTTCCATCTGGAACCAGAAATGCGACCAGTCTTTCCACCGCCTCAAAGCCTTCCTTGCCTCTAAACCTGTAGTCCACCCCCCTGACTACACCTTGCCCTTCCATCTGCAAATCGACGCTTGCGGTGTCGGAGTGGGGGCTGTGCTCCTACAACCCGACCCAACCACTGATGTCCTTCACCCTGTGGCATATTACTCCGCCAAGTTGAAAAAACATCAGACCAACTACTCGACCATAGAGAAGGAGGCCCTGGCTTTGGTGTTGGCAATAAAGAAGTTTGAATGTTACCTCCAGTCTTGCCCACAAACAACCCTAGTCTTCACCGACCATAACCCACTCACGTTCATCCAAACCAACAAGAACTCCAACCAGCGAATCCTCCGCTGGGCTCTCCTCACCCAGCCCTATAATCTACAAGTCCGGCACATAAAGGGGGTGGACAACCTGATTGCGGATTCCTTATCCCGAGCTCCAGTGGAAATGCAGCAGCTACTCTCCAGACGCACCAGGTGATCATCTCCTTCGCGCCTGTGCTATGGAGGTCTTTGGAGGGGGGGTGTGTTTCGAACCACGCCACCAATTGTCATGATCTACCTACCCAGCACTACGAACCACGCCATCTATTGTCCTGATCTACCTACCCAGCACCACGAGCAACGCCATCTAGGAACGAGACACGAGTATGACTCGTCTTAGTTACCACTCCGGGGTTTCCCTTCTCCATATCCTGGTTGTTGCGTCACCTCCTCAAAGTCTTCTTCGTCAGCTCCAGTTCGATGTGAGTTCAGTTCACTCTGGGAAGTGACCACAGGATCACCTATCCTGGAAACCTACGGCACAGTGACTACCTACCGTCTTCTACAATACTCCGCTTTACTCGTCAGCCATCTCAGCTCCGCACTTAAGTATTTGTAATCTTATATTGCCTCCCCCACGTCCACTTGCTTCAAAATTGTTTATGTTGTATAAATATGTATATACTGTTAATGTTTAGGTTAAGTATGGTTAAGGGTAGATTATAGAAAGCTGAATATTTTGTTAAGGAATTTATGGTACTTTATTATACACAACAAAAACTCGCATCCTTTGTCTACCCTTTTATAGTCCGATTGTCTTTGTTTTGTGTTTTTTTGTTGCCTGTTGGGATCTGGGTAGACTTTTAACTATATTCTAAATCCCCAACTCGTAACACAGAGAATAGGCATGACACCATACAGAAATGAAGTTTAAAACTACTGGTACTGAACGAAAAAGGATGATAGCTTGGACACTAGAAAAGAAGAAAATAAAGACGTAAGACGGAAGTGAGGAGCTATTTTCTGTAATAAAGGTATGCAGGGATCTGGAGCAAATAAGCAGGGGTCTGGAACAAATAAGCAGGGATCTGGAGCAAATAAGCAGGGGTCTGGAACAAATAAGCAGGGATCTGGAGCAAATAAGCAGGGGTCTGGAACAAATAAGCAGGGTTCTGGAACAAATAAGCAGAGATCTGGAGCAAATAAGTTTTAATTTGGATAAAATAATGGCTCACCGATAGAACGCAGAGGGTCAGCGTAGATGGTGTTAAATCTGAGTGGGGCCGTGTAACCAGTGGGGTTCCCCAGGGGTCAGTACTAGGCCCACTCTTGTTCATAATCTACATAAACGATCTAGATACTGGGATCAGCAGTGACATAAGCAAGTTTGCGGATGACACCAAAATAGGGCGGCAGATTAATTCAGGGCAGGATGCAAATGCATTACAGGAGGATCTAAATAAACTGCAGGGTTGGTCTAAACAATGGTAAATGAAATTCAACACCAGCAAGTGCAAAGTACTTAATATTGGAATAACAAATACTGTCAATGCATACAGCCTTAACAACATCAACCTAGAGAAGTCGACTTGTGAAAGAGACCGAGCGGTACTTGTAAGCCCGGAGCTACGGCCTAGAAAACAGTGCGTTAATGTTCGAAATAAGGCAAACAGAGTATTGGGTTTTATATCTAGAAGTGTAAGTAATAAGAGTGCAGAGGTCTTATTGCAACTATATCTTGCGCTAGTCAGGCCGCACCTCGATTATGGGGTTCAGTTCTGGTGCCCTTATTATAGAATGGATATCAATTCACTAGAGTCGGTGCAGCGAAGAATGACGAAAATGATTCCGGGACTTAGAAACCTTCCATATCAGGATAGGTTAAAGAAACTAAACTTGCAAACCCTAGAAAGACGAAGAGTGCGGGGAGATATGATAGAAGTATTTAAGTGGGTGAAAAGAATCAATAAAGGTGATATAGATAAAGTTCTTATAATATCCGAGCAGGATATAGGACTTGGAGCAACGGATTTAAGTTGGATAAGTTTAAGAATAGGAGGGAGATAGGAAGGAACTGGTTCACAAATAGGGTGGTGGACGAGTGGAACAAGCTTAGCAACTTTGTAGTAAGTGCTGGAACGCTGGAAAGTTTCAAAAGGAGACTAGATAGATTCATGGACGATAGAGAGTGGTAGTAACTCTCGACAGGAGCTGCCATGCACAGGCCAACCGGCCTATTGCAGACTCATTATTTTCTTATGTTCTTAAATAAGCAGGGGTTTGGAATAAATAAGCAGGGATCGGGAGCAAATAAGCAGGGGTCTAGAGCAAATAAGCAGGGATCTGGAACAAATAAGCAGGGATCTGGAGCAAATAAGCATGGATCTGGAGCAAATAAGCACGGATCTGGAGCAAATAAGCAGGGATCTGGAGCAAATAAGCAGGGGTCTGGAACAAATAAGCAGGGATCTGGAGCAAATAAGCAGGGGTCTGGAGTAAATATGCTGGGATCTGGAAGAAATTAGCAGGGATCTGGGGCAAATAAGCAGGGCTCTGGAGCAAATAAGCAGGGATCTGGAGCAAATAACCAGGGATCTGGAGCAAATAAGCAGGGGTCTGAAGCAAATAAGCAGGGGTTTGGAACAAATAAGCAGGGATCTAGAACAAATAAGTAGGGGTATGGAGCAAATAAGTAGGGATCTGGTGCAAATAAGCAGGGATCTAGAACAAATAAGCAGGGATCTGGAGCAAATAAGCAGGGATCTGGAAGAAATAAGCAGGGATCTGGAGTAAATATGCAGGGGTCTGGAACAAATAAGCAGGGGCCTGGAGCAAATAAGCTGGGATCTGGAGCAAATAAGCAGGGATCTGGTGCAAATAAGCGGGGATCTGGAGCAAATAAGCAGGGATCTGGAGCAAATATGCAGGGGTCTGGAGCAAATAAGCAGGGATCTGGAGCAAATAAGTAGGGTATTGAGCAATTACGCAGGGATCTGGTGCAAATAAGCAGGGATCTGGTGCAAATAAGCAGGGATCTAGAACAAGTAAGCGGGATCTGGAGCAAATAAGCAGGGATCTGGAGCAAATAAGCAGGGATCTGGAGCAAATAAGCAAGGTCTGGAACAAATGAGCGGGATCTGGAGCAAATAAACAGGTGTCTGGAGCAAATAAGCAGGGGTCGGGATCAGATATGCAGGGATCTGGAGCAAATAAGCTAGGGTCTGGAGCAAATAAGCAAGGATCTAGAACAAATAAGCAGGGATCTGGTGCAAATAAGCAGGGATCTGGTGCAAATAAGCAGGGATCTAGAACAAATAAGCAGGGATCTGGAACAAATAAGCAGGGATATGGAGCAAATAAGTAGGGATCTGGTGCAAATAAGCAGGGATCTAGAACAAATAAGCAGGGATATGGAGCAAATAAGTAGGGGTGTGGAGCAAATAAGCAGGGGTCTGGAACAAATAAGCAGGGATCTAGAACAAATAAGCAGGGATATGGAGCAAATAATCAGGGATCTGGAACACATTATCAGAAATATCTGCCATTGATAGGGCATAAAAAATTCAACACCCAGATGAATGATTTGTGAAATGTTGTCAGGTGTACAGGTTCCATGTTGAAGTTCCAGGTGGTGAGTGTAAAATTCTCTACAGTTAAGTTATGAACCATTTTTCCCAATCATGAGCATATATGGGGTGCAGTAATCAAGTCTTTTTCTTACAATAATATAATTTCATTCGATATTATCCATGTGTGTATGTGTTTAGTTTTTACCCTATTTTACTTGTGTCATACAACCAGAAGCTCTAAGCTATTCATAATACCAAAGACTTTTATAAATTGAATATTCTAATGTACTAAAACCTTATTTTTGGCACTGTTTCATGATGTAACTGCACCCAAACTATCTTAACACGATATAACATAACGTGAAATAACCCAACCCAACCAAATCCAACCAAACGTAACCTAACCCAACCCGACCTGAACTGACCTAAACCCAACTAAACAAACAATATATAGGTGGTAAGAAAGATAAATCCCTTCTGACTATATGCACAACGGTGGGGGTGGCGGAGGTCTTCCTGAACGTAAACATCTATTTTTGTTTCTCTGTTTTCTATCGTTTTAGAGTAATTCACCTTTTGTTTTTAATTTATAGTTGTTTTGTATATTAATGAGTTTGGTATGATTTTTGGGGATTATGTTAGTGCTGGTGCAAATAGATTTGTTCTTACATCTGGCAGGTCAGCGGGGGTGTGTTAAAGGCGATAGAAAGGTTTTTATATTATATGCAAAGATGGGGTCATTTTTCCAGATATATCTTAAAGATGACACCTAGGTGCTTACCGCTAGAGTCCTTTGGTATGTACGCAAGGTTTCAGGTCTCTAGGTTACATCGTCTTGGGGGTGACGGCGCTGACCTACACACAAACACTCTCGGGCTCTTGTATTATTTTAGAAGATAGATAGACTGTTGTTTATCGAGAACAAAAAATAGCACGCACTCTTTGTCAACATTAACAATTTTGGACAACTTAACAAAGGTTGGGTTTAAGTAAGTTTGGAACCTATTTTGCTGGTGGAGCGGACCAACAGGTCGTAAGTTTATGAAATTAGGCATATTCAAATTACACAAAGGAGGTAAATGAAGCTACGGGTGTATATGCGGTGGTGGTGGTGGTGGTGGTATTATAGCGGCAGTAATGGGCAGTGTAGAACACTCGGTGGTTGGTGACAGCTGGCAGACGCTGCTGGTGCTGAATATTACCAATTCAAATACTGGAGGAATAAACACTGCCGTACCCGCTGCCTGCTCGCAACACACTCTGGTAAGATATTCATAACACACTTTACGGAGAATATAAAGTGTTTTTCTGTTCTACCAATCATTGACTCAACAAAAATATGATATAGAATACATTCAGCTTATCCGTATATTTAAAATTCTTAAATTCCTTGAGATTTAAAAGTAGTATAATTTATAAAATTATTTAAAAAAATATGCGTTCGATGGTATTTAGAGTCTTATGTAGTCTGTATGTAGAATTACGATCAAGCTCCTCGTTACTAAGCAATATCTAGGTTCTACTGTGATTATACTGCACAGTATACAGTATAGAAAAGCTTACAGCTGGTAGAGTGAAAGACACTGTATAAGAAGAAAAAATATCTAAGTAAATAGATGATAAGCTGCCAACTACGTGACCTACATCAACCCCGTAAATATTGACACAAGTGTCAAGGTAACATTGTTTCCTGCCAACTCTGGTTATTGTTCACACTTGGACTCTTTTTTAAGTCCTTCTGTCAATTCGTCTCCCTAATGATGGCTAGATTTACACATTAAATATCTGTACATACATAAATTTCTATTTATTTCTTCCTCTAGTTACCTAATTAATTGATCATCTGTCTATCTATCCTAATGTATATTTATCCATCAATCAAAAATGTACGAGTATATACGTATATAACTTTGTAATTATATATCTCTCTTCTATATATATATATATATATATATATATATATATATATATATATATATATATATATATATATTATATATATATATATATATGTATTGTTACGCCGTCTCTTAATTTACTTTAATATCCAGGTTCTATGCGTAACCAAACAAAAAGAAAAGTGAAGTAAATCAAAAGGGAATAAAAATAAATAAAGTAAACCTTTAAGAATTTAATTAAATAAAATACTAACACAATAAAGAGCCTCGCAGGCTGTCACAACAAATTGATTCACTATCGAAACCTTTAAAGACACAAATGATACTAAAACATCGAAACATCAAAGAACTGCTTAAATATATAGAATAAACCACTGGATTACGTTAACACTACATAAACATATAAAATAACTAACACTGAAATTAACTATCGTGAAACAACACTGAATTACTTAAATGTAACTAAGCAAGCACTGATGGACACATAAGAGACATGAATAGCTACTTACATAGATATACCACATTGGTGGCGACAGGAACAACACAGAAAATAAAATAAAGTATAAGTAACAGGTGACGGGAGTCACTCAAAAGAACGTGAACTGAATGACAAGAGGACTGGACTGAACTCCGTCTGCTGGTGGGGTACTACTGTATATATAGGGTCAGCTCCCGCCAGTGCGACCTGCAGGTGAAACATGGGACGTTTAACGATGCAGATGGTCGTTAGAGAAACAAAGAATGCTTGTTACAATACTAAATGAAGAAATAAGATGGGCTTGAACAAATAATAACAGTTAAAACCTTAACAGCACAGGGTAAGGTGACTAGATTATATAATAGTAAATATAACACATCATTACAGGAATAATATGGAACAACATGGAAGCATGTTATAGAAAATAATAGAAAAATACGACACGGTCGTAACACTTCCCACCATAAAATAAAATTTTTGCTTGCACAAATTTTGATATGACATAAGTGTTCATTCTGTGGGTCTAGATAACAGATCACCCAGCACATTGTCTGAACCCTTAACATGTGTAACATGTAAATTATAGTTCTGAATTAACAAACTCCAGCGAATTAATCTCTGATTTTTAACTTGGATGTTTTGAGAAACTGCAATGGTTTGTGATCTGTATAAAATTATAATAGGGTATGAGCATAATACATTTTTCAAGCTTGAAAAGAATCCTGACACCTTGAAGTCCAACAAAAAAATATTACCCCTTCTTCAACAATAGTAAGGGGTTGTGCCAACTCGCAAAAATTACAAATATATTCCTGCAATAACAGACACAACCCAAAAATTCCGAGAATCCTGTCGTTTGTTACATGGAACAGGTATCTGATAGGCCAGTGTCACACCTTTGCTGTGGGAGGAAGCAAAGTTTCCCAACCCAATACATGTCCCAGATACAAAAAAGTTGAGCACAACAAATTTGACTCTAGCAAACTTTATACTAAGTCCTACATTTTCTAAGTCAGTGAAGAGAGCTAGTTTAGCTGGACATAAATGGTCTGACCAAGTGTCAGAAAAAAAATTGCTGGAACATCTAAATATACTACATAACCAGGCCAATTGGCCGTGACATCAGCCTTTGTTTGTGCAAGTGGGTACTGCAAAGCCCGAAAGGCAGAATATTGAATTTATAGGTCTACCTAATGTCACAAAAACTGGAGATGTCTTTAGCACGACGGGTGAATGGTAATTTGCCAAAACCCCCGCTGAAGACAATCAATCTAGAGAGGGACTTGAGGTTCTCATTGCTTCTGGATGCAGTTTCGACTCTTGGTAGAGGGAAGCTGTCCTTACAGACGGCGCTGACTCCTGGGCGGAAGTCGATGCAGAATCGAAGAGTGCCGTCCTTCGGTACTAGAGTGACTGGTAGCACCACTGCTGGTTATCGCTTGATAGGTTTAAAGGTGTCCAACAATATCATGCACCACGGCAGTGGTACAGCCAGGCCTGTCTTGGAAGACAAGAGGATGTTGTTGGATGGTGGCTAGCACGTCAGCCCTCTGGTGTCCTGGTATATGCTGTACCTTCTCCTGCAACTCCACGGTGTTGGACTGCCAAACCCTGACTGATGACAGGCCGAGTGGACTTGCCCCTTCTTCTTCCTCTTCTTTCTCACCGTCTACCGAGAAAGTGTCAACGGCACACACGGGAACTGGATCGTCAGCAACAGATGGGGATGCTGGGTGTGTGTGGTACAGCTTGATGGTGTTGACGTGAAATAAGCGCTGTAGTCGGCGCCTTTCAGGGGTAGAGATAATATAATTTGTGGGGCTTACCTTCTTCACCACTCTATATGGCCCACTGAACTTCGCATGGAGCAGCTGTCCATGTCTCGGCAAGAGAATGAGAACTTGATCTCCTATCTGGAACTCTCTGTCTGGCACGCTTGTCGCACCATGTCTTGGTTTTGGACTGCGACTGCTGTAAGTGGTCTGCGGCAAGGCTCCAACATCTTAGAAGCTTCTCTCTAACATCTCCTACTAAACTTAATACACTAATGCTCTCTTCAGTACTACCTAACAATCTATCTCTAACTATGTGCAAAGGACCTCTTACTTGATGAGCGAACAGTAGAAGTATGAGAAACAAAATGGATGATATTAGGGCCTTAGCAGTAACTTTCCTAAGAGGTACAGCATGCAAGTACCTAGTGGAGGTATCAATGACTGTAAATAAATATTCAAACCCACTAGAAGGTTTAGGCAGAGGGCCTCCAATGTCACACTGTACTGTTGTAAAGGGCTCAGGTACGTGAGGTACTCTTACAAGTGGAAAAAGTGGAATAGCCTGATTGGCTTTGCCTACCTTTTGACAAAAATGACAGTACTTACAATATTTAGTGACATCTCTCCTCATACCTGGCCAATAGAACTTTCTGGCCAGCCTGTTGAACGTCTTTCGGACACCTTGATGTCCAGAAAAGCGACCGTCATGGGCCAGAGCTAGAACATGTTGTCTGTAAGTGTGTGGGAGAACTATTTGAGTGACAGACGCCCAGTCCGCGTCTTCCTCTGACATAGTCGGTGGGAGCCAGCGGCGGCACAAAACACTGTCTTGACTGAAATATCTCGTGGTAGGGCCTGAATCATTGGCAGAATCGGACACCTGGTCAAACAAGAGCCGTAATGAATCGTCTTGCTCTTGCGCAGCTATTAAAGCAACTCTCCCGGTCACAGCATTAACTGCGGAAGAAATGTCTTGGGAAGCAATTGGGTTAGCAAAAAGTCCTTCTAAGGAAAGTGAATCATCTACATCAGGAGTTACATTATGATCATTAGTCATTGACATAGAACGAGTCACAGCACACAAAGGGAAAACACCGGGCATATCATCTTCAAGTTGTTGCAGCTCTGCGGTAGACTCTGGTCTTTCCCGCAGCACAGGAGGTGGGGTTACGTTCCCCATTTGACCTCCCGCCAAATCGTTACCGAGTATGAGGTCCACTCTAGCAACAAGAAGACTTGACACGTACTAAAACAGGCAGCTCGTGCACGCAGGCTACGTTAGCTATCCCTGAAAAACCAAAGGAGCTGCACCTTGACCCCAAAGGGAGCCCAAAACGACGTATTTGTCAGTCTTCCTCGCCGCAACAACACCCTCTTTGATGAGAGTTTGGAGACAACCCGAGTCTCTCAAAATAGTGACTGGTGTTTCGACACCATCAACTTCTACCGTGCCTTGTGACAAAAAGGGACGAAAGGTACCAACGTCTGGGTCCTTCGCAAAACTCTCCTGGAAAAGATCAAAGTCTCGTGAGGCGAGAACCGAAACTGCACTCTCTCGTGCTTCACCTTATTTGGCTGCAGCCTTGTCCAACAAAAATCCGCCTTATGACCCGGCTTTCCACAGAAACTACAAGTAAATTAGAAAATTTGGACGCCCCATTAGGTGGCGAACGAGTCCAGCTCCTCCTGTCATGCACAAAATTATTACGCACAAAATTACCATTGTTAGTATTCCCTTGTCTCGCTTTGTGGAGAGAGGGATTAAAAGTCCTTTGAACCTGTGGGGGGCTTAACATCATTGTTAGTCCTACCATGCCTCAAAACAAATCCATCAGCATGCTTAGAAAAAATATCACAAGTGTCAAAAGGTCGTTAGTGAATCCTGGCAAGGTCGCCAAAACTGTTATGCAGTCTCTTAATTTACTTTAATATCCAGGTTCTAGGCATAACCAAACAAAAAAAGTGAAGTAAATCAAAAGGGAATAAAAATAAATAAAGTAAGCCTTTAAGAATTTAATTAAATTAAATATTAACACAATAAAGAGCCTCGTAGGCTGTCACAACAAATTGATTCACTATCGAAACTTTTAAGACACAAATGATACTAAAACATCGAAACATCAAAAGAACTGCAAATAGAATAAAAATAAAGCATTGGATTACGTTAACACTGCATAAACATATAAAATAACTAACACTGAAATTAACTATCGTGAAACAACACTGAATTACTTAAATGTAACTAAGCAAGCACTGATGGACACATAAGAGACATAAATAGGTACTCACATAGATATACCACATTGGTGGCGACAGGAACAACACAGAAATAAAATAAAGTATAAGTAACAGGTGACAGGTGTCACTCAAAACAACGTGAACTGAAGGACAAGAGGACTGGACTGAACTTCGTCTACAGGTGGAGTACTATATATAGGTCGTTCCCGCCAATGAGACCAGCCTGTGAAACATGGGTCGTTTAACGATGCAGATGGTCGTTAGAGAAACAAAGAATGCTTGTTACAATACTAAATGAAGAAATAAGATGGGCTTGAACAAATAATAACAGTTAAAACCTTAACAGCACAGGGTAAGGTGACTAGATTATATAATAGTAAATATAACACATCATTACAGGAATAATATGGAACAACATGGAAGCATGTTATAAAAAAAATAGAAAAATACGACACGGTCGTAACATATATATATATATATATATATATATATATATATATATATATATATATATATATATATATATATATATATATATATATATATATATATATATATATATATATATATATATATATATATATATATATATATATATATATATATATATATATATATATATATATATATATATATATGTATATGTGTGTAACCGATCGGAATAATCTCACTCATTTAGTTATTGGGGTTTTTTCAGTTATAGTGGATGGTAATGCAGTGGAAGCGCCCCTCAGAGAAAATCCCGAACCAGCAAAAACACTATGAAATAAAAATATTCTCCGTCACCGTGGAAAGCTAGCACCTGTGATTGGGGTTAATGAGACTCACTTGTAAAAGATGACACTTCTATTCCTTCCAACACTACAAGCACAATCAATAATGGTACACCAACACTAGAGTACTTCTTAGCGTGGCTTAGAAACACGACAATGGGGAACAAAAGTTATACATGGAAAGTTATACATGGTTTAAAAACTTTGTAAAAAATATTAAATGTATCTGGAGAGGACAACTAATGCAAAAATACTGCTTACACCAGAACAGACACCAGAATAAGGAACTCATCTGAAAACAATTCCTTCGTTATCTTACATCACTTAGTGGCACATAAAACATTAAAAAAATATTACTTGCACCAATGAACATGCCTTAAGGGCATCCGACAAAGTAATAGCAATCACTGAGAAATAGAAATCCCGATTTTAGTCATACTACACAAGAACATGGATCACTCATAGCCTGTCTGGGATGACCCACAAAACACTATAATCCTAACTGTCCTAACTACCCAGGACCCGAAGGTTATAACTACTAAACTGCCAAGGGGCAGGCATTTACAAGAAACCGAGAAAATTACTCATGACCCATCAGGCAGGCAGGTGCTCCGCTGTTTCTTTTATTACTCTCTCAAGATTTCAGGGGTCATGAATGTTTTTCTCCACCAATACCTGTAACATGCTTCACACATAGGTTCTGAATGCACCCGTACTTTTAAGGTACTAACAGCCTTTCACAACTTTTGGAGAGGATCTCTTACGTCCCACGTGTGCAGTCAACCATGAGGATCGTTGATCTCACACCTGGACTTGGCTATTCTAATAAAACTTTACCACCATCACCCGTAACATGCTTCACACATATGCTCAGAGCACACCCATAATTAAGGTGTTACAGCCTTTCATTAACCTTGAAGAAGAACCCCTACATCCCCCGTGTGCAATCATCCATGAGGAGCGTTGATTACACACCTGGACTTGGTTAATTCGATCACATACACCCAATACTGGGGAGATAAATGTCTCTATGTACCCACTAGACTCCTGGTCTCAGTGTGTGACCTTTCATTCACTCAGGCTGCACTCAGTTTACTCTCAGTACTCCATGGACAGGAAGAGAGTGACTGTCAGCAGGTGAACCCTGCCCAGCTGATGGAGGGGTTCTATTTTCCCGTTAGTAAGAGTTTTCACTAACTGACTAAAGAGATGTGGTGTTGTATGAACCAAGGTGGGAGATTTGATGACCCAGAACGACCACCGACCATGTGCGGACGCTGATCCTACGTAGTTAGTTGTCAGGGACACCCGTTCACCTCGTGCATGGCAGGCTATATGACTGCTAAACACCCGTTGACCGACCACTAAACTGAGTGGGTTCTCAAAACTCTGCAAGAGAACGCTCTGTTAGCTACTGCTAACTTCTTCTCTGCCCTATCTAAACACTGTCTGAGATCGAATAAAACTTACTGGCAACACTGATGAGACGTGAGCGGGAAGGGACGAGGCCACGTGGTCGTTTTCCTTGGCAGAGACGCATGGATGACGTCTGCTTGGCCCAAACGTCTGAGCGCTACTGAGCTCCAGCCCGCCTCGCGTCTCCCCAAGGCGTTCACCTGGCCTAGTGAAGTCATTTTTCACATAAATAATACTTTCTTTGAGACACACGTACCATATTTAGACTGAGAAACGATCTACAATAACTTTAAATTTAATAATTGTCCCTTAACTTCATGAATCGTTTCTACATTAATTCGATAAAGCACATTTAGTTTTATATAGGCCTAGGGCGTTGCTTGAGCTTATTTGACTCACCATGAGGCGTGGGTGGTTCAGCTTGGCCTACTTACGCTTTCCTGTTTCGCAGATCGGTTATTTGGTTATTTTCGTTCTAACATCTCTAAATATCACACCGAAATTTCTGAATATGACATATATATATATATATATATATATATATATATATATATATATATATATATATATATATATATATATATATATATATATATATATATATATATATATATATATAATGAAGAACTTAGTTCACTTAATGAACTGTGTAAACAGACAAGCTGTAGATGGAATTACACCACCATACAGTATATAGTTGTGTAAGGAGTAAATGTATTGCAGAGATGAATATTCATTTCAATTTTGTTCCTCCTTTAATGAAAGGCTTTCCATTCATCTAAGAACGATGTTAAGAAGTCTGTTATGAGTTTCTTCAGAAATTAAGAAACTGTAGGAACTGATACATTGTTGGGGATATATAATGTACAGTAGTACTCATATATCTACAGCCTGACTATTTATAGCTATTATCATAGTTAAAGAAAGAAGGAAACCGTCAAGATGACAGCGTCTCTCTACAGCTCTTCACCTCTGTACTGGAAGAAGTTTTCAAGTCACTGGAAGAGATGAAACAGGTTTAAATATCAAAGGCATCTACTTAAGCCTTCATCGTTTGGCTAATGAGATCATAATGTTGACATCAAACCCAAAAGAATTACAAACACAAACACAAGAGCGGAACAAAACAGACAAGAGAGGACTTGACTAACACTAAAGAGTTGTTCCCACTCTCTAAAGGTCAATCTTTTAAATGTAAATAAATTCATGGACTGTAGGATAGTTCACTTGTAATTATGGATACCTGGCCAGGTAAATCAAAAGAAGTTATAGATGGGCTAGAATGCCTTAGTAGCTTTTTTCTGAAAAAAAAGATATATATATGATAGGTTTGCTCTTTTGCTGTTAATTTATAGATTAAATGGAAATACAAAAAAATCTAAATTGTTCAAAGCAATATTAAAGGATATCTACAAAGAGCAACACAAAGGTATCAGAAGAACGCGTAGGTGATGCTCGAGAAGGGGTAGTGGGCATAACGCACTGGACGACGAGGAGATCAACAAGGGACTAAGAGAATCCTCGACTAATCCTCGAGATAGAGAAAAAATAGATCAAATACCTTCAGATGGATAAAAGAATTCTGGAAACATGGAGGTACTACAATACTTGGTGCACAGACAAGCCTGATTATATATATATATATATATATATATATATATATATATATATATATATATATATATATATATATATATATATATATATATATATATATATATATATATATATATATATATACTACACTACGCTACACTACAATTACCTCGGGGATCGACAATAAGCCGCGTACATCCCAGGTGTCAGTCACAAGATATATGAACAGCTCTCTGTTACACCAGCGACTTAACCCATCACATCCGTCTTGAACAACCCACCGGGATCTGACTAGTTATGGTGGCACTCCCGTAATGTCTTCACATAAATATATTCTTATTTGATAAGTCTTATAACCTCTTTTGTAATGTCAGGCTCTTACATTCTCTCCAAGCAAACTCTCCCACCCATCTTTGTCTTAAAAGTTTTAATCGCCTTTTCTTAAAAAAAAAAAAAATGAGCAGTTGCTTAACGTCTCTTCAAACTCAGAACAGAGATTATATGAGATCATGGGATGTAAATAAAATAGAAGAATTTGAACAAGTTTAGATTTCATGTTTTTTTCTCATATCGTAGATCTGCAATTCGTCATCTAAACTCTCGTTTTCTGTGCAGTTTACAAACAAAGAATTATTAAATATCCACCAACAGTTAGGGACTCCCTGAGGCGACGATCACTAAGACAGACACAAGCCCATCCATTATAACCCACTGATCAAGCCGATCTTCCCGTGCCACAACTGGGAGTTGGCCAGTGCAGGGTTCTCCTGTTTAATCAGCCATTCAAATTATAATAGCTTAATCATCGCATCGTGTGTGACTGCATTACGTGCAGTATGTTGAAGAAACTGAAGATTTATTTTTGTTTAAATAAAGTAAATGCTGTAAACGTTAGACTATAACCTCCTACTCTTTTTGACCAGTACATTTACTACTGTACTGTACAGTAGCAATAGACATTGTTGCATTATTCGGTCCAAGGCTTCTTTGGATTCACGCGTCCGAATCACGGGGTTCGTGGAACAGCAGAAGAGGCGATAAGACATGTGTTGCCGACTGTGTAATCGCCAACAAAAGTCCTATCACCTCTCCTGCCTCTTTATTTGCCCCGAGATTCAAGAGCCCTCACAGGCTTCTGAATCTCTGGGTTCATGAAGTGGCAGGTAAGGCGACAGGACTTTGTTGGCGAGTCTACGTCTCAACTGGTATGGTGAAGACTGAGCGAGCAGCGTCACTGTTATGGTTTGCTTTACTAACACGTCCCAGCCACTGTGCCCACTGTGGGAGGGGGGCTCCCATATTCCTCCTCCAGATAGTACAGCACGAAGCGCGTGCCCCGATGCCATAAGTTCCGAAAGTATAGGGTACTCAGTTTTGCTCTGTTTGTTCGGGAGATATCACTGACACAATAGTGATCAAGATCTTGGGCAAAAGATTGTCTTTTTTTTCAGTTTTTGGCATATATTGCACACTGCCTCCCTTCCCCAGTCTCATGAGCATCAAATTATTAACATAATTTATTTAAAAAGAAAAAAAAACATAACTAGGAAGTTGGCAAACTATGTCAATCGGTAAGTCAGTCGGAAGTAGTTTCACCTGTTGCAAGTATTTGGTGTTTGGTTATAGTTTTAATACAAATTACCAAATAGGGCGTCAATGAGACTAATTCGTGACTCCTGGACGGTACTGTTAAGGCGAGGTAATGTGCCGTATGGAGAAAATGGGGAGAGGGAGGTCCCTGCTCCAGGCAGAGGACAGAGGACCTTTGCACCGCCATCCTGTTGTTAAGTAAGAAATACTTGATATCTGAGCTCTGATGCCTTACATTTGGTTGTAGTGTCATTGAGATAAACAAATAAAACATTATTGCATCCTGTCTGTTATAGTATGTGGACCTATATCATGCTCCTCATTTCATATTTGGGCCAAACCTGCAGGGGTTATAACGAAATGTGCCATTGCATGGCATGAATTTGTATTTATATGCGTTTTTTTTATGCTACAACAATATGCTACACCATATTAATTGTGTAAATATGCGTGTAATGATCAGATATGATGCTTCTCCTGTCGTGTAAGTGATATTTGGTAAACAGGTAGTAAAGTCGGTGATTTGACAGAAATACGGCTGGTTCAGTATCCAAGGCACCACGCCAGCACTACAACACTTGATGACCTACAAAACACCCCATGATTAATCCTAACTCTATCCACATTTATTCTAACATCTCTTATACTTTGCTTGACGATTTCATAACAATGAAATAAACTGGTATTTTTTTACTGTGTGACCATCCAAGTTATTCTTTCAACCTTACATTGTCCACTGCAGGGTAGGCATTATACAGTACTGTACACTCCACATTGGATCATAACAGCCATCAGCCCGAATACTCTTGGTGTCACTACTCATATATTTATGTGCTGGGTGTCTGTTTGGGTGCCCCTGGTCCAGGCTAGCTAGGGCTGGGGTAAAGTCATGCAGGTTACCTGGTGTATTCTTTGTTTCCATATAAGGTTTTGTTATTTTATTTATCAGTTAATAATAACAGTTACTCGGTAACAGGTCCCTAAGACACGAGGTGTAATTCAATTATTGCCAGCTTTTTGATCAAATATTGTTATCAACATAAGCAATATCTGCCTTTTATTTACTAAGTAGTTACCGCTGGCTGTCATTTACAGGTTGACTAGTAGTCTCTCTTTTATTATGGTTGTGTTCATGTTAACGCTTAGCAAGGCACCATACAGATGTAATTTATTATTGTTCAGCATAAAACCCATGAAGGTTATTATATAGACACATATAAAGTTTTGTTTTAAAAGTAACTGCGTTTGGAGACCTTTGCGTCTTACTAAAACATGATAGTAACTGTAGGGGACACACTTCACAACTTTTTAGAACTTCACCCTGGCTGTAACAGTGGGAAAACTGTAATTCAATAATACTCCGCAACTGTGATATTTATGAATGTCTATAAAACTTTTCAGTTAGAAGATTGAAACAACGAGCGTTATGAATATGGCAACCAAGTGTTACGAGTTTGTGACAATGATTATTCGACCTGTTATCTTGCTTGCCGTCAGCTCAAAGCAACATGATATTATATTACTCATGGCGTGGTTCAGCAACATTGATGCTTTATATGGTTTTTTGTTTACATATATTCTCACGGGTTGACTGCTGTAGTGTGGAAGTTTATCAAATTATACACCTAACTAGCATGTGGGCCTATAGCGGCTTGGACCTAGCCTCATTCAGGGCCAAGCACAGAGGGTTTGGATCTGTCTTTATAAAGATTTCAGTGATTATCATAACGTGATATTTATGCTTATGCAGTATATTGAAATAATATTTTTAATGTTCGCTGATATTAAAGTGATGTAAATTAAGAAGTAGCAAGAAGTTATAGTGGGTGTCCCGGAAGACATACATTTGACCTATGATCAAATGAATACTTATCCCATTAATGATAAATTTAAACTTATCAGCTTATCTAAAACCTCTAGTAATTAAGCAGAAGAAAATAATACTCTTATTCAAGAGCGATTATATACAGTAGCTCTATAATGATCAAAGACAATATCAAAACACAAATTATTCAATTATATGATAAAACTAAATACTGCTGAACCACAACAACTTCCCCGTATCAGCTGATTCATCCATACTTAATGCGCCAGTTAACCAACAAAATTAATAACTTTGTATTAATAATCTGTGAGCTAATATTCCAGAAATAATCTACATACACACACACACACACACACACACATATATATATATATATATATATATATATATATATATATATATATATATATATATATATATATATATATATATATATATATATATATATATATATATACATATATATAAATATATATATATATATATATGTGTGTGTGTGTGTGTGTGAACATAATTTTTATCAATACTCCTTGTAATCTTTTTGGCAGTAAAGTTTCAATAGTTTTAGTACTGTATTGTGTACAGTACAATTTCAATCCATATTTCTTATTTCAATTAAAAAATAAGTAACCATAGTACATCAATTAATCTACGAGCATGTGGAGCATGTCAAGCAACAACATTGACTGACCATTGAATGAATAAAATTACATCCAGTTGCTTTCAAATCCTCTGGTCCCAGGCTGCCGTGTGCACCTCACGTTTCACCAGTAACTCAGAGACTTCGGATTAACGAGTCGATACTCACGGGGTTCATGGCTCAAGGCGAGGTAGGAGTGACAACGCTGAGTGTAATAGCCGAAAATGTCTGCAACAATACCTCCTAAGATCCACTGACTGATTTCGTTTTCGCATCACATGTTAAACCTAAACAGGAAAAAATGGTAGACATAGAAGGAGGATTGCCTCAAAATTGGCTCCATTGTGTAAATAAAAAAAAAAAGCTCCAGCAGACCACCTCTCTCCTCCCCCCTTCACCTCCCCAGCCCCCACTTCTCAACTCACCCTCATCCAAGAAACCTCGAAAATGGTCTTCAAATTATTGTACTAACTTAAATGTTTTTTTTTTGTTCTTAAAAAATTAGTTTTACATCCAATCAAATAAATCTTTTCCTTTTCATCCTCATTAATGACTGAAATATTTATTATCAATCCTACATCTTCCACTCTTCCTACCTTACCTCCTCTTTCAACTGTCTCCTTGTGGGGAGGCGGCCATCCTGGTCCCAACGGAGGTGTGTCCACTTGTGATACTGTTGACAATAGTGGCAACGTTTCAAATATTTGTGTTGTGCTGTCCAACCCTCAACTTTGTTTGCCATTCTGGCGTATAACTTTGCCCCACATAGTTGTGAGGATAAAGTAGACACCAAACTTACCACACAAGTGTTTTTTATGTGTTTTATATTTCATTTTATTTATTTATTTATGTTTACCCAAGCCAATCTTTTCTCCTGGGACTTATTATTACAGCGAGGCTCCTGGCCAAAATTATTATTACTATTATTATTATTATCAAACTAGATAATTATCGCCAAAACTGTTGCAGAAACACTCTCATCCATGGTAAACAATGTCAATTGTACAATACTTGGTGTACAGTACATTATATATTATTGATTGTGGTCTGACAACAGCTGATGCATGTCACTCTTCAGACGAGCACTGCTGGCACCTCACAGCAAACATTCTCACGGGCGTTTATGAGAAAAAGAGACGCTGGGTTAAGAGAGGTCTAGTTTATCTTACCACCTTTGTCATTTATCGACTCATCACCGGTCTGCTGCATGAATTTTGATGTTTTCAAACTAATGTGTTCCCTAACCTGTTTTTAATGTAGATTTCAGTTATGACTTCAGTTTTCGTCTATCACGTAAGGTTTATTGACAAATGGAATCCTTGAGGCAAAGGCCATTGTTCAGTGTCGCATCAGCAGCTGCAGTGTTAAATCTCCTTGTTTTGCTCTACAAAGATACTATTCCTGTTGTAAATATGTCTTCTCGTGGATGTTGAACAATCCAAACGTATTCTGCTACATATGTGGGTGCTTTGTTGTGCATAAGCAACGACAAGAAATAAACGTATTCGAGAAAAAATTTTATTTTGCCTACTTTGGAGTGAAAATAGGTGATTTAGATAAACCATGGGCGCCACATAAAGTATGTCGCAACTTGCGTTGAAGGTTTAAGACTGTGGAAATATAGTAAGAAAAGAGCTATGCCATTTGGAGTCCCTGTGGTATGGCGGGAGCCTAAAAATCATGGTGATGACTGTTATTTTTGCTCTGTAAAGATAGAGGGATATACTGTAAAAAAATAAACAAGGAATCATTTATCCCAAGATTCCATCTGCCATGAGACCAGTGCCACATGGTCCTGAGGTTCCAGTCCCCATTCCGCCAGATGTGTCCGTGTCATCAGAATCTGACCGTGATTCATCGTGAGGTAACGGAAGTGATGTTTATCAACCTGAAGATATTAGTGTTTTCCCAGAGTGAACTTATCGATCTGGTTAGGGATTTGAATATACCAAAGGAGTCTGCTGAACTTTTTGGATCCAGGTTGAAATCAAAGAATTTATTGAGAAAAGGGACATATTTTTCATGGTATAGGCAACGTGAACAAGAACTAATTTTTTTTTTCAGAGGAAGGCTCCTTGGTTTATTGAAATAATGTGTCTGCTTTAATTAACTATTTTGGCAGCTACTGAATGGAGGTTGTTCATTGATTCTTTAAAAACAAGTCTCAAAGGAGTTTTACTTCATAATGGAAATGTATTTTCATCAATTCTTGTGGCTCACTCTGTTCATCTTAAGGAAACTTATGAAAATTTGCAGATACTTCAAGAGAAAGTTCATTATAAAGATCATGGCTGGTTGGTTTGTTTATGGAGATTTCAAAGTCAATGCTTTGTTGCTTGGTCAACAGAATGGATACACGAAAATACCATGTTTTTGTACGAGTGGGACAGCAGAGCAAGATGTGAACATTGGGACAAAAAACACTGGCCACCTAGACAGGCTCTTGTGCCAGGTTCATTGACCCTAAAAAAGTGCTGTTGCCTCCCCTGAATATTAAATTAGGGTTAATGAAAATATTTTTAAAAGCCTTAGATATGGAAAGTGATTGTTTCCGGTACATATGCAGAGAATTTCCATCAGTCTCAAATGAAAAAAACAAAGCTGGCATTTTCGTGGGCCCTCAAATCCGAAAGTTAATGTTAGACCACCAATTTGAAGAATCGATGAACCAGTGTGAGAAAGAAGCATGGAATAGTTTCAAGAATGTTGTGTATAGTTTTTTAGGCAATAGAAAAGATGTAAACTATCAAAACATTGTTGAAGGTATGTTGAATAACTTTAAAAACACGGGTTGCAATATGAGTGTAAAAGTGCATTTCTTACATTCCCATCTTGAGTATTTTCCTGAAAATTTAGGTAGTTTAAAATTGCAGAGCAAGGTTACAGATTTCTCCAGGACATTAAGGAAATTAAAAAGAGATATCAAGGAAGGTGGTATGTGAACGTGATGGCAGACTACTGGTGGATGTTGAAGAGAGATGGTGCCATTGAAAAGATTGCCAGAAAATCGAAAAAAAAGAAAGTTTCACCCATCCTAATAGCCCAATATTATGTTCATACTTATTCATAGAGTATATCATTTCTTTCTGTATTTGCCGGCAAATAGCCTCAATCACAATAATCTTTAGGTTCAGTTAAATTTGAAGTCTAATGAATTGTCTTGTTTGTATTATCTTGCCTCAGTGGTAATAAAGTGTGACGTGCTAGAGCAAAACAAAGTTTATTTTTTAAACCCTTGATAAAAATGAATCAGAATTACGTCTCAGTTTTAAGACTTCATTCAACTTTTCTTAAAATGCAGACCGGTGATAATAGATTTTCACTCATCATGGATTATGTTTTTTTTTAATCTAATACATATTAATAAGTAAGAATATGATGATATATTTTGTGAGAATTTGTTTTTGTTTTTTATCAAGTTTTCAGGATAGTACACACGTTCACTGATCTCGGTAATCTCGTCCTGTTGATGACACTTCATTTTAATTTTGCTTTATAGATAATAATTTTATTTTGAAATAACGTAAATAATTATCAGGTCTTATATATTTATGGTAAAAACAATCGGTGAACATTTTTCAGAGACGCTATCTAAGTAAATTTATGGCCTGGGTAAGAAGCGAAGGTCACTGTGCAGTGTGCATCCCATGGACATACAGTACACAGGGGCTTTGGCCTTGGAGTCATGAGTTATGAGGTGAAAGAAGATTATTAAGGATTGAAGAAAAGTGGTGAAACTGAAATACAGTAAGAGTTGAAAGAATCTGGGCTCAACCAGATCGCTTCATCTTTTCATTTTTTTTCTTTGTTTTTCTCCCTTGGGTCGTCAGACCATTGTATAGTATAGGTTCATATATATAGTGCTGCTTATTTTTTTTGCTAATGTGTTAGTTAAGTGTTAGTTGTGTTAGTCTAAAGGTACACTGTATGGAGAGGCCTGCCAGGTTCTTAGTGGAGCTGGTAGGTCACTCTCATCTTTTATTCTCTCTATTAATGTTTTATATGTATATTGGGGCAGGAGATGGTTCAATTACTTTCTTTCTGGCTGATTTAAACCAACTGTGTTCTTGGCATTCTTCGTTGTCTATATTATTTATCTAATTTTGGTAAGTTTCTGTGTTTAGTTCAGTCACTTTGTTCCAAATATTTACAGCTTTGTTGCGTATTTCTACATTGATTGCTAGGAGGTTTGTTTTCTTGTGTAGCTGTTCAATATTGATGTGGTCTGTACATTTTATGTTATAAATAAGTCTGAGGGCTATATTTTGTACTGTTTGTAACCTTTTAATGCTCGTTTTACTAAGGGTGTTCAATGGGATGGGTGGGTAGTCCATAATTGATTTGACAAAGGCTATACAAATCTTTCTTTTGTTATTTATGCTAAGGTTCTTAAAACGTTTTATTTTTTTATAATCTTATTCTTGCCTGTCGTTTTTTTTATCTTTTATGTATGTTATATATCCTCTTTTTGTTAGTTTTAGTCCAAGCATTCTGGTTTCAGTGTCGTATGGGTATACTTCCTGCTCGAGTAATACTGGACTTGTTTTGATCTTGGTTATTGGTATTATCTTGAATTTGTTCTTATTTGTCCTGATTTTCCATTTTTTCTCAAAGTCATTTATGTTTGCTATCGCTGTTGCCGTGTAGCATGCCATAAATTGGGTTGATTTTCCTGGGTATGATGCTATTTGAGTGATATCATCAGCAAACATTACATATTCGCTAAAGGGGGGTTGGTTGAGATGTGTCTGAGGTATAAATTATATATAGTGTTGGAGAAAGTCATCCTCCTTGAGGTACTCCACTCTCGAGATTAAACATAGTTCCCATAAAGTTTCCAATTTGAATTTGTGCTCTCCTATCATCTAAATGATCACACAATATCCTTAGCAAATGTTCGTAAGTCCCAATTTAAATATTTAAAATTTTAAGCCTAAATGCCAAACTTTATCAAAAGCCTTAGAAACGTCCCTTAAAATAATATTGATCTGGTTCCCCTTGATTTTTTCTATTGCCATTATTTCCGTTATTGTAGCTGTTGCAGTTAGGGTATTTCTATTGGGCATGAATCCACGTTGTCTATTGTTTGTTTTCCCCTGTTTCCAGTAGTTCCCGCTAATTTCTAATAAAGATATTGGCCTGTAGTTTAATATTTCCTTATTGTCCTTACCTTCCTTTGGGAATAAATATCATTTTAGCATATTTTAGTCTGTCTGGAAAGTAATCAGTTATTAAGCATACGTTATAGATGTTCAATAATGTTTTTAAGATATTTTCCGTTAGATTTATGATCATATAGATTATAACTTACTACCTAATAATCAAATAATAACTATGGGAGAAATGATGTACTGTCTGAGGAAGTTTAAAGAAAAGGCTCCTGGTCTCACAGCCTTTTCCTTAAACTTCCTCAGACAGTACATCATTTCTCCCATAGTTATTATTTGATTATTAGGTAATAAGTTATAGTCTATATATTGCCTTGGGGTGATTCTATGTATTTGTCTTCCCATTTCATCTTCTATCCTTTCTTCGTGTTCACTATCAAAATCTTCATTTTCCTCATCTGATATTTTAAAAACTTTTACCCATTCCCTTTTGAATGCTGACTCTTGTTCATTTTCCTCGTACAGTTTTGTTCCATTATGGTCTTTAAAGTATGGTGCTTTTTTGCTTGTTGTGCCCCATCATCTTGTTTATGGAAGTCCAAAATGTTTTTGTGTCTTTAGTCTTGTCGGCCGCCATTATAATATCATTCCATTTTTTGTTGTTTGCTTCCTTACATGCGTCTCTTAATTTTATCTGTAGTGCTGTCTGCGTCGTATATAGCCATCTGTTACTGCCGTGTCTTTCCATATACCTGTTTATTTCATTGTAATGGGTTTGGATTAATTTAACGTCTTCTGTTAGTCTGTTTTTGGGTAATGTTCTGAAGTGTGAAGTAGGATTGTGTTTGGTTATAGATGTTTTTATTGCTGAGTGCAGTCTGTCCATTTCTGCGTCTGTCTTCTGTTGTTTTCCCTTGTAGGTTAATCGAATGGTGATTACCTAAGTCGTCTTTGAAGCTGTCCCAGTGTGTTTTACTCATTTTCAGTCTCTTTTTTATTGGTATCTGTATGGGGCTTGTTGACAGTGTTAGTATAATTGGCAGATGGTCACTGCCTGTGAGAGGTCCTTGTTTTATATGGTAATTGAAAAAGGCTTTGTTGTTGGTAACAATTTTGTGTGTTGTCGATTGCGTATTGTGATTTCTCCAGGTTGGAAAGTTAGGACCCAGATGGTTGATTTTCCCTAAATTTATTAATTGATTAAGAGCGTTTCCCACAGCGTTATTGTTTGTATTGTCGAAAATCCTGTGTCTGACGTTAAGTCTCCTAAGATGCACTTCCGGTGACTATTGTTAGCCAATTTTAATAGGTCTTCTATAGGTAAGTAGGGTCGTCTCGGTGGCAGATAAGTAGTAGCAATGATCACGTCTCCTTGAGTTGTATTTATATTTAGTGCCAAAAATTCATCCTGGAAGTCATCGATTAGTTTATATTTTAAGTTTCTTTTAACCGCTATCGCTACTCCGTCATTTTTCTCGCCCGATTTATATCTTTGGTTTACAGAATAGTTAAAGAGTTTTATGTTGTTGTTTTCTGTCTCACCGTGACTGTTTATTAGTATAATGTCAGGGTCAATTTCTTGATATATATTACTTAGGTTAATTCTCTCAGTCTTCCAGTTTCTTACGTTGTGTTGTATTATTCTTAAGGTTCTTACTGTTTGTCTGTTGTCCATTATTTCTTAAACTTGGATTGTGGCAGTTGGAGTGGAGACCTATTATCCCGTTTCCCGCTTCTGACTCTTCTAAACTCTGACGGGTCTACTATTTTAAAGTCATTGGTCGTAATCTTTAGCTTGTCCATAATGATTAGTGTCCAAACGTATTCTTCGTTCAGGGATTTTTCTTCATATGTCCACTTGTATATCCCTCCTTCACAGTTTTTCGCTATTGTGATGTATAATAAGTAACTAAAACATGTATTGGTGGGTGAAAATGGAATCCACTACGAACTTGATAACCACCAAATCCACCTTTACCCTTCCATATTTGCCATAATCATTGTACGTACACATATTCGACTTGGAAAGTTTTGCAATGTGAAATGTGGTTCCCGACGAACAGCTAAGTGATTTTTAGAAAAAATGGAAATTATTATAAAATTTTATTACTTAGATTCCATATTCAAATTATTTATTTAGTGTTTTTTTTTTTTTTTTTTGCATATTGCCTGCTTTATCCTAATTCCTTAATCGGAGTGACGGCCATGCAGCACCTTCTCCTGTTAACTTATACACTTGTGTAGATTCATAAATCGTGATATAATACATCTCTCTCTCTCTCTCTTTCTCTCTCTCTCTCTCCCTTTCTGTCTTCATTGTGCGAGAGTGCGTATGTGTATGGCGGGAGGGGAGGATGTGTTCAGCTCGTGTCAGATATAAAAAAATATAAGACGAGACTGAACAATGTGTTGTGAGGACGACACTGCGGCCCACTGCCCATATATAAAGGCTTCATTGATGCCTCGGTGGGGAGGTAGTCCATATTTACCTCTGTGTAAGGACCCTCAGTAATCACACTCCCACACCTGAAGACAAGCCACACTACACCGCACTTGTAGATACTTCACACTACACCACACCTGTAGATACTCCACAATACACTACACATGCAGACACTCCACACTAGACCACACCTGCAGACACTCCACACAACACTACAGGTACAGATACTCCACACTACACCACACTTGCAGACAATCCACACTATACCACACCTGCAGACGCTCAACACTACACCACACCTACAGACAATCCACACTACACCACACCTGCAGACACGCCAGACTACACCACACTCGCAGACACTCCACACAACACGACAAGTACAGACTCTCCACACTACACCACACTTGCAAACATTTCACACAACACCACACCTACAGACAATCCACACTACACCACATCTGCATACAATCCACACAAAACCACACCTGCAGACAATCCACACTACACCACACCTACAGATAAACCACACTAAACCACACCAGCAGACACTCGGAATCGAGGAAGACGATCATCCAGCTATGATACAATAATATGAGTTATTAAGGATGCCACCTCCGTTGGTGAGCTCTGAGGTGACTAGAGAGACCGATACGGGACCGGCAGATGTTGCACGTGTGGAGGGCTACATCTAATACTGGAGAGGCGGCTACAGCGTCGTATGGGCGTTGCCACCTGTCTGCCTCGGTATGCAGTCGGGCTAATTCGAAAGTATTGACACCTTTTCGTGTGGTGCTCCTCCAAGCGTTATGGTGTGGAGTAGTCGTCTCCCAGGTGAGGGAGTCGATTTGGCACTTTTTCAAGTTTGTCTTAAGAGTATCCTTACACCTTTTCATTTGCCCGCCAGCGTTACGTTTACTATTCGTTACGTGACTGTATAGTAGCTGCTTTGGCGGGTAGCATGGCCAGTCCAACGTGTTGTTCATGGATAATGGCAGCCTCGATGCTCTTATAGTTGGTGTCAGCGAGAATACTGGCATTTGTTCTCTTGTCTTCCCAGCGAACTCGGAGGATGGAACGTAGACTACGTTGGTGAAAGTTGTCAAGTGCCTTGAGGTGCCTCCTGCATTAGACCGGTGATCTATGAAGCTGTAATGATCAGTGATGCGTGCTGCAGGCTGTGAGGACCAGTGATGTGTTCTGCATGCTGCGAGGACCAGTGATGTGTGCCGCAGGCTTTGAAGAAGAGTGATGTGTGGAGGCTGTGAGGACCAGTGATGTGTGCTACAGGTTGTGAGGACCAGTGATGTGTTCTGCATGCTGCGAGGACCAGTGATGTGTGCTGCAGGCTGTGAGGAAGAGTGATGTGTGGAGGCTGTGAGGACCAGTGATGTGTGCTACAGGTTGTGAGGACGAGTGATATGTTCTGCATGCTGTGAGGGCCAGTGATGTGTGCTGCAGGCTATGAGGACCAGAGATGTGTCGAGGTTTTGAGGATCAGTGATGTGTTCTGTAGGTTGTGAGGACCAGTGATGTGGGCTACAGGCCGTGAGGACCAGTGATGTGTGCTACAGATTGTGAGGAAGAATGATGTGCTGCAGGCTGTGAGGACCAGTAATGTGTGCTGCAGGCTGAGGACCAGTGATATGTGCTGCAGGCTGTGAGGACCAGTAATGTGTGCTGCAGGCTGTGAGGACCAGTAATGTGTGCTGCAGGCTGAGGACCAGTGATATGTGCTGCAGGCTGTGAGGACCAGTAATGTGTGCTGCAGGCTGTGAGGACCAGTAATGTGTGCTGCAGGCTGTGAGGACCAGTAATGTGTGCTGCAGGCTGTGAGGACCAGTAATGTGAAATTCGGTTCATGTTAAAAAGAAGGATGACGTGATAATTGCTACTTGCTGTATTTATTAGATATATTTTTTATGATTCTCTCTCTCTCTCTCTCTCTCTCTCTCTCTCTCTCTCTCTCTCTCTCTCAAAATTACATTCACAGGGAATGGTACATGATCAAGCATTCTAGAAATATACCTTTAGTAATACTTAAATACACTCCACAAAAAATGTAGAGCATTATATCATATTTCGTACACCTAAAAAACATAGCATATATTTTTCTTCCTCTAAAATGATTGACTACGTCTAGTTAATCCAATATATTACATTTGTTGACGTGACTCGTGGAGGTGTTCTAAGTGTGATAATATTTTGTTCCAGGTGTTAACGCAGCGAAGTGCATATTGTTTGTTGCTCTTGGGATAAAGTGACTTATTTAATACACACAAAGCACCCCATAGACTCAAATTGGTCCAATAGACTCATATTGGTCTAATATATACCTGTTAAAATGAGAGCGATGATACTAGTCCACAAAAATGCACCACACTCACACACAACTTCTTTATAAAACAATTTACCCAAACACCTGTAATAAAGTGATACATGTCATATTACTTATGCAAATATTTTTCTATAACAATTTAACCAACAAAATTCTTACAAATGGTTGTATTGTGTAGTGAGAAGAGGGATTATGATTGCATAAATTAGGCGTAAAGCCCGGCGAGTGTCAGGGTTACAGCGTAATAAAGCGTCCCTGGCCATATGTTTCCGTAACAGCGACTATGGTGACAGCAATAAAAGTCGTTCTTTTTAATGGCCACCGCAATAATTTTCGTTTCAGAATTGAATTTCCGGATTAAAGTTGAGTTAGTTTGTAAGCTGCTCTGTGTGTGTGTGTGTGTGTGTGTGTATCTGTGTGTGTGTGTGTGTGTGTGTGTGTGTGTGTGTGTGTGTACATGGGCGTATGGTCTGAGCTTCTGCGCTAGTGTAGGTCCAATTGTACACTTACCTGTATAAATGTAAACTTGTTTACCCCAGCTAAACAGCAGGGGTTATCTCAGTCGACCCACGGTGGTGCGGCCAGTTGTCATAGACAGCGGTGCACATGTTGTCTACGTCTTACATCCCATCTAAAACGCACTTACTAGTACGCGTAGAGAATGGCTCTGTTAGTTCAACACATTCTCAGTTGATACCAAACAACATCAAACACAGAAATGGGCCACAGGAACAAAAATCAAGCAGAGACAGGAAGAACATCAAGCTCAGACAGGAACAACACCAAGCATAGACAGGAACAACATCAAGCACAGACAGGAACAACATCAAGCACAGACAGGAACAACATCAAGCAGAGACAGGGGCAACCCCAAGCACACAAAGGAACAACATCAAGCACAGACAGGGACAACACCAAGCACAGACAGGGACAACACCAAGCACAGACCAAGCACACCAAGCACAGAGAGGGACAACCCCAAGCACAGACAGGGACAACGCCAAGGACAGATAGGACCAACATCAAGCAGAGACAGGGGCAACACCAAGCACACACAGGGACAATACCAAGCACACATAGGAACGACACCAAGCACAGATAGGACCACCAACAAGCACAGACAGAGACAATATCAAACACACACAGGATCAACACCAAGCACACACAGGAACAACACCAAGCAGAGACAGGAACAACATCAACCACAGAGAGGGACAACCCCAAGCACAGACAGGAACAACACCAAGAACACACAGGGACAACACCAAGCACAGACAGGAACAGCACCAAGCAGAGACAGGAACAACACCAAGCACAGAGAGGGACAACACCAAGCATAGACAGGAACAACACCAACCACAGACATGGACAACACCAAGCATAGACAGAAACAACATCATGCACAGACAGAAACAACATCAAGCACAGACAGGAACAACATCAAGCACAGACAGGAACAACATCAAGCTCAGACAGGAACAACACCAAGCACAGACAGGAACAACACCAAGTACAGACAGGAACAACACCAAGCACATACAGGGAGAACATCAAGCACAGACAGGAACAACACGAAGTACAGACAGGAACAACATCAAGCACAGACAGGACCAACACGAAGTACAGACAGGAACAACATCAAGCACAGACAGGAACAATACCAAGCACAGACAGGAACACAATCATTCACAAACAGCAACAACATCAAGCACAGACAGGGACAACATCGAGTACAGACAGGAACAACACCAAGCACAGACAGGAACAACACCAAGCAGACAGCACACACAGGAACAACACCAAGCACACACACGAACAACACCAAACACACGCAGGAACAACACCAAGCACAGACAGGGAAAACGCCAAACACAGACAGGAACAGCACCAAGCACAGACGGGAACAAAACCAAGCATAGACAGGGACAACCCCAAGTACATACAGAAACAACATCAAGCACAGACAGGGACAACACCAAACTGAACCAGGAACAACATCAAGCATAGACAGGAACAACACCAAGCATAGACAGGGACAACCCCAACTACAGACAGAAGCCAGCATGACACAGACAGAACCCAACACCAATCACAGACAGGAACAACACCAAGCACAGGGCAGGAACAACACCGATCATAGACTGGAACAATATCAAACACAGACAAGAACAACACCGAGCACAGACAGTAACAACACCAAGCACGACAGGAATATACCAAGCACACACAGGGAACAACATCAAGCTGAACCAGAAGCAACATCAAGCACAAGAGAACAACATAAGCACAACCAGGAACAACATCAAGCACAGACAAGAAACAACATCAAAAACACAGACAGGGACAACACCAATCACAGACAGGTGATATCAAGCACAGACATGAAGAACACCAAGCACAGACAGGAACAACACCAAGCACAGACAACCTAGCACAGACGGAACAACACTGACACACACAGGAACAAAAAACACAAACCGAAGCACAGACAGGAACAACACCAAGCACAGACAGGAACAACATAAGACAAGACAAAACAAACACACAGGAACAACAGCAACAGCACAGACAAACCTGAGCACAGACAGGAACAACACCAAGCAAACGAACAACACAAGAACAACACACACAGACAGAGACACCAAGCACAGACAGGGACAACATCAAACACAGACAGGACAACAAAACACAGAACAACACCAAGCACAGAGAAACACAAGCACAGACAGGACACACCAAACAGACAGGACAACTCAACAAACGAACAAACACCAAACAACAAAGCACAGAACGGAACAACACCAAGCACACAGGAACAACACCAGCACAGACAGGAACAACACCAGCACCAGACAGGAACAACACCAAAGCATAGACAGGAACAACACAAGCACAGACAGGAACAACACCAAGCACCAGGAACAACACCAAGCACAAACAGACAACACAAAAGCACAGACAGGAACAACACAGCAAACAGCACAAGCATAGACAGGAACAACACAGGCACAGACAGGAACAACACAAGCACACACAGAACAACACAAGCACAGACAGGAACAACACCGAACGAACAGGAAACCCACACAGGAACAACACCAAACAGCACAGACAGGAACAACACCAAGCACAGACAAGAACAACACAAGCACAATGGGAACAACATCAACACAGACAGGAACAACACCGAGCACAGACAGGAACCACAAACAGAAACAACACAAGCACAGACAGGAACAACATCACAGAACAACAGGAACAACATCAACACCGAGACAAAGGAACAACACCAAGCACCAGGAACAACCAGCACAGACAGAAACAACAAACTGAACAACGGCAAACAAGAACACCGAGCACAGACAGGAACAACATAAGCACACACAGAAACAAAAAGCACAGACAGGAACCACAGCACACACAGGAACAACACCAGCACAGACAGGAACAACACCAAGCACACACGGAAACAATAAAAAAGCACAGACAGGAACAACACCAAGCACACACAGAACAACACCAAGCACAGACAGGAACAACACCAAGCACACACAGGAACAACAAAAGCACAGACAGGAACAGCACAAAGCGAACACGAGCACAGACAACGCAGACAAACAAGCACACACAACAACAACCACCAGCACACACAGGAACAACACAAAAACAGAACAACACAAGCACACAGGAACAACACAAGCACAGGAACAACAAAAACAAGGAACAACTGCACAGACAGGAACAGCACCAACACACACAGGAACAACACCGAGCACAGACAGGAACAACAATCAAGCACCACAGGAACAACACCAAACAGAACGGAACAACACAAACAAGCACAGACAGAACAGCACCGAGCACAGACGGAACAACACCAAGCACAGACAGGAACAACAAACGACAGACAGGAACAACACAGAGCACAGACAGGAACAACATCAAGCACACAGGAACAACACCGAGCACAGACAGGAACAACACCGAGCACAGACAGGAACAACATCAAGCACACACAGGAACAACACCAAGCACAGACAGGAACAACACCAAGCACAGACAGGAACAACACCGAGCACAGACAGAAACACACAACAGGAACAACACCAAGCACGAAAGGAACAACATCAAGCACACAACAGCACCAGCACAAACCCAGCACAGCACACAGGAACAACACCAAGAACACACAGACAGAACAAACACACACAGGAACAACACAAGCACAGACAGGAACAACACCAAGCACACACAGGAACAACACCGGCACAGACAGGAACAACACCAAGCACACACAGGAACAACGACACAGACAGGAACAACACCGAGCACAGACAGGAACATCAAGCACACACAGGAACAGCACCGAGCACAGACAGGAACAACACCGAGCACAGACAGGAACAACATCAAGCACACACAGGACAACACCGAGCACAGACAGGAACAACACCAAGCACACACAGGAAAAACAAAAAGCACAACACAGGAACAGCACCAAGCACACACAGGAACAACACCAAGCACAGACAGGAACAACACCAAGCACAGACAGGGACAACACCGAGCACAGACAGGAACAACACCAAGCACACACAGAAACAACAAAAAGCACAGACAGGAACAGCACCAAGCACACACAGGAACAACACCAAGCACAGACAGGAACAACACCAAGCACACACAGGAACAACAAAAAGCACAGACAGGAACAGCACCAAGCATAGACAGGGACAACACCGAGCACAGACAGGAACAGCACCAAGCACACACAGGAACAACACCAAGCACAGACAGGAACAACACCAAGCACACACAGGAACAACAAAAAGCACAGACAGGAACAGCACCAAGCATAGACAGGGACAACACCGAGCACACACAGGGACAACACCAAGCACACACAGGAACAACACCAAGCACACACAGAAACAACACCGAGCACAGACAGGAACAACACCAAGCACACACAGGACAACAAACACACGAACAACAAAACACAGACAGGAACAACCACACAGACAGGAACAGCACCAAGCACAGACAGGGACAACACCGAGCAGACAGGAACAACACCAAGCACACAAGAAACAACAAAAAGCACAGACAGGAACAGCACCAAGCACACACAGGAACAACACCGAGCACAGACAGGAACAACACCAAGCACACACAGAAGAACAAAAAAAGCACAGACAGGAACAGCACAAGCACACACAGGAACAACACAAGCACAGACAGGAACAACACCAAGCACACACAGGAACAACAAAAAGCACAGACAGAACAGCACCAAGCACACAGGAACAACACCAAACAGACAGGGACAACACCGAGCACAGACAGGAACAACCAACACACACAGGAACAACAAAAAGCACAGACGGAACAGCACCAAGCACACAGGAACAACACCAAGCACAGACAGGAACAACACCAAGCACACACAGGAACAACACCAAGCACAGACAGGAACAACACCAAAGCACACAGGAACAACAAAAGCACAGACAGGAACAACCAAGCACACAGGGAACAACACCGAGCACAGACAGGAACAACACCAAGCACACACAGGAAAACCAGCACAGACAGGAACAACAGCACACACGAGACAACACCGAGCACAGACAGGAACAACACCAAGCACACAGAACAACACCAAGCACAGACAGGAACAACACCAAGCACACACAGGAACAACACCGAGCACAGACAGGAACAACACCAAGCACACACAGGAACAACAAAAAGCACAGACAGGAACAGCACAAGCACACACAGGAACAACACCGAGCACAGACAGGAACAACACCAAGCACACACAGGAACCACTGAGCACAGACAGGAACAGCACCAAGCACACACAGGAACAACACTGAGCACAGACAGGAACAACACCAAGCACACACAGGAACAACAAAAGCACAGACAGGAAGAACACACTAAGCACACACAGGAACAACACAAGCACAGACAGGAACAACACCAAGCACACACAGGAACAACAAAAGCACAGACAGGAAACAGCACTGCACACACAGGAACAACACTGAGCACAGACAGGAACAACACCAAGCACACACAGGAACAACAAAGCACAGACAGGAACAGCACCAAGCACACACAGGAACAACACCGAGCACAGACAGGGAACAACACTAAGCACACACAGGAACAGCACTAAGCACAGACAGGAACAGCACTCAAGCACAGACAGGAACAACACTGAGCACAGACAAACAACACGCACACAGGAACAACACTGAGCACAGACAGGAACAGCACCAAGCACAGACAGAACAACACCGCACAGACAGGAACAACACTACACACAGGAACAACACTGAGCACAGACAGGAACAACACCAAGCACACACAGGAACACGAGCAGACAGGGACAGCACCAAGCACAGACAGGAACAACACCAAGCACACACAGGAAAACACTGAGCACAGACAGGAACAACACTGAGCACAGACAGGAACAGCACCAGCACAGACAGGAAAACAAAAGCACAGACAGGAACAGCACTAAGCACACACAGGAACAACACTGAGCACAGACAGGAACAACACTAAGCACAGACAGGAACAACACTGAGCACAGACAGGAACAACACCGAGCACAGACAGGAACAGCACTAAGCACAGACAGGAACAACACCAAGCACACACAGGAACAACACTGAGCACAGACAGAAACAACTGAAGCACAGACAGGAACAGCACAAGCACAGACAGGAAAAACAAAGCACAGACAGGAACAGCACCAAGCACAGACAGGAACAACACTGAGCACAGACAGGAACAACATTAAGCACACACAGGAACAGCACCGAGCACAGACAGGAACAACACCGAGCACAGACAGGAACAAACACTGAGCACAGACAGGAACAGCACTAAGCACAGACAGGAACAACACTGAGCACAGACAGGAACAACATCACACACACAGGAACAGCACTGAGCACAGACAGGAACAACATCAAGCACACACAGGAACAGCACTGAGCACAGACAGGAACAACACTGAGCACAGACAGGAACAGCACTAAGCACAGACAGGAACAACACTGACCACAGACAGGAACAACAACAAGCACACACAGGAACAGCACTGAGCACAGACAGGAACAACACTGAGCACAGACAGGAACAACACTGAGCACAGACAGGAACAACACTGAGCACAGACAGGAACAACACCAAGCACGCACAGGAAAACAATAAGCACAGACAGGAACAGCACAAGCACACACAGGAACAACACTACACAGACAGGAACAGCATCAAGCACACACAGGAACAGCACCGAGCACAGACAGGAACAACAAAAGCACAGACAAGAACAGCACCAACCGAGCACAAACAGGCAGACCACTACCACAGAAACGCCGAGCACAGACGGACAAACACAGACAGGGCAGACAACATCAAGCACACACAGAACCTGAGCACAGACAGGGACAACCTCAAACACACAGGAACAGCACCGAGCACAGACAGGGAACAACACCGACACACCAGAACAACATCAAACAGGAACAGCACCGTGAACAGGAATACCGAGCACAGACAGGAACAACATCAAGCACCACAGGAACAGCACCGAGCACAGACAGGGACAACACCGAAGCACAGACAGAACAACACTGAGCACAGACAGGAACAACACCCTGAGCACAGACAGCACAGCACAGCCAGGAACAACATCAGCACACCAAGAAAAACACCGGACAGGAACAACACAAAACACACCAGGAAAAAAACGAAAACGAACAGGGAACAACACCGAAAGCACCACGGAACAGCACCAACAGGAACAACACCAAGCACACACAGAACAACACGAGCACAGACAGGAACAACATCAGCACACACAGGAACAACACCGAACAGACAGGAACAACACCAAGCACACAGGAACAGCACCGAGCACAGAACAGGAACAACACCAGCACGAACAGGAACAACGACCAGGGATCAACATCAACACACAGGAACAACAACCGAACCGAACACCTGAGCACAGACAGGAACAACATCAAGAACACACAGAAACACCACGACACAGTGAACAAACCAACACACCAGAGAACCAAAGGAACAACACCAAGCACGAACAGCACCAAACACACAGGAACAACACCGAGCACAGACAGAACACTACCGAGCACAGACAGGAACAACACGAGCACAGACAGGAACACAGGCACAGACCAGGAACAACCAAGCACACGGAACAGCACCGAGCACGAACAACAACACCAAGCACACACAAGGAACAACACCAGCACAGACAGGAACAACACCGAAGCAGACAGAACAACACCGAGCACAGACAGGAACAACATCAAGCACAGAACAGGAACAGCACCGACAGACGAACAACACACGAGCACACACAGGAACAGCACCGAGCACAAACCGGAACAACCTGAAACCGGACGGACAACACCAAACACAGGCAGGAACAACATCAAGCACACCAGGAACGCACTGAAACACGACAAGCAACACCGAACAGACAGGAACAACACCGAACACAGACAGGAACAACACCGAGCGAACCGGAACAACATCAGCACCGGAACGCTCGACACACTACAGGAACAACACCGAGCACAGACAGGAACAACACCGAGCACAGACAGGAACAACACCGAGCACAGACAGGAACAACATCGCACGAACAGCACCAGCACAGAACAGGAACAACACCGAGCACAGACAGGAACAACAACCGACTGCACAGGAACAACACCAGGCAGGAACGAAGAACCATCAAGCACACACAGGAACAGCACCGAGCACAGACAGGAACAACATCAAGCACACACAGGAACAGCACCGAGCACAGACAGGATACCGAGCACAGACAGGAACAGCGCAAACACAGACAGGAACAACACCGGCACAAACAACCAGACACAAGCACGGGAACAGCAAACACAGACGAACAACATCAAGCACAAGACAGCACCGAAACTGGGCAGAACAACATCAAACACAGGGACCAGAGGCACAGACAGGAACCACGAGCACAGACCGGGAACAACATCAAGCACAGACAACCAGAGCACAGACAGGAACAACACCGACACACACAGGAAAAACAAAACAGACAGGAAAACCTGAAGCACACACAGGAACAGCACCAAGCACAGACAGGAACAACACCAAGCACACACAGAAACTACAATGGGAACAAACACACAGGAACAACATCTGAAACGGGCAGACAGCCATCAGCACAGGAACCCGAGCACAGACAGAGAACAACACCAAGCACACACGAGACAACATCAGCACAGAACAGCACTCGAGCACAGACAGAGACAAACTCAAGCACAGACAGGAACAACATCAAACACAGACAAAACGGGACAGGACAAAACAGGCGCATGAGACAGCACCAAGCACACACGAGACAACACCGAAGGCACAGACAGGAACAGCACCAAACAGACAGGACCAACACCAACAGACAGGAACAAACACCTGAAACAACAAAGCACAGAACGGAACAACACCAAGCACACGGGAACAACACCGGCACAGACAGGAACAACACCAGCACCAGACTGACCGGAACCAGCACCAAAGCATAAACGGGACAACACCGAGCACAGACAGGAACAGCACTAAGCACACACAGGAACAACACCAACCATAAACAGACAACACAAAAGCACACACAGGAACAACACAGACGGAACAGCACCAAGCATAGACAGGGACAACACAGGCACACACAGGGACAACACAAACACACACAGAACAACACAAACACACACAGAAACAACACCGAACAGACAGGATAACCTAGCACACACAGGAACAACCACCAAGAGCACGCACAGGAACAACAAAAAGCACAGACAGGAACAACAAAAGCACAAAACGAACAACATCAAGCATAAACAGGGACAACACAGAGCACAGACAGGAACCTTCAAACACACAGAAACAACACTAAACACAGACAGGAACAACATCAGCCACAGAACACTACGGAGCACAGACAGGAACAACATCAACTAACCACACAACAAAAGCTCAGCAGGTAACCTACCGCACACACATTTGCCCAGGAACAACACCGAACACCTGGGGAACAACCAGCACAGACCAGCACCAACAAAAAAGCCTGAACAGGAGACAGCACCAAACATAGGTGGACAACACCGAGCACAGACAGGAACAACACAAACACACACAAAACAAAAAAGCATAGACAGGAACCACAGCACACACGGAACAACACCAGCACAGACAGGAACAACACCGAGCACACACCAGAAACAAAAAAAGCTCAGACAGGAACAGCACCAAAGCACACACAGAAACAACACCAAGCACAGACAGGAACAACACCAAACACACACAGGAACAACAAAAGCACAGACAGGAACAGCACAAAGCTCTGAGAACCACCGAGCACAGACAGGGACCACCTAGCACCGGACAAGGACTTCAAGCACACAAACAACGAAAACAGGACGGGAACGCACAAGCACACACAGGAACAACCTGACCGGAACAAAACGCATACCACAGAACAAACAAAGCACGAACAGGAACAACACAAACACAGGAACAACACCCCAGAACAGGAACTAACACACCAGCCCCACAGACGCACAGCTTTTAAGGAACAACCAGCAACAGACAGGAACAGCACCAAATACACACAGGAACAACACCAAGCACAGACAGGAACAACAATCAAGCACCCAGGAACAACACCGAAACTGAACGGAACAACACCTCAGTACACACCAGAGAGAACAAGCACGAACCAGAACAGCACCAAGCACAGACGGAACAACACCGAGCACAGACAGGAACAGCAATACGACAGAACAGGAACAACACAGAGCACAGAAGGAAACAACATCAAGCACACAGGAACAGCACCGAGCACAGACAGGAACAACACCGAGCACAGACAGGGCAACATCAAGCACACACAGGAACAGCACCGAGCACAGACAGGAACAACACCGAGCACAGACAGGAACAGCACCGAGCACAGACAGAACACACGAGAACAGAACAGGAACAACACCGAGCACGAAAGGAACAACATCAAGCTACACGAACAGCACCGAGCACGAAAGGAACACAACATCAAACACACGCAGCACCGAGCACACAGGAACAACACCGACAGAAAGAACAACACAGACAGAACAAACATCAGCACACAAGGAACAAAACTCAAGCACAGACAGGAACAACATCAAGCACACACAGGAACAACACCGAGCACAACAGGAACCATCGAGCACAGAGAGGAACAACATCAACACAAGGAACAACAAACAGACAGGAACAACCTATTTCACAGGAAAACAACTAAACAAGACAACACAAACTACACAGGAACAACAAGCAGGAACAGGAACAACACCAACACAAAGGACACTTGCAGCAAGCACAGGGAACAAAACCGAACCAACAGCATGAACAACACAACATCAAGCATTGAGAACAACACCGGCAGACAGACACCAGAAACGCAGACAAGACATCAACCTGCACAGCAAGACTTTCACAGACAGAACCACCGAGCACAGACAAGACAAACATCAACACACACTGCAGACAACCAGCACTGAACAGAGAACGCACAAACACCACCTGGGAAAAACAAAGAGCACAGACAGGAGACACACAAGCCTGGGCAAGGTTGCGCAGAACCTTACTCTCAAGCACAGACAGGAACAACACCAGCACGGGAACAACACCAGCCAGAAAGGAACAACACCAACATACACAGGAACAACAAAACACAAACAAGAACAGCACAAGCATAGACAGGGACCACTGAAGCACAGACAGAACAACACCAAACTACGGAACAACACCAACCATGAACAGGAACAACACCAAACACTGGGAACAACAAAAAGCACGGCACAGGAACAACCAAGCACAAACAGGGACCAACACTCGAGCACCACAGGAACAACACCAACCACACACAGGAACAACACCAGCACACACAGAAACAACATCGCGACGCAGACAGAGAACAACACCAACACCTGAAAGACAACACCGAGAACGCACGAGACAACAAAAACCAGAACAGGAACAAAAGCTACAGACAGGAACAGCACCAACTGCAACAGGAACAACCCCGAGCACAGACAGGAACAACTCACTACGCAAACCAGGAACAACACTACTGAGACAACCTGGCGAATGAGATCACCTGGAACAGACAGCAAGCACAGACAGACAGCACAAGCACACACAGGAACATAACACCTAAAGCACAGACAGGAACAACATAAACACACACAGGAACAACAAAAACACAGACAAGACAACCCAACACACACACAGGAACAACACCAAGCACAGACAGGACCAAACCAGCTGAACAGGGCAGCCTAAACACACACAGAAACCAAAAGCTCAGACAGGAGACAGCACTAGCCGAGACAACACAGACAGAACAGCACAAGCACCCAGGAACAACACCAAGCATCAGACAGGAACAACACCAAGCACACAGGAACAACAACTACAGACAGGAAACAGCACCAAGCACACCGGAACCTAAAGGCACAGACCCAGGAACAACCACGGCACTCGGGAAAAACAAAAAGCACAGACAAGGAAACAGCCACCAAGCACACACAGGAACAACACCGAGACTGACAGGAATAGCACCAAGTACACACAGGAACAACATCATGAACAGACAGCATCAACACACAGAGAATAACCTGAACAGACAGGAACAACGCCAGGGAAAAACAAAAGAACAGACGAGAACAGCACAAGCACAAAGGAACAACACCGAGCACAGACAGGATTAACACAAAAGCACCACGGAACAGCACCGAGCACAGACAGGAACAACACAAGCACACAGGACATGCAAACGCTACGGAACAAACCGCCTGAACAGAAAACAAAAGCACAGACAGGAACAGCACCAGCGCAGACAGGGACAACACCGAGCAGAACGGGAACAGCACCAAACACACACAGGAACAACACAGAACGCCTGGGAACTCTTGCAAACGCACAGGAACAACAAACACACAGGAACAACACCAAGCACAGACAGAACCAACACCAAGCAAAAAGGAACAACACCGAGCACAGACAGGGACAACATCAAGCACACACAGAACACACCGGCACAGACAGGAACAACACGCACAGAACAGAACCAGAACTGAGAGGACAACACCGCACACAAGGAACAACACCAAGCACACACAGCCACAACACCACTGAACAGAACAGCACCAAGCACAGACAGGAACCACCAAGCGGGGAACACCAAGCACCCAGGAACAACACTGAAGCAAACGGGACAACATCAAGCACAACACAGGAACACCACAGAACAGGCGCAACGCAAACACAAGCAGGAACAACACCAAGCACAAACAGAACACCGCTACGCACAGAGAACAACACCAGAGCACAGACAGGGACACACCATGCACAGGAACAAAAATCACAGACAGAACTTCCAGCCTGAACAGAACGCACCAAGCACAAACAGGACAACACCAAGCACACACAGGAACAACACAAGCCAAAGACAGGGACAACATCAAGCACACACAGGGAACAACACCGAGCACAAACAGAGAACCAGCACCCACAGAACCAAGAACAACACCAGCACCACACAGGAACAACCAGCACTGGACGCGAACAGCACAAGCACGAAGAACCAAGCTTCTGCGGAACAACTGGCCAGCGAACAACCAAAAAACTGAACCAGCACAAAACACACAGGAACAACACCGGCACAGACGGGGACAACATCGCACAACACGAACACCGAACAGAGACAACACCACAAACACAAAAAGCACGCCAGACAGGAACAACCCAAACCACAGGAACAACACCAAAAAGCACAGAGACAACATAAACACCACAGCAACAAAAAAGCACAGATCAGAACAACACCTAAAACACAGACAACACGAGCACGGCTCGCCCTAAAAACGCAACAGGAACAACACCAGCACACCAGAAACAACACAAAACACAGACAAGAACAACACCAAAAACACACAAGGAACAACAACACCGAACAGGAACAAACTACACAAACAACACCGAACCAAGACAGAACAACACCACAGCAACAACTCACCAGACCAGGAACAACACCAGGAACAACACAAACAGGCAGACAGGGACAGCACCAAACACACAAACAAACCACAGAACAGAGAACAACATCAAGCACACACAAGGAACAACACCTAAAAAGACAGGAACAGAAACAACACCAGCTTTAACAGGAAGCAAAACACACAGATTTCAACCGCCTTAAAGAACAACAGCACAACAACAACCAAGCCAATAACAACACCGAGCACACACAGAACAACTCCACACAGACAAAACAACAAAAACTGAACACAGGAACAACAAGCATAGACAAAGGGACAACACCAATCAGACAGGAACCCAACACAAAAACACACACAAGATACACAAAACACACAGAGAAAAACAAACCAGGAACAACACCAACACAGGAACATGCGCTTTAAACAGAACAGCACCAGCACTCTACGAGAACAACACCAGCACAAACCAAGGAACAACACAAGCACACACAAGAACAACCACCCAGAACGGAACAACACAAACACACACAGGAACAACACCAGGCACAGACAGGACAACACCGAACACACTACAAGCAACCCCCCCAAACCACACAACCAAACACAGATCACCACCAGAACCCACATACATGCAGAACAACATAACAGACAACCTCAAACCACAGGAACCACATAGCTTTGGGCACAGACACTAACAACACAAGAACACACCAACACAGACAGGAACAACCCAAGCACAGGAACCACAACAGAACAAAGAACAACCAAAACACAGGAACAACACCAAGCACGACCAGAACAACACCAAGCACACACGGAACAACAAGCAGACAAGAACAACACCAAACAGGAACAGCACCAAGCATAAACAGGGACAACACCAACACAGACAGGAACAGCAAAGCATGAACAGGACAACACCAAGCACAGACAGCTAAACACACAGAGAACAACCCAAAACATGAACAAACAGCACAACCACAGGACACGGCCAAACATAGACAAGGGACACACCAAAGCACACACAGGAACCACCAACACAGACAGAAGACAACACCAACATAAATAGGGACAACACAAACACAGAGCAGAACAATAACAACACAGGAACAACCAAACACATACAGGAACAAAACTAAACACACTGAAACAACCACCAAGCACAGACAGGAACAACCAAAGCACGCACAAGAACAACACCAAAACACAGAAACAACACAAGCACAGACGAACAGCACCAAGCACACACAAGACCACACCAAGCACACAAACAGGAACAGCACCAAGCACAGAAAAGGGACAACACCGCACAGACAGGAACAACACCAACACACAGGAACAACACCAAGCACAAACAGGACAGCACAAGCACCACAGGAACAACACAAACACAGACAGGAACAACACCAGCACGAAAGGACCCATCAAACGAACAGGAAAAACCCAAACACAACAGAAAAACTATGCAACAGAACAGAAAACATCAGATGAAGACAACAACAACAAGCACAGAGCAATCCACAAGCCGAACAGGAAAACATCAAGTACAGACAGGAACACACCAACTTTAAAGAAACAGAATAAAACACCAGAACAACACCAGCCACAGGAACAACATCAGCGAACAAGACAACACCAGCACGACCAAAACACTATCAAGCACAGACGGGAACAACTCACAGACAGGAACAACAACCAAGCATAGAACCAAGAAAGATTTCTTACCAAAACACACCAACGAACAACACAAACTGAACGAACAACACCAACACCAAACAGGAACAACACCGACTTTGAACGAACTGTTTCAACATAAACAGGAACAACACCAGCACCAAGGTTACCTGGCACCTGAACCAGAACAACACAAAACACACTCCAGGAACAACCAAACACAAGAACAACCAACACACTCAGAAAACCTCAAACACACACAGAACAACACAAACACACCAGGAACAACACAAACACAGAACAGGAACAACACAAAGCAGACAGGAACAACACTCAAGCATAGAACCAGAACAACATAACACAGGACAACACCAACACAAAAATCAACAAAACCAGCAGACAGGGAAACTAAAAACTACAGAAACAAAAGCGAAACCAAGGACAACACAACCTGAACCAGGAACAACACCAAGTACAGACAAGAACAACACGCAACAGACAGGAACAACATCAAGCGAAAAAACAACATCAAGCACAGACCAAAGACAACCCACGACGAACACAACATCGCACAGACGACAACACCAATCACAGACTGGAACAACCCAAGCACAGACAGGCACAATCATCAAGCACAGGAAAAAAACAACAATCAAGCACAAACAGGGACAACCAAAGCACGCCAAAACAACATCAACCAGAATAACAACACCAATCACAGACTGAACAACATAAACACAACTCAAAACACGCAAAAAACACAGACAGTAACCGCAACCAACCAGAACAGGAACAACACCGAATCCTGGAACTGGAACAACATCAACCAGACAAAAACAACACAAACAGAACCAGTAACAACCCACAGACGGAACAACCACACACCAGTGACAACATCAAAGCACAGGAACAACGTAAACACAGACAAAGAACAACACCAGCACAGACAGTAACAACACCAACAGAACAGTAACAACACCAGCACAGACAGAACAACATCAGCAGGAACAACAGCAAGCACAGACAGGAACAACATCAAGCACAGAGAACAACATCGCACAGACGAACAACATCGCACAATGAAACAACATCAACTTTAGACCGTTTAACACTGGTCACAGACGGGACAATATCAACTGAACATAGACAACTTACCGCTTTGAGCAGGCTCTTGTCGCCTGGGCGGGGACAACACAAGCACAGGTGAAGAACTGCCTCAGCAATATGACGCT